>NC_091179.1:31266430-31306430 GCF_040958095.1 Procambarus clarkii
AGTGTTAATACCCCCCCCCCCTTGTGTAACCGTTTTATATATTATTTATTGGTGACGGACATTATATTATATTAAGTTTTTGCCTTTATTTCCCTTCCCCTTTAAGTTACTTGCGTCACGGATCGCATCCCTTGAAAGCCACTGCTGGCTTGGGGTCGGATATAACTTCCTCTAACAACATCAGAGTAAGGACCCCGTTGCGTCCCGGGAGGGTCGTAACAGTTCGGCAGTCCTCCTAATAGCTGGTGTCAATGCCTGTCACATTTACAAAAAAAAAAGAGACAGCTTGGCTGTTGTCTGTGGTAGAGTAAGGGAAGACACGCAAAACACACAGTATGAACAATGAAACTTTAATTAACTGGAAAGCAAATTTAAAAACAAAGACAATCCCTTGGCTATGTACAGTGCAAACAAACAAGTCATAAAAATTAAGAACAGGGATAAATTACTCTAGGAATAATATAAAGACAAAATGACAAACAGGTGCTGAGAATATAGCGCAAGCTGGGAACCTCCACCAATAAACAGGACGTGTATCAATTGGTTGTTCACAGCTTGAGAGCACAAGGATATTCTGACTTCAATGACTGGTTCAAGCCTAGACATCGACTTAGGTAGAGGGCGCTGAGGTGCAGAGGTGCAGATGTGCAGACGGCGGGTCACCAATCAGAAGCAGGCAGGCTGGAATGGTAGGTTGCTGGTTGATGATGGGCGAGCCAGTATGGAGGGAGTGTCGAGGGGGGGGTTTAGGGTACGTTTTGTCTCCTAGTCAAAACGTTTTGTGCTACTGGTAGACGTATCTTGAAGGTAGCATCTTATTCTTGTATATGTACTCACCTAGTTGTGCTTGCGGGGGTCGAGCTCTGGCTCTTTGGTCCCGCCTCTCAACTGTCAATCAACAGGTGTACAGGTTCCTGAGCCTACTGGGCTCTATCATATCTACACTTGAAACTGTGTATGGAGTCAGCCTCCACCACATCACTTCCTAATGCATTCCATTTGTCAACCGCTCTGACACTAAAAAAGTTCTTTCTAATATCTCTGTGGCTCATTTGGGCACTCAGTTTCCACCTGTGTCTCCTAGTGCGTGTGCCCCTTGTGTTAAACAACCTGTCTTTATCAACCCTGTCAATTCCCTTGAGGATCTTGAATGTGGTGATCATGTCCCCCCTAACTCTTCTGTCTTCCAACGAAGTGAGGTTTAATTCCCGTAGTCTCTCCTCGTAGCTCATACCTCTCAGCTCGGGTACTAGTCTGGTGGCAAACCTTTGAACCTTTTCCATTTTAGTCTTATGCTTGACTAGATATGGACTCCATGCTGGTGCCGCATACTCCAAGATTGGTCTGACATATGTAGTATATAATGTTCTGAAAGATTCCTTACACAAGTTTCTAAAGACCGTTCTTATGTTAGCCAACCTGGCATATGCTGCTGCTGTTATCCTCTTGATATGAGCATCAGGGGACAGGTCTGGCGTGATATCAACCCCCAGGTCTTTCTCTCTCTCGGACTCTTGAAGTATTTCATCTCCCAAGTGATACCTTGTATCTGGTCTCCTGCTTCCTACCCCTATCTTCATTACATTACATTTGCTTGGATTAAACTCTAACAGCCATTTGTTCGACCATTCCAGCTTGTCCAGGTCTTCTTGAAGCCTCAAGCTTCATGTGTAAGTAACTTTATGTAGGGATGAGCAGGCTCAATCTCTCTTGAAACTAGATTATCGTCACAATATATATATATATATATATATATATATATATATATATATATATATATATATATATATATATATATATATATATATATATATATATTGTGACGGTAACGCGTTGGTGTTCGGCTGTTCAAAGCTAGGGGTATGGCCTCGTCACATAGAATAAAAAAAAAAATAGAAAATCTGGAACTTCGTCTGTGGTAAGGTAAGGAGAAGACACACAAAACACAAGTAAATTTTAACAATGAAATTTTAATTACGTTAAATAAACAAAACATGAATAAAATGGACATACAAATTCATATAATAAAATCAATCAATCAAAATAATAAGAATAATTAAATGACAAAATGAAAAGTTACGTTAAGACAAGTGAATAATAACAAGCTGTGCAATATACAATAAAATGAGAGGTGCAGGAATATTGGCTTTTAAGCTATCACCTCTCTCAGTACACGTAAGCCCAAAGCTTAGTCTACCAGGAAGAAGTGTTAACCGTATGAAAGCACTGAATATTCTGAGGACTGAGGTCGTGGCGGCCCCAGACATCGAGTAGTATGGTGGGTGGAGTGCAGTTGCAGCCAGACCGGCGGCCAATCAGCGAGGAGCCGGCAACAAGACAGGTAGTTTGGCGGTTTGAGGTGAAGCAGGTGTCCCTGGCTGCATACGTTTTGCGCTCTAGCAAACCTTGGAGATGTTGTTGTCGTTGTTGGACATTTCTTCCATAGTAGTTTTATATATTTGTTGCGACGTATTTTTGGAGGGAAGAGCAGGCTCAATCTCTTGAAGGAGATTATCGTCACAATATATATATATATATATATATATATATATATATATATATATATATATATATATATATATATATATATATATATATATATATATATATTTATATCAGTTGCATATTATCCCCAGGATAATATGCAACTGAAAACTCACACCCCAGAAGTGACTCGAACCCTTACTGCCAGAAGCAACGCAACTGGTATGTACAGGACGCCTTCATTACCGTTTACTTACGGTAATGAACAGCATTAGTTGAAAACTTGCAGAAGATGCAAAAATAGGGCTGGGAATAAACTTAAAAGAAAACTCATAATTCCTTCAAAACCTCATAATTCTTTCAAAACTCATAATTCTTTCATAACTCATAATTCCTTCAGAGCTCACAATTCTTACTAAATCGGCTTTTGACATAGACGCAAGATGGAAGAGTGCAGTCAAATGCCGAAAAATGTATAGTTCTGATATTAGGCAATGATAGAATTATCAGATATCTGCTAGTCATGAATATAAGATGTCAGAATGAGATAACGGTTCGCGGGTCAAGGCTTGAATGTACCAAAAGCTAAACAATTAATATATATAAGTACGCGGAAAAGTCAAACATGACACTGGATACATTTCTAGAAGAGTTACACAATAAATAAACTATCGGTATTCTTCACCTTGATTCTATTACAATCCTATTAGTTCAAATCGTGTTAAAAAAATCACATGAACGAGTAAAGAAAAGGACGGCAAACATAATCACAGGAATTAGAAACCTTTCACGTGAAGATAGAGCTCAATTTCATGAACATGAACTCAATTTACATTTTTTTAGAAAAGTGATAAGTTAGCAATGACACGATTTAAAAATTGAACTGCATATAAGAGAGAGGAGTTATTATTAAAGTGTTAAATATATCAGTACAAAACATAACACGAAACAATGATTATATATATATATATATATATATATATATATATATATATATATATATATATATATATATATATATATATATATATGTCGTACCTAGTAGCCAGAACTCACTTCTCAGCCTACTATGCAAGGCCCGATTTGCCTAATAAGCCAAGTTTTCCTGAATTAATATATTTTCTATAATTTTTTTCTCATGAAATGATAAAGCTGCCCTTTTCACTATGTATGAGGTCAATTTTTTTTTATTGGAGTTAAAATTAACGTAGATATATGACCGAACCTAACCAACCCTACCTAACCTAACCTAATCTATCTTTATAGGTAAGGTTAGGTTAGGTAGCCAAAAAAAGCTAGGTTAGGTTAGGTTAGGTAGGTTAGGTTGTCGAAAAAACATTAATTCATGAAAACTAGGCTTATTAGGCAAATCGGGCCTTGCATAGTAGGCTGAGAAGTGAGTTCTGGCTACTAGGTACGACATATATATATATATATATATATATATATATATATATATATATATATATATATATATATATATATATATATATATATATTAGATAAAGTTACAGTTAGAAAAGACCTGGGTAAATACTAGTTTAAGGGGGGGGGGGTTGGAAAAATAATAGACTTCTTAGGATTTCATTTTTCCTAAGAGTATGTTGGACATTAATATGAATGGGTCCGGGTGGATATCAGTAAGAACTGCCTCGTATGGGCCAAAACAGGTCTTCTGCAGTGTTATAATTATAATGCTTTTATGAGTGTACATCAACAGAGCAGAACACTACTCGAGTGTAGCAACAGAGTAGACATCAGAGAGTGTGACAACAGAGCAGATAACAGAGAGTGTAGCAACAGAGCAGATAACAGAGTGTGGCAACAGAGCAGATAACAGAGAGTGTAGCAACAGAGCAGAAAACAGAGGGTGTGGCAACAGAGCAGATAACAGAGGGTGTAGCAACAGAGCAGATAACAGAGTGTAGCAACAGAGCAGATGACAGAGAGTGTAGCAACAGAGCAGATAACAGAGAGTGTAGCAACAGAGCAGATAACAGAGAGTGTAGCAACAGAGCAGATAACAGAGAGTGTAGCAACAGAGCAGATAACAGAGAGTGTAGCAACAGAGCAGATAACAGAGAGTGTAGCAACAGAGCAGATAACAGAGAGTGTAGCTACAGAGCAGATGACAGACAGTGTAACAGCAGAGCATATAACAGAGAGTATAGCAACAGAGCAGATAACAGAGAGTGTAGCAACATAGCAGATAACACAGAGTGTAGCAACAGAGCTGATAACAGAGAGAGAGAGAGTAGCAAAAGAGCAGATAACAGATGGTGTATCAACAGAGCAGATAACAGAGAGTGTATCAACAGAGCAAATAACAGAGAGTGTATCAACAGAGCAAATAACAGAGAGTGTTGCAACAGAGCAGATACCAGAGAGTATAGCAACAGAGCAAATAACAGAGATAGTAGCAACAGAGCAGATAATGGAAAGTGTTGCAACAGAGCAGATAACAGAGAGAGTGGCAACAGAGCAGATAACAAAGAGTGTGGCAACAAAGCAGATAACAAGAAAGGTACTATCATCAGAGGATAGCACGGATGGCAGACTTCACCAAGTAACCCAAGGTAAACATAAGAAGGTATCCATGTGTAATTAGGTGGTATTCCATATCATGGTTGGAAGGTAAGATCAACATGAGGTGACCTTCATAGGAAGTAGTACGAAAAGGAGAAATTACAGAGAAAGGAAAATAGAAAAATGTAAGAAATAAAATCAAAATACACACTTTTTACAACTATCATTAATTGCTGGAGTACTGACGAAAGACGAAGATGACCAAATATAGTTGAGCTAGCGATCTCAAAATAAAAAAAAAGGAAAACGAAATATTGACGAAAAAATTATATTACAAGTGAAGTCGATAGATCCAAGGCACAAACCTTGAAGCTTCAGGTGAGCTTCAAGATTAATCAATCAAGTGGAACAAGTAAATCCAAGGTCAGACGAGATAGGATTACGAAATAGATTAATCCTGAAAGCATTCACTCATGGGAAACCCTTCATCGAATCCGCCAGCTAATTACGAGGGTCTTGGCTTAGACAATCCAAGATGAAACCGACCTAAGAAAAGAAGTACAAATTTGAACAAACAAATCATATATAAAATCATGAATAACTGTAAATAAATCTATAGAAAAAGAATTTGTCTAATTAGACCGGCTCTGGCTTGGCGGTCATCAACTTGTGATATGTGAACACAGATGACAACACTAGTAATACTTAACACGACAAGTGTAGGGAGAGTTAAGCCAGCAGGAGAGAGAAGTGAGGGGAGAGTTAAGCCAGCAGGAGAGAGAAGTGAGGGGAGAGTCAGGCCAGCAGTAGAGAGAAGTGAGGGGAGAGTTAAGCCAGCAGTAGAGAGAAGTGAGGGGAGAGTTAAGCCAGCAGGAGAGAGAAGTGAGGGGAGAGTTAAGCCAGCAGGAGAGAGATGTGAGGGGAGAGTCAGGCCAGCAGTAGAGAGAAGTGAGGGGAGAGTTAAGCCAGCAGGAGAGAAAGGTTTGAGGGACAGTAAAGCCAGCAGATCTTGGTGACCCAGCAAAAGAGATAAGTTTAAGAAGAGTTAAGCCAGAAGGAGATAGTGATGTAGTGAAAAATAACCCAGCAAGAGATATCCGTGTGGAGGAGAAATACGCCGCCATGAGATAGTGTGTAGAGAATTAGGCCATCAGGAGAGACAAGCCGTTCACAAAGAACGGTCAAGTGGACGGAGACGACTAGTGGTGCACTTGGGAGTGTTACTGGTGCACTCGAAGCACAAGTAACTCTTTCCAATCAAGGAATAACAACTCTTTCCAATCATGGAAAGAGTTATGAGGGATTTAGTGGAGCTGTCTGATGCTCTGAGGACGCAGGAGGACCCTCCGCCTGAGGAACTTAAACAGATGGGGAGATGTATTTGTTCTCAAGAGGAAGGAAGGAAAGAGATCAGCTTTAGGAGGTCCTCATCTTGGAGGGTTACGAAGGAAATGAGACTTAAGGAGAATAACAAGACCTCCTACAGCTTTCATGAAGACCTCGAAACCTTTCGCCTCTTTGGAAGCAGCGTAGTGTACCCTGGCTGTGGAAGCCTGAGTACACCGAGAAGTAAACCCGAAAAGTAAACTGACGAAAGAAGTGCAAATGAAAGAAGTAATCGAGGGAATTTTGATTGCAGTATTAAAATAGCACTACATCACTACGGCAAGAATTTTGTTTTTTGTTTTTTTATGAGTTTAATTTTCGTTACCATAGTAGTGGGCTAGCCAAAGGCTTAGGGCCCGCGCAGGAATATCTCTGCACAAAAAAAGAAAAGTTACCATACTGTAAAATGGTCACCGATTAACTTGAGTGAATTCAAAGAATGATGACAAAGTAAATTCCAGAAATTA
The DNA here is from genome assembly GCF_040958095.1 of Procambarus clarkii. Classification (NCBI taxonomy): domain Eukaryota; kingdom Metazoa; phylum Arthropoda; class Malacostraca; order Decapoda; family Cambaridae; genus Procambarus; species Procambarus clarkii. The sequence goes on from NC_091179.1 coordinate 31,273,294, forward strand.
GAAGCCTTCCATATGAGGAGAGATCGAGAAAGTTTAATTTACATTCTCTTCAGAGGAGAAGAGCTGAGTGTGACTGAAGTGTATTAGTGAATGTGAGGGTATTATATAAGCCAGCATAGAAAGGAACTAAGGATATAAAAGGAAAATAGATTTCCAATATATACTCGGATACAAATTCAATATATATACATAACCAATATGTAGATCCAGTTTATATATAAATATATAACCATTTATAACCAATATAAAACAATATATATATATATATATATATATATATATATATATATATATATATATATATATATATATATATATAAATATATATATATATAAATATATATATATATATATATATATATATATATATATATATATATATATATATATATATATATATATATGTCGTACCTAGTAGCCAGAACGCACTTCTCAGCCTACTATGCAAGGCCCAATTTGCCTAATAAGCCAAGTTTTCCTGAATTAATATATTTTCTCTAATTTTTTTCTTATGAAATGATAAAGCTACCCATTTCATTATATATGAGGTCATTTTTTTTTTATTGGAGTTAAAATTAACATAGATATATGACCGAACCTAACCAACCCTACCTAACCTAACCTAACCTATCTTTATAGGTTAGGTTAGGTTAGGTTAGGTTAGGTTAGGTTAGGTAGCCGAAAAAGTTAGGTTAGGTTAGGTTAGGTAGGTTAGGTAGTCGAAAAAACATTAATTCATGAAAACTTGGCTTACTAGGCAAATTTGACCTTGCATAGTAGGCTCTGAAGTGAGTTCTGGCTACTAGGTACGACATATATATATATATATATATATATATATATATATATATATATATATATATATATATATATATATATATATATATATATATATATATATATATAATAAAAAAGGAAGGGGGTGGTTGGAGAAAAGCACACAGAAACTGTATTGGAGGGGATCTAAACATTCCCTCTAATGCGTTATGCGTCGTTTCCTCCGAGGCTATGGGTCCCCCTTCTTCCAGCTAGAGGTGGTACTCCCCTATATTGTATATATATATATATATATATATATATATATATATATATATATATATATATATATATATGTCGTACCTAGTAGCCAGAACGCACTTCTCAGCCTACTATGCAAGGCCAAATTTGCCTAATAAGCCAAGTATTCATGAATTAATTGTTTTTCGACAACCTAACCTACCTAACCTAACCTAACCTAACTTTTTCGGCTACCTAACCTAACCTAACCTATAAAAATAGGTTAGGTTAGGTTAGGTAGGGTTGGTTAGGTTCGGTCATATATCTACGTTAATTTTAACTCCAATAAAAAAAAAATGACCTCATACATAATGAAATGGGTAGCTTTATCTTTTCATAAGAAAAAAAATTAGAGAAAATATATTAATTCAGGAAAACTTGGCTTATTAGGCAAATTTGGCCTTGCATAGTAGGCTGAGAAGTGCGTTCTGGCTTCTAGGTACGACATATATATATATATATATATATATATATATATATATATATATATTGTATATGTATATATATATATATATAAAAAGTTTGTGAGGGTACCACCTCTGGTGCCAATGTGGGGACCCATAGCCTCGGAGAAGAAAATAAAAAGTATTCAGAGGAGACCTTGTGGTTTCTCACTGAACACTAATATTATCTTCTCCTACCACCCCCATTCTTTTGTATGTACACATATATATTTACTTTATTTGAACTTTGTTACAAAAAAGGAGTTACATATAGGTTACAAAGATGGTTGTCATAGGTTGTCGAGTTCCTCCAGCTCCTCAGATGGCGGGCAGGAACCCTGGATGCAGTGCGCATTTCCCCTCTGTATCGCCACACTGAGGCGCTGGAAAAGAAAGCTTGCAGCTCTCGGGTCCCTTGTTGTTTCAATGAGCCTAGAACCCAGTTCCTTCAAAAAACTGGTAGCACTTTTACCCCAGGCGCCGAGCGTCTCAGAAGCAATGGGGACAAAATTGTAGTGGTGATCCAGTTCTCTATACTTACGGGATTTGGCTGCTTCCCTGTGGGTGGCAGCGCCACCTGGTTGTGCAACACTGAGGTTAATGTAGGTGTTAGCCAGGGTTGATACGCACGTGTAGTCCCATACCAACTGCTTGCCATTCTTCCAGGGGTTCACTGTGATACCATCTGGGCGACCAATAAGAGCATCAGAGTTACGGGGCGTTAGGTAACGGGGCTCTCTTTCAGCTGGGCATCCAGCTGTGGTGAGGCTCCTCGTGATGATGTCGTTAACTTCGCTGTGCCTCGAGTGCCATCCCCCTGTGCTTTGGCAGAGTAGGCCATGGTGACCGTACCTGTCAGCCACCACCTCGCCGCAAATACACCTATATCTGGTGTGGATTGGGGCAGCAAGGCGGAGGGCCACAGCAATTCGGAGGGCGTGTGGTGTGAGACGCGTGCCAGTTGCCGACATTGGGGTTGCTAACAGGAAATCCCCTGCATGTGGTGCTGCTACTGCTGTGAGGCGAGCAATGTCGTGTTGTGTTGTTGCTGCACCCAGGCACTCTGCAGCAACTTGGTCTACAATGGGACCATCCCAGCTGGATTGCTTGTGGGATTTTGGGGATGGTGGTTGAGGTGATTGGCCTGCACGAGAGGCCCACTCTGTGGCACAGCGTGTAAAATTGGGATCATGTACACCTGCCAGCTGATGTAAGTGGGCAGGTAGAATTTCCTTCACAAGGTCGTCGGATGCTGATAAGGAGGACAGGAAGGCTGGAACAGCGATTTGCGTTGCTGTTCGAACTCCGAGGCCCCCAAGTCTTACGGGAAGAGAGGCTTGTTTCCACTGTAGGTCATCGAGAGAGAGGTTAAGGGCTTTTTCTAGCATTGATTTCAGTAACCGGTCATAGTCACTTAGTTTTTGGCTACTGTAAGATGGTGAACACCTCAGAAAGTAGGTTAACCTGGGGAGGGACAGACATCTGGTGATGAGGTAGAGTGCATCATGAGCATCAATATCCTCAATCCTCCCATCCATCCTCTTAAGGTCGGCGATTTTCTTATCAAGGACCTCATCGATGGCTTTCAACCCCTGGGGAGCTCCTAGGAGTGTGCTGTCTTCAGGTTTAGTTTTATGGATATTTGGCAGAAGACCCTCTATTCTCTCTACGATGCCCTGGTTGGAACATATTATTTCACATTTAGAAGGGTTCAGGGTGAGGCCTAAAACTGCACCTTGCTCCTGGATTTTTCTGATGTCCTCCAGGAGGGAGTCTTGGGAACCAGCTAGGGTACCATCATCCAAGAACCAGATGTTAAGCTCGCTGGACAGGACCTCTGTGACTTGTTTGATGACTAAGCAGAAAAGGAGAGGAGCGAGGGGGTCACCCTGTTGGACGCCTTCTCGCGAGTCAATTTCATGTTCGCCAAAAAGTAGCTTAAGATCCATACTGTAGCATGAATGTACAAAAGGGTAGAGGGAAGGGAAATGACTATGAACCGCACGGAGTACAGCATCCCTCCGCACCAAATTGAACGCATTTTTGAAATCTAGCTTGATAAGGGCCTTTTCGTCTGTGATGTTGGCGATGAAGGCTCGAGCTGCATGGGCTGCCGCCTCACACCCTTGTGGAATGCCAAACCCGAGCTGTTTTGGCTTCAGCATGTTGGCCGCTGCATCACTAACTGTTCTTGCAGCTGCCTTTGCGACGAGACGCCGGAGAGAATTGCCCACAACTATTGGCCTGATCCCTCCATCCTTTTTCTTTAGAGCACAGAGAGATGCTCCAAAAAAGATAGGTCTTATGGACGCTGGTATGTTGCCAGCTAGACATGTGTTGGTGAATCTGGTTAGTTCCACCAAGAGGTTCTTTGCAATGTCACCCAGTGCAGGGTTGAGCATTTGCTTGAGGTGGTTGGGTTTTAGTCCTGTGAACCCACCTGCTGATCCTGTAGGGAAGGGATCCTGTATATATATATATATATAAATATATATATATATATATATATATATATATATATATATATATATATATATATATATATATATATAAATATCATATATATATATTATATATATATATATATATATATCATATATATATATTATATATATATATATAAACCGACTTTTCCAAATGACTGCAAACAGTCCAAATGGGATAGCCCCATAGTGGAGAACATCGCCACATCATTGCTGGAGGCAGCTTCCAAGAAGGACAAAGCGCGTCTTCTAGCTGTGCAAGCGCCCCATGCCGGGGACTTCCTGTTGGCAGTCACTAATTCCGCCTTGGGCACCCGCCTGGACCATCGGACCCTAAGAATTGGTGTTGCTCTGCGCCTTGCCGCCCCTATCTCCACCGAGCACCGGTGTATTTGCGGCCATGCACGGGCAGACCAATACGGCAGCCATGGTCTCATCTGTCGTAAGACACAGGGAAAGATTGCCAGACATGAAGCAGTCAATGACATCATCAAGAGAAGTTTGGCTTCAGCTGGGTGCCCAGCACAAAGGGAACCTCAGTTGTGCAGATTTGACAACAGCCAAAAACGCCCAGATGGAGTCACCCTGCAGCCGTGGAGGGAAGGTAAACAGGTCGTGTGGGACTACACGTGTGCATCCACATTGGCTGATACCTATCTACCTTACAGCACAGCTGTGGGAGGCGAGGCGGCCACCTTCAGGGAGACCCAGAAAACTAACAAGTACAGGGACCTAGAACGTTGTTACAGGTTCGTGCCAATAGGCTCTGAGACTCTGGGCGCCTGGGGTAAATGTGCACTTAAGTTCCTGAAGGAGCTGGGCGAAGAACACATTGGGAAGACTAGAGACCCAAGAGCGGCCAGTTTCATGTTCCAGCGCCTCAGTGTCGCTGTTCAGAGGGGAAATGCGTGCTGTATCTTGGGTACGCACCCGACCCCCGAGGAGCTGGACGAGGTCTTCGAACAATGATTGGTATATTGTTATATTGTTATATTTTTATATAAGTGTGTGTTTTCTGTAAACTGTAGCATTGCAATAAAATCAAATAAAGAAAAAATAGTAGGGGTGGTAGGAGAGGAAAAGATTAAAGTATTCAGTGAGAATCCACAAGGTCTTCTCTGAACACTATTTATTTTCTTCTTCGAGGATGTTGGTCCCTTTAATTAAACCAGTGGTGGTACCCCTGAATATATAAACATATGTCGTACCTAGTAGCCAGAACGCACTTCTCAGCCTACTATGCAAGGCCCGATTTGCCTAATAAGCCAAGTTTTTCATGAATTAATTGTTATTCGACTACCTAACCTACCTAACCTAACCTAACCTAACTTTTTCGGCTACCTAACCTAACCTAACCTATAAAGATAGGTTAGGTTAGGTAGGGTTGGTTAGTTTCGGTCATATATATATGTTAATTTTAACTCCAATTAAAAAAATTGACCTCATACATAATGAAATGGGTAGCTTTATCATTTCATAAGAAAAAAATTAGATAAAATGTATTAATTCAGGAAAATTTGGCTTATTAGGCAAATCGGGCCTTGCATAGTTGGCTGTGAAGTGCGTTCTGGCTACTAGGTACGACATACCTAGGTACGACATACCATATGTATATATATATATATATATATATATATATATATATATATATATATATATATATATATATATATATATATATATATATGCAATTGACGATCACAAAACACTGATCATTTTATGCGGAATTTTCTGTGGATTTTCCGCATATATATATATATATATATATATATATATATATATATATATATATATATATATATATATGTCGTACCTAATAGCCAGAACGCACTTCTCAGCCTACTATTCAAGGCCTGATTTGCCTAATAAGCCAAGTTTTCATGAATTAATGTTTTTTCGTCTACCTAACCTACCTAACCTAACCTAACCTAGCTTTTTTGGCTACCTAACCTAACCTTACCTATAAATATAGGTTAGGTTAGGTTAGGTAGGGTTGGTTAGGTTCGGTCATATATCTACGTTAATTTTAACTCCAATAAAAAAAAATTGACCTCATACATAGAGAAAAGGGTTGCTTTATCATTTCATAAGAAAAAAATTATAGTAAATATATTAATTCAGGAAAACTTGGCTTATTAGGCAAATCGGGCCTTGAATAGTAGGCAGAGAAGTGAGTTCTGGCTACTAGGTACGACATATATATATATATATATATATATATATATATATATATATGTCGTACCTAATAGCCAGAACGCACTTCTCAGCCTACTATTCAAGGCCCGATTTGCCTAATAAGCCAAGTTTTCATGAATTAATGTTTTTTCGTCTACCTAACCTACCTAACCAAACCTAACCTAGCTTTTTTTGGCTACCTAACCTAACCTTACCTATAAATATAGGTTAGGTTAGGTTAGGTAGGGTTGGTTAGGTTCGGTCATATATCTACCTTAATTTTAACTCCAATAAAAAAAAATTGACCTCATACATAGAGAAAAGGGTTGCTTTATCATTTCATAAGAAAAAAATTATAGTAAATATATTAATTCAGGAAAACTTGGCTTATTAGGCAAATCGGGCCTTGAATAGTAGGCTGAAAAGTGAGTTCTGGCTATTAGGTACGACATATATATATATATATATATATATATATATATATAATATTTTTTTATTTTTTAATATTTTTAGAATCGTTGTTACCACCAAGTACACATTTTACTGTTGCGTTAAACAAAGGCTACAGTTAAGGAATTGCGCCCAATAAATCCTCCCCGGCCAGCATACGAACCCATGACAGCGCTCGCGGAACGCCAGGCGAGTGTCTTACCACTACACCACGTAGACTGCTAAACTAGACTATATATGTTGTATATATATATATATATATATATATATATATATATATATATATATATATATATATATATATATATATATATATATATATATATATATATATATATATATATATATATATATATATATATATATATATATGCAGGCGATGAGTCACAATAACGTGGCTGAAGTATGTTGACCAGACCACACACTAGAAATTGAAGGGACGACGACGTTTCGGTCCGTCCTGGACCATTCTCAAGTCGATTGTGATGAGGAGGTAGGGACAGGCAATAACTAGGCAAGAGAGAGCTGAGGAGGAAAGTCAGGTGTAGGGGATAGTAGTAATGAGAACTGCAGAAGGCCTATTGGCCCATACGAGGCAGCTCCTATTATAACCACCGAAGGAGATAGTAATTGGAATAAGAAGATGATAGCAATGGAGCGTAGGAGAAGACAATGAACAGAAAAAGGGAGAAGAGAGCATGCTTATGTTAAGTCACGTTTGTTAGAAAGATTAGAGCATTTGAGTACATTCTGTGAAAGGGAAGAGTCCACAGCAACAAAGCCCGGACTCAAGTTCATGTTGGGTACATTGTGTATAAGAGCCGATTCTACAAGACGGCGTCTGTGTAGAGTAGAGGCAGGAAAGATTATTTTGGAGGAAGACCAATCAATGGGATGATTAGAATCCCTCACATGGCAGAAGAGAGCATTGTTAGTGTCTGCAGACTTAACACTTCTCTTGTGTTCTTTAAGTCTGTCATTCAGTGTACGGCCAGTTTCAACAAAGTATTGGAGAGGACAAGATGAACAGGAAATAGAGTAGACACCAGCAGCATTAGAAGCAGGAGGAGCAGTGTGAACTAGATTGCTAGATAGATATATATATATATATATATATATATATATATATATATATATATATATATATATACATATATGTCGTACCTAGTAGCCAGAACGCACTTCTCAGCCTACTATGCAAGGCCCGATTTGCCTAATAAGTCAAGTTTTCATGAATTAATGTTTTTTCAGCTATCTAACCTACCTAACCTAACCTAATCTAACTTTTTCGGCGACAAGCCAGCAGCAGGAGCCACAAGCCACCAGCAGGAGCGACACGCCACCAGCAGGAGCGACAAGCCACCAGCAGGAGCGACAAGCCAGCAGCAGGAGTGGCAAGCCAGTAGCAGGAGCGACAAGCCAGTAGCAGGAGCGACAAGCCACCAGCAGGAGCGACAAGCCACCAGCAGGAGTGGCAAACCAGGAGCAAGAGTGACAAGCCAGCAGCAGGAGTGACAAGCCACCAGCAGGAGCGACAAGCCACAAGCAGGAGCGACAAGCCAGTAGCAGGAGCGACAAGCCACCAGAAGGAGCGACAAGCCACCAGCAGGAGTGGCAAACCAGGAGCAAGAGTGACAAGCCACCAGCAGGAGTGACAAGCCACCAGCAGGAGCAACAAGCCACCAGTAGGAGCGACAAGCCAGCAGCAGGAGTGGCAAGCCAGTAGCAGGAGCGACAAGCCACCAGCAGGAGCGACAAGCCAGCAGAAGGAGTGACAAGCCAGTAGCAAGAGCGACAAGCCAGTAGCAGGAGCGACAAGCCACCAGCAGGAGCGACAAGCCACCAGCAGGAGTGGCAAACCAGGAGCAAGAGTGACAAGCCAGCAGCAGGAGTGACAAGAAACCAGCAGGAGCGACAAGTCACAAGCAGGAGCGACAAGCCAGCAGCAGGAGTGGCAAACCAGGAGCAAGAGTGACAAGCCACCAGCAGGAGTGACAAGCCACCAGCAGGAGCAGCAAGCCACCAGCAGGAGCCACAAGCCACCAGCAGGAGTGGCAAGCCAGTAGCAGGAGCGACAAGCCAGTAGCAGGAGCGACAAGCCACCAGCAGGAGCGACAAGCCAGTAGCAGGAGTGGCAAACCATGAGCAAGAGTGACAAGCCAGCAGCAGGAATGACAAGCCAGCAGCAGGAGTGACAAGCCAGCAGCAGGAGTGACAAGCCAGCAGCAGGAGTGAGAAGCCACCAGCAGGAGTGACAAGCCAGCTGCAGGAGTGACAAGCCACCAGCAGGAGTGGCAAACCAGGAGCAAGAGTGACAAGCCAGCAGCAGGAGTGACAAGCCACCAGCAGGAGTGACAAGCCAGCAGCAGGAGTGACAAGCCAGCAGCAGGAGCGACAAGCCAGCAGCAGGAGTGACAAGCCAGCAGCAGAGTGACAAGCCAGTAGCAGGAGCGACAAGCCAGTAGCAGGAGTGACAAGCCACCAGCAGGAGCGACAAGCCACCAGCAGGAGCGACCAGCCAGCAGCAGGAGTGGCAAGCCAGTAGCAGGAGCGACAAGCCAGTAGCAGGAGCGACAAGCCACCAGCAGGAGCGACAAGCCACCAGCAGGAGTGGCAAACCAGGAGCAAGAGTGACAAGCCAGCAGCAGGAGTGACAAGCCACCAGCAGGAGCGACAAGCCACAAGCAGGAGCGACAAGCCAGTAGCAGGAGCGACAAGCCACCAGAAGGAGCGACAAGCCACCAGCAGGAGTGGCAAACAAGGAGCAAGAGTGACAAGCCACCAGCAGGAGTGACAAGCCACCAGCAGGAGCAACAAGCCACCAGTAGGAGCGACAAGCCAGCAGCAGGAGTGGCAAGCCAGTAGCAGGAGCGACAAGCAACCAGCAGGAGCGACAAGCCAGCAGAAGGAGTGACAAGCCAGTAGCAAGAGCGACAAGCCAGTAGCAGGAGCGACAAGCCACCAGCAGGAGCGACAAGCCACCAGCAGGAGTGGCAAACCAGGAGCAAGAGTGACAAGCCAGCAGCAGGAGTGACAAGAAACCAGCAGGAGCGACAAGTCACAAGCAGGAGCGACAAGCCAGCAGCAGGAGTGGCAAACCAGGAGCAAGAGTGACAAGCCACCAGCAGGAGTGACAAGCCACCAGCAGGAGCAGCAAGCCACCAGCAGGAGCGACAAGCCACCAGCAGGAGTGGCAAGCCAGTACCAGGAGCGACAAGCCAGTAGCAGGAGCGACAAGCCACCAGCAGGAGCGACAAGCCAGTAGCAGGAGTGGCAAACCAGGAGCAAGAGTGACAAGCCAGCAGCAGGAATGACAAGCCAGCAGCAGGAGTGACAAGCCAGCAGCAGGAGTGACAAGCCAGCAGCAGGAGTGAGAAGCCACCAGCAGGAGTGACAAGCCAGCTGCAGGAGTGACAAGCCACCAGCAGGAGTGGCAAACCAGGAGCAAGAGTGACAAGCCAGCAGCAGGAGTGACAAGCCACCAGCAGGAGTGACAAGCCAGCAGCAGGAGTGACAAGCCAGCAGCAGGAGCGACAAGCCAGCAGCAGGAGTGACAAGCCAGCACCAGAGTGACAAGCCAGTAGCAGGAGCGACAAGCCAGTAGCAGGAGTGACAAGCCACCAGCAGGAGCGACAAGCCACCAGCAGGAGCGACCAGCCAGCAGCAGGAGTGACAAGCCACCAGCAGGAGCGACACGCCACCAGCAGGAGCGACAAGCCACCAGCAGGAGCGACAAGCCACCAGCAGGAGCGACAAGCCACCAGCAGGAGCGACAAGCCAGCAGCAGGAGCGACAAGCCAGCAGCAGGAGTGACAAGCCAGCAGCAGGAGTGACAAGCCACCAGCAGGAGCGACACGCCACCAGCAGGAGCGACAAGCCAGCAACAGGAGCGACAAGCCAGTAGCAGGAGTGACAAGTAAGCAGCAGGAGTGACAAGCCACCAGCAGGAGCGACACGCCACCAGCAGGAGCGACAAGCCAGCAACAGGAGCGACAAGCCACCAGCAGGAGCGACAAGCCACCAGCAGGAGCGACAAGCCAGCAGCAGGAGCGACAAGCCAGCAGCAGGAGCGACAAGCCAGCAGCAGGAGTGACAAGCCAGCAGCAGAGTGACAAGCCAGTAGCAGGAGCGACAAGCCACCAGCAGGAGCGACAAGCCAGCAGCAGGAGCGACAAGCCACCAGCAGGAGCGACAAGCCACCAGCAGGAGCGACAAGCCAGCAGCAGGAGCGACAAGCCAGCAACAGGAGCGACAAGCCACCAGCAGGAGCGACAAGCCATTAGCAGGAGCGACAAGCCACCAGCAGGAGCGACAAGCCACCAGCAGGAGCGACAAGCCAGCAGCAGGAGCGACAAGCCACCAGCAGGAGCGACAAGCCAGCAGCAGGAGCGACAAGCCACCAGCAGGAGCGACAAGCCAGCAGCAGGAGCGACAAGCCAGCAACAGGAGCGACAAGCCAGTAGCAGGAGTGACAAGCCAGCAGCAAGAGTGACAAGCCACCAACAGGAGCGACAAGCCAGTAGCAGGAGCGACAAGCCATCAGCAGGAGCGACAAGCCACCAGCAGGAGCGACAAGCCAGTAGCAGGAGCGACAAGCCACCAGCAGGAGCGACAAGCCACCAGCAGGAGCGATAAGCCAGCAGCAGGTGCGACAAGCCAGCAACAGGAGCGACAAGCCAGTAGCAGGAGTGACAAGCCAGCAGCAGGAGTGACAAGCCAGCAGCAGGAGCGACACGCCACCAGCAGGAGTGACAAGCCAGCAGCAGGAGTGACAAGCCAGCAGCAGGAGTGACAAGCCAGCAGCAGGAGCGACAAGCCAGCAGCAGGAGTGACAAGCCAGGAGCAGGAGTGACAAGCCAGCAGCAGGAGTGACAAGCCAGCAGCAGGAGTGACAAGCCACCAGCAGGAGTGACAAGCCAGCAGCAGGAGTGACAAGCCAGCAGCAGGAGTGACAAGCCAGCAGCAGGAGTGACAAGGCACCAGCAGGAGCGACAAGCCAGCAGCAGGAGTGACAAGCCACCAGCAGGAGTGACAAGCCAGCAGCAGGAGTGACAAGCCAGCAGCAGGAGCGACAAGCCAGTAGCAGGAGCGACAAGCCACCAGCAGGAGCGACAAGCCACCAGCAGGAGCGACAAGCCAGCAGCAGGAGCGACAAGCCACCAGCAGGAGCGACAAGCCACCAGCAGGAGCGACAAGCCACCAGCAGGAGGGACAAGCCACCAGCATGAGCGACAAGCCACCAGCAGGAGCGACAAGCCAGCAGCAGGAGTGACAAGCCAGCAGCAGGAGTGACAAGCCAGCAGCAGGAGTGACAAGCCAGCAGCAGGAGTGACAAGCCAGCAGCAGGAGTGACAAGCCAGCAGCAGGAGTGACAAGCCAGCAGCAGGAGTGACAAGCCAGCAGCAGGAGTGACAAGCCAACAGCAGGAGTGACAAGCCAGCAGCAGGAGTGACAAGCCAGCAGCAGGAGTGACAAGCCAGCAGCAGGAGTGACAAGCCAGCAGCAGGAGCGACAAGCCAGCAGCAGGAGCGACAAGCCTGCAGCAGGAGTGACAAGCCACCAGCAGGAGTGACAAGCCAGCAGCAGGAGTGACAAGCCAGCAGCAGGAGTGACAAGCCAGCAGCAGGAGTGACAAGCCTGCAGCAGGAGTGACAAGCCACCAGCAGGAGCGACAAGCCAGCAGCAGGAGCGACAAGCCACCAGCAGGAGCGACAAGCCACCAGCAGGAGTGACAAGCCACCAGCACCATGAGTGACAAGCCACTATCAGGACCATGGAGTTCTGCGCGTCAGGACGGACACAAAAGAGACGGTCCAAGCCTCCAATAAGCTTATTTTCCCAGCTGAGGAATGGCGCAAAAATTCTTGGGTAAAACTGGTGGCGGCGCAATATGCTTGAGTATTCTTGAGGAGGGTTGTGTTTCTCACCCCCGCCACGTCTTGTGTTCTTGTGACTGTCGTCCGCTACTCTAGTTCAAGTATGTTTATTGAGATAAGCAATAAATACATCTCAAAGGGATAGAGTAGCTTAGGCTATTTCTACCCCCCTACCCTCTCCTCTACACTGGCCCGCTGGCTAACACATTCATACATAAGGAATCTAAATATTAGGCGTCAAGTATTATATGATTTGTTAGCTATAAAATTCCCGGTAATAATGAACATTCGTGCAACATATTGTTTTAACATCGGTTATTGGCACTCGTTGCAAATGCTACAATCATAGTTTATTTTCTTTATCAAATGTATGTACTTTGCTGCTTGATGTATGTTACTAACAGTTTTGCAAAGTAACTCTACGAGAAAATATTGTCTGTGTATCTAATACAGGTAATGAACTATTGCTGTTATTGATAACACCCAACTGGCTGCATAGTTCTCATGAGTATGTATATATGTATATATATATATATATATATATATATATATATATATATATATATATATATATATATATATATATATATATATATATATATATATATATAAAGGGTGTGTATTTATAAAAATATATGTATACACACTAGCACAATAATGGGGTACTCAGTTGGTTCGGGTAGGCCCTCTGCTATACCTCTAGACCCACACCGACCCTCATCATCTCACTCCACACACACACACACCGTCACTATCTCTTTCAACATACATTCTCTTCGTCACCCTCCCCTCCCCTCCCCTCCCTACACACTCTCCCCGTCTCGCCTCATCAATGTAACTATTTTCACAACAGACTGTCATCATCAATGTTTACATCTTCACCTCATACTCATCACTTACATCCTCCCTGTATACCATCCACATATACTCTCCCCATGTCCTATATATATGTAACTAATTTCTATTAAATTAACTAATATCTAATTAAATATCTATTAACTAATATCTATTAAAGTAACTAATCCTATGTAACTATTTCCACTACACACTATCTACCTAAGAGTGTGCCAAAAGGTTATAATTTATTTTAGTTAATTAATTTATTTAATTAATTTAATTTATTAAAATATAATTTATTTATAATTTATTATAAAGGTTATTCGTTTTGCATATCAATATCTAAATCAAATAATATTTAAACCACTACTAACCTGGGCGGCCTGTTGGTTGGACATTTCAGTTCCACCGACTTTTTGAAAGGGGGGGAAGGGGAGGCATAGACCGATTTCTGTTTACGGGGAGCAAAGAGGTTTTCCCCACCCACTCTAACTCTCCAAAAATCACCAATCATCAGAGTAGCGTCAGGCTGGCTCTAAGAGTTTGGCTTCAAACCATGAGCAAACAGGTATACTTTTTCTTTTACAGATAGATGAACAGAAGGGTGCAAAAAAGGATGAGAATAATTTGAAAAACAAATAAAAAATAAATGTCTGATGTTTTGCACTGATAGTTGCTCGACCTCAACTAGGACAAGTGCAATGTAATGAGGATAAAATTCCCCCCCCCCCCGAAAAAACAGAAGTATTTTTTTATTTAATTTTTTTTATTATTTTCTATCACAGACGTGGCCACACATTTACAATGCTAACCAGCATGTATACATTTTCTTCTGTCCTCCAAGGACAAGGTTAGAGATGTGTTAAACATATAGTTCAAGGGTTTATTGAACACTCAACCACAGAAGGTGATTCGGTGCTTTTAAAATGCTAAGCTAACCTACATAAGCTAACCTACGTAAATACATAGATACACAGATTTACGTATGCCCTACATAAAGTGTTAGATATGTCTTTTACATAGTGTCATTTATGTACATTCACAAAGGTGAAATGTAATTCTGATCAGCTTCCATATATACTTTATACCCATACATATACATACACACACACACACACACATATACATAGATATATACACACACACACATGCATTCACATACATTTGTCTCATTTACTCTGACAGGGTGAGGTAGCTGATAAAGAAACTAGTGTGCAATTAAGCACTTAATCACTGAAGGTGATGAAGGTGCCTTTACAAGCTCAGGTTATATAGTTACATCATATATATACATTGTATGATTGATATATTACATGGTCAATCTTGGATACAAGTCCAATATATCATCAAGTGTTCCAGTACTCATATAGTAATTACTGAGTTCAGCATACCTTAGCCCAGGAGGGCGAAAGTCAGTCAGTATGGGACATTCTACAATATAATATTCAAGAGAGTGCATGTTTTCTCTTTCACAAAGTTGACACATTGTGTACTCGACATTTGGGTTTTGAGAAAGCTGCCAGATACGTCTATATACAAGGCGTATTCTGGCCACTATAACATCACATTGCCGGGTTCTTGTTCTATTAGTCCCATATGTGAATATCTCCTCACGATATCTATCATAATATTTAATGCTACAACATTCAGGTCTTTGAGAATTTGTTAGGTCGGTGAGATTTGCATTAGATATTTGTTTAAGTATTCTCTTTGTCACTGCTAATGAAACACCCATATCAATTTCTACCACGGGTTTTCTTCAGGCTGACTTAGCAAGCATATTAACAGTGTCATGCCTACTACAGAAGTAGTAGACGTTCGATGGTATATGGCTCTTGGAAGCAGAAAACTAGCAATATATTAAGGGATATATATATAAGCGTATCATCTGAATGACACATTCATCAGTCTTACATCTGAAGTACAAAAATAACATATATTTCTGTAGTGATTAGAAACCTACCAGAAAAGACCTTCAGAATGCTATATATACAACCTACATAAGACCAACTCTCGGATATGCTGCTCGGACTTTCAATCCTACCTAAAATCCTCGAAGAAAAACGCAAAAATTTACAAAGATTCGCAACAAGACCTGTCCCAGACCTGAGGGGATTAAACTGCAGCGAGCGCACGAGGACACGCAACGTCATCACTTTGGACAAAAGGACTAAACAAGGAAGACCGCGATAAGTATTGACGAGACTTAAGAGGCCGGACAAAGTGTTAATGTTGAAAATGAGAAACATTATGACAAGAGGAAATAAACTGAAAGATCATCAGAAGATGACCTACGGTAATACAGCACAACAAGAATACATCGGTTGAAACAGCACAAGAATACATCGGTTGAAACAGCACAAGAATACATCGGTTGAAACAGCACAACAAGAATACATCGGTTGAAACAGCAAAACAAGAATACATCGGTTGAAACAGCACAAGAATACATCGGTTGAAACAGCACAACAAGAATACATCGGTTGAAACAGCACAAGAATACATCGGTTGAAACAGCACAACAAGAGAACATAGGATGAAGCCTTATGACCAAACGAAACATAGGATGAAGCCTTATGACCAAACAAAACATAGGATGAAGCCTTATGACCAAACGAAACATAGGATGAAGCCTTATGACCAAACGAAACATAGGATGAAGCCTTATGACCAAACAAAACATAGGATGAAGCCTTATGACCAAACGAAACATAGGATGAAGCCTTATGACCAAACGAAACATAGGATGAAGCCTTATGACCAAACGAAACATAGGATGAAGCCTTATGACCAAACAAAACATAGGATGAAGCCTTATGACCAAACGAAACATAGGATGAAGCCTTATGACCAAACGAAACATATGATGAAGCCTTATGACCAAACGAAACATAGGATGAAGCCTTATGACCAAACAAAACATAGGATGAAGCCTTATGACCAAACAAAACATAGGATGAAGCCTTATGACCAAACGAAACATAGGATGAAGCCTTATGACCAAACGAAACATAGGATGAAGCCTTATGACCAAACGAAACATAGGATGAAGCCTTATGACCAAACAAAACATAGGATGAAGCCTTATGACCAAACAAAACATAGGATGAAGCCTTATGACCAAACAAAACATAGGATGAAGCCTTATGACCAAACAAAACATAGGATGAAGCCTTATGACCAAACAAAACATAGGATGAAGCCTTATGACCAAACAAAACATAGGATGAAGCCTTATGACCAAACGAAACATAGGATGAAACAGTATGAGAAGAGGACACACTGAAGGATGAACCAGTATGCCAGGAGTATATAGGGTTGAAACAGTAACAAAAAAAGAACATATATAAAACAGTATAACAGGAGAACATGAGGTAAATTCCATAACTAAATTCAAAAGTAAATAGAACAATTAACATAATAGATTATATTATTGTATTTGATGACCAGTCAGAAACTGAATTAGCGGAGCTAATAGGCTAATACTCGCATGTAAACATAATTACACAAATACACTCCCACCAACCTTTTAAACGAGTATTAAAACGTGTACCATTAAGCGAAAAAGACCCACACAATCCAACACTACGCGTGGGGGAACAACTCACACATATAGACACACACAAGCCTGCAGGCAGGAGAGGTCGCTGAGCTCTGCAGTGCACGCAACATTAAGCCCGTGGCATTAAATGACAATGACCTTCCAGGTGTGGCAAGGTGCTGTAGCTAATGTTCCAGATAATGGATTTCCCTTAGAAAGTTTGACTTGATCACCGTGACTCCCGAAATCACACACACACACACACACACACACACACACACACAAACACACACACACACACACACACACACACACACATGACCTGACGGCTGGTACTGACGGCTGAGTGGACAGTACTCGGGATTCGTAGTCCTATGATCCGGGGATCTATCTTCGGCGGTACCGGAAACAAATGGGGAGAGTTTCACCCTGATGCTCCTGTTCACCTAGCAATAAATCGGTACCCTGGAGTTAGACAGTTGCTGCGGACTGCTTTCTAGATGTGTGTTTATGTGAGTGTGGATAAAGCAATCAGTTGATTGATTGACAGTTGAGAGGAGGGCTCAAAGAGCAAGAGCTCAACCTCCGCAAGCATAACCAGGTGAATACAACTAGGTGAGTACACATACACACACACACACACACACACACACACACACAAACACACAGGCGCGTAGGCATGTGTTTGTGTGTTTACTAGTTGTGTTTTTACGGGGGTTGAGCTTTGCTCTTTCGGCCCGCCTCTCAACTGTCAATCAACTGTTTACTAACTAACTACTAACTTACTAACTACTTTTTTTTTTTTTCCACACCACACACACACACACACACACACCCCAGGAAGCAGCCCGTGACAGCTGACTAACTCCCAGGTACCTATTTACTGCTAGGTAACAGGGGCACTTAGGGTGAAAGAAACTTTGCCCATTTGTTTCTGCCTCGTGCGGGAATCGAACCCGCGCCACAGAATTACGAGTCCTGCGCGCTATCCACCAGGCTACGAGGCCCCAGTGTGACATGTGTGTGTGTATACCGGTGGCTGCGCCGGTGGCTGTGTGGATAGCACGTTGGAGACGCAATCCTATGGCCCGGGTTCGATTCCCGGCACCGGCGAGAAACAATGGGCAGAGTTTCTTTCACCCTATTGCCCTTGTTACCTAGCAGTAAATAGGTACCTGGGAGTTAGACAGCTGTTAATGGCTGCTTCCTGTGTGTGTGTGTGTGTGTGTGTGTGTGTGTGTGTGTGTGTGTGTGTGTGTGTGTGTGTGTGTGTGTGTGTGTGTGCTCACCTAATTGTGCTCACCTAATTGTGCTTGCGGGGGTTGAGCTCTGGCTCTTTGGTCCCGCCTCTCAACCGTTAATCAACTGGTGTACAGGTTTCTGAGCCTATTGGGCTCTATCATATCTACATTTGAAACTGTGTATGGAGTCAGCCTCCACCACATCACTTCCTAATGCATTCCATTTACTAACTACTCTGACACTGAAAAAGTTCTTTCTAACGTCTCTGTGTCTCGTTCTTTCTAACGTCACACACTCACTGTGTGTGTGTGTGTGTGTGTGTGTGTGTGTGTGTGTGTGTGTGTGTGTGTGTGTGTGTGTGTGTGTGGAAACAAAATAGTTAGTAGTAGTTAGTAACAGTTGATTGACAGATGAGAGGCGGGCCGAAAGAGCAGAGCTCAACCCCCGCAAGCACAACTAGGTGAATACACACACAGACACACACACACACACACACACAAACACACACACACACACACACACACACACACACACACACACACACACACACACACACACACACACACACACACACACACACACACACACAAACACACACATGTTACGCGAACTGCACCTCACGACGCTGTGAAACAGAAGAGCTCAAAGAGACATGATCACATACAAAACTCTCAGGGGGAATATACAAGGTAAACAAGGATGGCTAATTTAACACAGATGGTACACGAACAAGGGGACACAGGTGGAAGCTGAGTACCCAAATGAGCCACAGAGACGTTAGAAACAGCTTTTTCAGTGTCAGAGTAGTTAGTAAATGGAATGCACTAGGAAGTGATGTGGTGGAGGCTGACTCCATACACAGTTTCAAATGTAGATATGATACCGCCCAATAGGCTCAGGAATCTGTACACCAGTAGACTGACAGTTGAGAGGCAGGACCAAAGAGCCGAAGCTCAACCCCCACAAGCACAACTAGGGGAGTACACACACACAGGTCATTACCGCCGAGCGTACAGGGCTCAAGGGTCGTAATCCTAAGGGCTCGAGTCTGATTCTCCGCCAAGGCATGAACTGAGTAGATTTTCTTTCACTCTGATGCACCTGTTCACCTAGCAGTATATAGGTACCTGGGAATTACACAACTGCTACGGGCTGCCTCCTGGATGTGTGTGTATGTGGGTGTGGGGGGGGGGAGAAATATGCAGTATACACATGATAGAGGAAAATAGGCTGTGAGTCAGTATATTAGCGAACAGACGGGTAGAAAGGCGGGGTCCAAGAGCTAACAGGTCGATCCTATAGGCAGAAAATATAAATCCACCCACACTAATTATCACGACTACTAATACAAATATAAATAATAACAAAAAAACTAAAAAAAATAACATTTAGATAAACGCTAAAATATAAAAAAAAAGAGTTATAATGTACAGATCCTTATTAAGAATTTAGATTAACATATAAATATATTATAAATATAAATATATTAAATATATAATATTATATATTATAAATATATACTATTATATAAATATGTTTTTGGTGGATGTTAAAATGTCAAAACTAATTATCTTGCTGGACTACGGACACGCATGTAATGTTGCTGATATCTGCCACATCTGTGTCACTCCTGATATTGCTCATTATATCTGCCACATCTGTGCCACTCCTGATATTGCTCATTATATCTGCATCATCTGGGCCACTCCTGATATTACTCATTATGTCTGTATCATCTGTGTCACTCCTGATATTGCTCATTATGTCTGTATCATCTGTGTCACTCCTGATATTGCTCATTATGTCTGTATCATCTGTGTCACTCCTGATATTGCTCATTATGTCTGTATCATCTGTGTCACTCCTGATATTGCTCATTATGTCTGTATCATCTGTGTCACTCCTGATATTGCTCATTATATCTACATCATCTGTGTCAGTCCTGATATTGCTCATTATATCTGCCACATCTGTGTCACTCCTGATATTGCTCATTAGAAATGTCAGTTATTTTCATTTGATTTGCTTCATCCTTCTCGCAGGGTATTCGTCCGTTGTATGATGACATGTCATATCGGCATGTGATATAATCCAATTTTTGTTTATAAAATTATTTGCCATATTTACAAGATTTATGATGATTGCTACATGTGACGTCGCCTGCTTTTGTGAGGCTATCTTCTTCCAGAACATTATATAAGTTGAACAGGATGATACTAAAAAAGTTGGAAGCTTAAGATTCCAACTTTGGAATTAAGCAAGTTGAAAGCTTAAGATTCACAATCGACTTGAGAATGGTCCAGGACGGACCGAAACGTCGTCGTCCCTTCAATTTCTAGTGTGTGGTCTGGTCAACAAGCTTAAGATTGTTTTCTGCAAGTATAAACGAATCTGGAGGAAATAATTCCCGAAGAAGCACTGAAAATAAGTTTATCGGGCAGACCCGTGGTGAATTAAACATGAGTTTATTTTAGTTGAGTCTGCCAGCGCTTCTAAAAATAAAGCTGCTTCGTTTTCATTCTACACTTATTTTGCAAACAAATATTTTGACAACTTTGCCCTGCGCCGTGTTCTCAGTCCAGGCTTGACTCTCACCTATCTCAACAGTTGCATTATTCATTTCCTCAGATTCTTCTTCTCTCAGAGCTGTATTATCTACTCTATTTTAATACATATGAGAATTCTCATTTCCGAAGGGCTACATTAAGTTTAGATTTGTCGCAAATTCTTATTACCTACAACACTAAGAAAATGAACTAACACGTTGAAATTGTATTGTTATTGTATCCGTTTTTTTTTTATTATTTCCCTCTTTCGCTCTCCCTTTCTCTCTCTCTCTCTCTCTCTCTCTCTCTCTCTCTCTCTCTCTCTCTCTCTCTCTTTCTCTCTCTCTCTCTCTCTCTCTCTCTCTCTCTCTCTCTCTCTCTCTCTCTCTCTCTCTCTCTCTCTCTCTCTCTTTTCACTTTATTTTACACTCAGGCATAGACGGTATAGATTCTGGTAAGCCTTACCCAACTGCTTTTTATCAGAAACACAACCCTGAAATAGATTACAGTTCCAGGACCCCAGTAGCCGCTCGGAGAACAGTGACGAACAGTTATGGAGTGGTTCCCAGTCAATCTCCTGCGTAAATCGCGTGGGGTCCAGGGTTCGAGACCCACACTATCCAAGTGAATGGCATCTTCTCCGTGTTTATTCACAGGGAGAGTAATTGTGTGTATATTAGTTGTGTGTTCCTAATTGTGCTTGCGGGGGGTTGAGCTTCGGCTCTTTGGTCCCGCCTCTCAACCGTCAATCAACTGGTGGACAGATTCCTGAGCCTACTGGGCTCTATCATATCTACATTTGAAACTGTGTATGGAGTCAGCCTCCACCACATCACATCCTAGTGTATTCCATTTACTAACTACTCTGACACTGAAAAAGTTCTTTCTAATGTCGCTGTGGCTCATTTGGGTACTCAGCTTCCACCTGTGTCCCCTTGTTCGCGTCCCTCCAGTGTTGAGTAGTTCATCCTTGTTTACCCGGTCGATTCCCCTGAGGATTTTGTAGGTTGTGATCATGTCCCCCCTTACTCTTCTGTCTTCCAGTGTCGTAAGGTACATTTCCCGCAGCCTTTCCTCGTAACTCATGCCTCTTAGTTCTGGGACTAGTCTAGTGGCATACCTTTGGACTTTTTCCAGCTTCGTCTTGTGCTTGACAAGGTACGGGCTCCATGCTGGGGCCGCATACTCCAGGATTGGTCTTACATATGTGGTGTACAAGATTCTGAATGATTCCTTACACAGGTTTCTGAACGCTGTTCTGATGTTAGCCAGCATCGCATATGCCGCAAACGTTATTCTTTTTATGTCGGCTTCAGGAGACAGGTTTGGTGTGATATCAACTCCTAGATCTTTCTCTCTGTCCGTTTCATTAAGTACTTCATCTCCTATTCTGTATCCTGTGTCTTGCCTCCTGTTTCCACAGCCAAGTTTCATTACTTTGCATTAACTCAGGTTCAATTCAACAGCCATTTGTTGGACCATTCACTCAGTCTGTCTAGGTCATCTTGTAGCCTACTACTATCGTCCTCAGTTTCAATCCTCCTCATAATTTTTGCATCATCAACAAACATTGAGAGAAACGAGTCTATACCCTCGTGGAGATCATTTACATATATCAGAAACAGTATAGGTCCAAGGACTGACCCCTGCGGGACTCCACTTGTGACGTCTCGCCAATCCCAGACCTCACCCCCTCACACTGACTCGTTGTCTCCTGTTGCTTAGGTACTCCTTTATCCAATGGAGTACCTTAACCTTTCACTCCAGCCTGCATCTCCAGCTTTTTCACTAGCTTCTTGTGTGGTACTGTATCAAAGGCTTTCTGACAATCCAAAAATATGCAGTCTGCCCATCCTTCTCTTTCTTGCCTGATTTTTGTTGCCTGGTCGTAGAATTCAAGTAACACTGTGAGGCTGGACCTGCCATCCCTGAGCCCATGTTGATGCTGTGTTACAAAGTTCTTTCGCTTCAGATGTTCCACTAACTTTCTTCGAACAATCTTCTCCATCAGCTTGCATGGTATGCAGGTTAGGGACACTGGCCTGTAGTTCAGTGCCTCCTGTCTATCCCCTTTCTTGTATATCGGGACTACGTTAGCTGCTTTCCAAATTTCGGGCAGTTCCCCTGTTGCCAGTGATTTGTTATACACTATGGAGAGTGGCAGGCACAGTTCTTCTGCTCCTTCCTTTAATATCCAAGGGGAGATTCCATCTGGGCCTATAGCCTTTGTCACTTACAACTCTAGTAAACACTTCCTTATTTCCTCGCTGGTAATCTCAAACTCTTCCAGTGGTTCCTGGTTAACTATTCCTTCTCTTATCTCTGGAATTTCTCCTTGCTCTATGGTGAAGACCTCCTGGAATTTCTTATTCAGTTCCTCACACACTTCCTTGTCGTTTGTAGTGAATCATTCTGACCCTATCCTTAATTTCATAACCTGCTCCTATACTGTTGTTTTTGTCCTGATGTGGCTATGCAGTAATTTAAAACGCCCGAAACGCTTTGCGTAATAGTGGCTTTAGGCATTGTATGTACTAGCTCTATCTATAAAGCCAACAAACTTTGTAAAATCTCTTTATGTATGTACCTTTACCTAAATAAAAATTATTATTATTATTATTATTATAATTTAGGCTGAGTCTTTGCCTTGCTTGCGATGTCGTTTTCGTATTGTCTTTCTGCCTCTCTTATCATCCTGACATATTCATGCCTGGCATTCTGGTATCTTTCTCTGCTCTCCAGTGTCCTGTTATTCCTATAGTTTCACCACGCCCTTGTACTTTGCTGCTTAGCTAGCCTACATATCTGATTAAACCATGGGTTTCTCATTTTCATTTCACTGCTTTCCTTTTGTGTATTTGGTGGTGGTGTAATGATGTGGTAATGGTTGAGTGGTGTAGGGTTGGTTGAAAATGTGGTGGTGGCTAAATGGTGTGGTGGTTGTTGAATGGTGTAGTGGTGGTTGAATGATGTGGTGGTGGTTGAATGGTGTAGTGGTCGCTGAATGATGTGGTGGTGGTTGAATGGTGTGGTGGTGGTTGGATAATGTAGTTATGGTTGAATGCTGTGGTGGTAGTTATATGATGTGGTGGTGGTTGAATGTTGTGGTGGTGGTTGAATGATGTGGTGGTGGTTGAATGATGTGGTGGTGGTTGAATGGTGTGATGGTGGTTGAATGTTGTGGTGGTGGTTGAATGTTGTGGTGGTGGTTGAATGATGTGGTGGTGGTTGAATGATGTGGTGGTAGTTGAATGTTGTGGTGGTGGTTGAATGTTGTGGTGGTGGTTGAATGTTGTGGTGGTGGGTGAATGTTGTGGTGGTGGGTGAATGTTGTGGTGGTGGTTGAATGATGTGGTGGTGGTGGTTGAATGATGTGGTGGTGGTGGTTGAATGATGTGGTGGTGGTGGTGGTTGAATGGTGTGGTGGTGGTGGTGGTTGAATGATGTGGTGGTGGTGGTTGAATGATGTGGTGGTGGTTGAATGATGTGGTGGTGGTTGAATGATGTGGTGGTGGTGGTGGTTGAATGATGTGGTGGTGGTGGTTGAATGTTGTGGTGGTGGGTGAATGTTGTGATGGTGGTTGAATGATGTAGGGGTTGTTGAAAATGTGGTGATGGTTGAAAGATATGGTAGTTAATGAATGATGTGGTGGTGGTTGAATGATGAGGTGGTTGTGGTGAAATAGTGTTTTCACCTAGTAATATTCAACAGGATGTGCTTGCGGGAGTTGAGCTCTGCTCTTTCGACCCGCCTCTCAACTGTCAATCAATCAACTGATACTAACTACTACTAACTATTTCCCCCCGCCCCACACACACACACACCCAGGAAGCAGGCCATAACAGCTGTTTAACTTCCAGGTACCTATTTACTGCTAGGTAACAGGGGCATGAGGGTGAAAGAATCTTTGCCCAATGTGTTGATCGCCGGCGCAGGAAATCGAACCGTGGTCCACAGGATTACGTGTACAGCGTGCTGTCCACTCAGCCACCAACGCCCCTGCTGTGCGCTTGTGTGGTGGTGGTTGAATGGTGTGGTAGTGAGTGAAGGATGTGGTGGTTGAATATTATGGCGGTAATGCACTCGAGTGAATGGGGACTCGTGTGTAGTGTTTCCAGTGTTAGTGATACGTAAATGGTGCAGATTAAACACCAGTGGAGGGAAGATCACGCTTCAGTGTAAACTGATGGTCACGCTTCAGTGTAAACTGACGGTCACGCTTCAGTGTAAACCGACGGTCACGCTTCAGTGTAAACCGACGGTCACGCTTCAGTGTAAGCCGACGGTCACGCTTCAGTGTAAGCTGATGGTCACGCTTCAGTGTAAGCCTGTTACGGCCCTCTCGGGACGCAACGGGGTTCTTACTCTGATGTTGTTAGAGGAAGTTGTATCCGACCCCAAGCCAGTAGTGGCTTTCAAGGGATGCGATCCGTGACGCAAGTAACTTAAAGGGGAAGGGAAATAAAGGCAAAAACTTAATATAATATAATGTCCGTCACCAATAAATAATATATAAAACGGTTACACAAGGGGGGGGTATTAACACTATACAAGGGGATTAATCCATAATCGTTGTCTTCTGCTGAAGATGCTGGTGCCACAACTCTTGGTGCTGAGTCCTTGGTGCTTTCTTCGTGGCCTCACGACGTGTCCTCTGAGAATGCCGAGCCTACCCGGGCCACAGGTCAGCCAAAACACAGGTCCATTGGGGGCACCGCCGTGGAGGCCGTCAACCACACGTCCAGCTGGTCTGCTGGCAGGTTCTGAGCCAACAAGGCTGGTACGGCCACTCCACGAACGATAAAAGGGGAACGCCCTAGACAGGAACCTCGTGTGACAACACAAGTCACTCTCCTGTCTTCAGTACCCCAGTGGATGATCGTCTCCAACAGTCGGTCCCGAAAAAATCCTTTCACTGCCACTCCACTGGCAGGCTAACACACCACAGTGTTCTTCCGGGGGGGACGACTTCACAACAGCTGCAGCAACGTTCAAGGTATGGAGACTGGCTGCCTCGGGTAGACTGACTCCACTTCCATCACAGTGGTCCCAGGTCGGCTCTGTAAACAGACACGTCATCAATAACTGGGACACTAAAACACCTCACTTACGGGCTCGGGCGCAAACACCTGACGTATCCAGTCCATAGATGGCGCTGTCGTCGGAGCACCACCTCACCAGAGGTCAGGAGCGACTGTGTTGTGAGCTGCACAGGACTGGAAACTGGCCCTTGTGGCCGATATTCGCCGTCCTCATCCGGTGTCGTCGTTCGTTTGGCGGGGGTTTCGGGAGCTGACCCACAGATGGCGTAGTCGTTACTAATCCGTGCTCGGATGCTGGATCCGGGTTCGTAACAAAGCCGATGGTCACGCTTCAGTGTAAGCCGATGGTCACGCTTCAGTGTAAGCCGATGGTCACGCTTCAGTGTAAGCCGATGGTCACGCTTCAGTGTAAGCTGATGGTCACGCTTCAGTGTAAGCCGATGGTCACGCTTCAGTGTAAGCTGATGGTCACGCTTCAGTGTAAGCTGATGGTCACGCTTCAGTGTAAACTGACGGTCACGCTTCAGTGTAAACTGACGGTCACGCTTCAGTGTAAACTGATGGTCACGCTTCAGTGTAAACTGATGGTCACGCTTCAGTGTAAGCCGACGGTCACGCTTCAGTGTAAACTGACGGTCACGCTTCAGTGTAAACTGACGGTCACGCTTCAGTGTAAGCCGACGGTCACGCTTGAGAGTAAGATGGAGGTCACACTTATGTGCAAACTGACATTAATGTTTGAGTATAATCTGACGGTAAAGTTTGAGTGCAAGCTTAAGGTCACGCTTCAGTGTAAAGTGAAGGTAACGTCTGAGTGTAAGCTGAGAGTCGCACTTGAGTGTAAGCTGAGAGTCGCACTTGAGTGTAAGCTGAGAGTCGCACTTGAGTGTAAGCTGAGAGTCGCACTTGAGTGTAAGCTGAGAGTCGCACTTGAGTGTAAGCTGAGAGTCGCACTTGAGTGTAAGCTGAGAGTCGCACTTGAGTGTAAGCTGAGAGTCGCACTTGAGTGTAAGCTGAGAGTCGCACTTGAGTGTAAGCTGGTATAAACGTGTCACGTGACATACCTCTACGCACACAGCACCTATAATTTAAATAAAGATAATGTACACTCTCAGAGCTTATGACTCTCTCCTTTGAAGTGTTCATCAAAAATATCTCATCTTTTGTTATTCTCATCGTCATTCTCGCTTTCTCTTTCTCTCTCTCTCTCTCTCTCTCTCTCTCTCTCTCTCTCTCTCTCTCTCTCTCTCTCTCTCTCTCTCTCTCTCTCTCTCTCTTTCTCTGCCTTTCACTCAATATATATCTCTCTAGCAATAATCCTCAACTCTCCGTGATGAATTATAGCTTATATGAAGATTATAAACACAAAACTGTATTTGTTTACCACGAAATTTAATATTTAAATAAATTAATTGTGTTAAATATTATGGTGCATATGAAAAGTTCTGAAATAAAGCAGCTGATTGTATAATATAATATATACTTTGACAAGGAATAATCACAATAAAATATTGCAATAATATTAACTTTTCATTAGGATATCGTAGTCCATGGGTTAAGGGGGTGTCTGGGTGTTCTAGCACGCAGGTGTGATCCCACAGTCGTACTCCAAACATCTTTTTTTTCACCTATTTATTATCACGCATTCCTATCTTCCCTTCTGCTATATTCCTTCGTATCCAATTCTTTAAATTGTTAAATGTTTTAATGGAATTATGTGAGAAGAATAAGTAATGAGTGATGATAATTCCAGATCAAATGACCTAAAAAAAAGACTTACAAAAATGATCCAATAATGTTTCTTATTCTTTATGTAAATGAACAATTTATATGTACGTAAATTGAAAGGTTATAATTCCGAGTGTAAGAAAAGGAATTATTCCCCACCTGCAGATCAATAATAATTTCCTGCAATTATTGGAAACGGATGAATGGCCTCGTTTTTATTGAAGTTGTCGACAGGAAAACTATATAAATGTTTGATATTGCGTCTAGGAATACTTTCATGTAGACTGATTGTATTATAGGTCGTTTGAGACATCGTTCCCCGGTGCTTGTAGAGACACAAAATAGATCGTATAGATCGTATCCCGGTACTCTGAGAGTGACACAGGAGACACCGTACCCCGATACTCTGAGAGTGACACAGGAGACACCGTACCCCGGTACTCTGAGAGTGACACAGGAGACACCGTACCCCGGTACTCTGAGAGTGACACAGGAGACACCGTACCCCGGTACTCTGAGAGTGACACAGGAGACACCGTACCCCGGTACTCTGAGAGTGACACAGGAGACACCGTACCCCGGTACTCTGAGAGTGACACAGGAGACACCGTACCCCGGTACTCTGAGAGTGACACAGGAGACACCGTACCCCGGTACTCTGAGAGTGACACAGGAGACACCGTACCCCGGTACTCTGAGAGTGACACAGGAGACACCGTACCCCGGTACTCTTAGAGTGAAACAGGAGACACCGTACCCTGGTGCTCTGTGAGTGACACAGGAGACACCGTACCCCGGTACTGTTAGAGTGAAACAGGAGACACCGTACCCCGGTACTTTGTGAGTGACACAGGAGACACCGTACCCCGGTACTCTGAGTGAAACAGGAGACACCGTACCCTGGTGCTCTGTGAGTGACACAGGAGACACCGTACCCCGGTACTCTTAGAGTGAAACAGGAGACACCGTACCCCGGTACTCTGCAAGTGACACAGGAGACATCGTACCCCGGTACTCTGTGAGTGAAACAGGAGACACCGTACCCTGGTGCTCTGTGAGTGACACAGGAGACACCGTACCCCGGTACTCTGAGTGAAACAGGAGACACCGTACCCTTGTGCTCTGTGAGTGACACAGGAGACACCGTACCCCGGTACTCTATGAGTGACACATGAGACACCGTACCCCGGTACTCTGTGAGTGACACAGGAGACACCGTACCCCGGTACTCTGTGAGTGACACAGGAGACACCGTAACCCGGTACTCTGTGAGTGACACAGGAGACACCGTACCCCGGTACTCTGTGAGTGACACAGGAGACACAGTACCCCGGTACTCTGTGAGTGAGACAGGAGACACCGTACCCTGGTACTCTTAGAGTGAAACAGGAGACACCGTACCCCGGTACTCTGTGAGTGAAACAGGAGACACCGTACCCTGGTGCTCTGTGAATGACACAGGAGACATCGTACCCCGGTACTCTGAGAGTGAAACAGGAGACACCGTACCCCGGTACTCTGTGAGTGACACAGGAGACACCGTAACCCGGTACTCTGTGAGTGACACAGGAGACACCGTACCCAGGTACTCTGTGAGTGACACAGGAGACACAGTACCCCGGTACTCTGTGAGTGACACAGGAGACACCGTACCCCGGTACTCTGTGAGTGACACAGGAGACACCGTACCCCGGTACTCTGTGAGTGACACAAGAGACACAGTACCCCGGTACTCTGAGAGTGACACAGGAGACACAGTACCCCGGTACTCTGAGAGTGACACAGGAGACACCGTACCCCGGAACTCTGTGAATGACACAGGAGACACCGTACCCCGGTACTCTGAGAGTGACACAGGAGACACCGTACCCAGGTACTCTGAGAGTGACACAGGAGACACCGTACCCAGGTACTCTGAGAGTGACACAGGAGACACAGTACCCCGGAACTCTGAGAGTGACACAGGAGACACCGTACCCCGGTACTCTGAGAGTGACACAGGAGACACAGTACCCCGGAACTCTGAGAGTGACACAGGAGACACAGTACCCCGGTACTCTGAGAGTGACACAGGAGACACCGTACCCCGGAACTCTGTGAGTGACACAGGAGACACCGTACCCAGGTACTCTGAAAGTGACACAGGAGACACCGTACCCCGGTACTCTGAGAGTGACACAGGAGACACCGTACCACGGTACTCTGAGAGTGACACAGGAGACACCGTACCCCGGTACTCTGAGAGTGACACAGGAGACACCGTACCCTGGTGCTCTGAGAGTGACACAGGAAACACAGTACCCCGGTACTCTGTGAGTGACACAGGAGACACAGTACCCCGGTACTCTGAGAGTGACACAGGAGACACAGTACCCCGGTACTCTGAGAGTGACACAGGAGATACCGTACCCCGGTATTCTGAGTGAAACAGGAGACACCGTACCCCGGTATTCTGAGAGTGAAACAGGAGACACCGTACCCCGGTACTCTGAGAGTGACACAGGAGACACCGTACCCCGGTGCTCTGTGAGAGACACAGGAGACACCGTACCCCGGTACTCTGAGATTGACACAGGAGACACCGTACCCCGGTACTCTGAGAGTGACACAGGAGACACCGTACCCTGGTACTCTGAGAGTGACACAGGAGACACAGTACCCCGGTACTCTGTGAGTGACACAGGATACACAGTACCCCGGTACTCTGTGAGTGACACAGGAGACACAGTACCCCGGTACTCTGAGAGTGACACAGGAGACACAGTACCCCGGTACTCTGTGAGTGACACAGGAGACACAGTACCCCGGTACTCTGTGAATGACACAGGATACACAGTACCCCGGTACTCTGTGAGTGACACAGGAGACACAGTACCCCGGTACTCTGAGAATGACACAGGAGACACAGTACCCCGGTACTCTGTGAGTGACACAGGAGACACAGTACCCCGGTTCTCGGCAGCAGTCAATCAGAGAATATTACTGAATATTGTGACTCAACGTGACAATATTATCAAACTTTGACAATATTCCTTTGACGAAGACTGCCAATCAAGTTTTATTGCCTTTGATGAATAAATTTCATATAATATCGTTTTATTGTGTGGCATGTCTGTAAGGAACCCCGTTTCATTCATCATATATGTTTGATAATAGAATTATACATTTTGGTGTAGTGATATTGAGTTATACACATGTATAACCAATAAATTTCAATAAAGCGCAGTTATTAGCATGCGGCAGCTCTGAGCGTGGAGGTGCTGTTATGGACAATGACCCAGAGAACCCTTACTTCATACAAAAACATTAGCCAAAATATTTTGACCAGACCACACACTAGAAGTTGAAGGGACGACGACGTTTCGGTCCGTCCTGGACCATTCTCAAGTCGATTGTCCAGGACGGACCGAAGCGTCGTCGTCCCTTCAACTTCTAGTGTTTGGTCTGGTCAACATACTTCAGCCACGTTATTGTGACTCATCGCCTGCATTAGCCAAAATAATTATAGCGATTTCAGTGGAAGTCTGCAACTGTAACAACGATACAGTAGGGTGATGAACATGCTATAAGGTGGCTCAGACGCAGCATGACGACACATGCGCTATACGCCAATGCACACATCACTTAGCAAAACTGAAGCTGTACAGTAATGGACATGATACGTAGCGACAAGCGCTAAATGAAAGCACAGATGCTATTCAGTTGGAGAGATACTATATGGGGACACATGCGCTATATATTAACAAAGACATTCTAAGATGACACATAATACAATGACACCAAAGCTGTACAGCAGAAGTAGCTATACAATGACACGATGATTAGAAATAAATTTTATATTTCATACCAGAAGCACGGAGATTAAGCACATCTTGAAAAATTACGACAGGATCAGAATCATAGAAAACGAGTCGAATAATACAGACAGAATTATACTGAAATCTGGCTGAATCCCACCGTAGATTTTAGCAACATTGTTTCTTAAAAAATAAGAGAGTACTATCCTAACTGCTGAGTAGTTATAATGTAACTATATTATCAAACTATGAAGCCGGGTGTTCTCACCACATCGCTGTACAAACGGACTCTTAATACCTGTACTGATGCCATATGCACAAAAATTACTACCCATATCTCTGACATCATCTATATGCAAAGCTCATAAGAGGATTATACTCGGGAAGCTAAGGTTGCATATTAGACCCTAACTTGCTCCTAACCTGTTTGGCTTCCTTCCTGGTAGAGGCACTGAAACGTCCTTGGCTGAATATATCATTATGCAGGTATGAAGCTCTCATGAAGCATTTATTGATCTCCAAACTGTTTTTTTTTTTTTAAATACAGCTAACAGAGAACTATTCTCATATTAACAAGTCTCGTTTTAGTTAAGATAAGACTAATGACATTTTCAGTGGGAAACCTAATTATCAGAACTACCTCATAGCTTTTGAAAAGGGTTGGATGCAATAATTTTGCACTCCTCGAGCTGGGTACACCTCTGGGTGGAGTTTTGAGATCAACCAACACGCTTTTAATGTTTTCATGCACGTGTTAATAATTTATATTCCAACACTAGCTGACGAAGCTGGCATTTATTGAGTGATCAAATCTGTATTGTTCTAAATAATCATGCCCTAATGCAAGCTCTAATCAATTCTCTTGCTCCAAGCAGCGTCGAATGCTGTTATTATCTCGATAACAAATTACATAACTCATCATCCCATCCAGAGAACAAATGTTCATCTAGAGTTCAAAGTCAACAAACAAGAAATTGAACTCTGTGGGTCAAAAAAATACTCTGGAGTCGGTATGAACAGTAGTACTGTGTGCGACCTACGTCAAAGGTCAGAAGACAAGCCTTAAACTTCATAAATCCCTTACTGGTAAGTATATTGATATCAGTGATAACTATTCTAGACAGTTTTACATGATGTTTGTTAGATCTCAATTTATTTATATTAATAAATAAACCTAATTAACAAATAAATAAACCTAAACCTGAGCCTAATTTACTTCCAAACATCTATTTTTAACAAACTTGAAGTATTTAATATTAAATCCATAAGGTCATGACACTCAACACAGAAATCTGAGAATGAAGAATTGACGGTTTCGTCCCGTCTTGAACCATTATCGTGTAGTGTAATGAGAACGATTGCAGGTTTGCCATGATGCCCAAGAAACAGTAACTTTAGGAAAGAACTGAGGCTTTCCACAGTATTAGAGATAATCACACAAGTCAACATAACTTTTTGCGTGTAAGTAATGGGAGACCGAACGTTTCCAGCATTACTTAGAGATGAACTATTTTGTCTTCTAATTTTACTAGCAATTGGTGTTAACACAACAGGTCATCTTGAATGATAATTAGCTGAATAAGAATTAGTGCAACCTAATGAAACTAAACTTGACTTTGAAATGTAATCAACCTGTAACTAATATCCCAATTGATGTGTCTACCATCCAAGCATCATAAATAACCATTACCAACAACCCTAATAGGAATAATACTATTCTAAAAGTTGTCACTAGAAACAATTGCATCCTTAACCAAAACCCAAAGGTATCACAAGCGTCATGTTTACACTGAATAGACGTCAATAGGTCTGGCGTCCTATTGACGTCCAGTCGTCAATAGGACGCACTGTAGCAACCAGTAACTTTTATAGATCTGATACTATCTATACATATATATATATACATATATATATATATAT
>NC_091179.1:31311430-31316430 GCF_040958095.1 Procambarus clarkii
TTTGTAAACAAGAAACTAGTGAAACTAGTTCTAGATCATTTCAATTTCTAAACTAGACCATTTCTAGATAATTTAGAAAAATTAGACTAGATCATTTCTATTTTTCCGTATTATCCAAAGTTAAAAACTTGTTATGTATTACCAAAATGACATATCGAATGTGTAATAATATATTGTTATGCATAACAGTTTCAGTGTAAGAAATATTCATATTCTAGCTTCCATAAATATTAAATATGTTGTGTACTTATATAATTACTTTATGTGTAATTATAAAAGCTGATGCAAAATAACATTCACTGGAGTCTGGTTCGAACTCTCCTGATCCACACAAGATGAATATCTGGTGCACAATAAACTACGACTCTCAGCATGAGCAATGGGCACAGAGTAAACTACAACTCACAGAAGACACGGGATGAGTATCGAGTGTACAATAAACTACCGCTTACAGAATGAGTATCAAGCTCACAATAAACTGCAACTCATAGAATGAGTATCGGGTTCAAAATGCATTTCACCTAACAGGATGAGTATCGGGTTCACAATGCATTTCACCTAACAGGATGAGTATCGGGTTCAAAATGCATTTCACCTATCAGGATGAGTATCGGGTTCACAATGCATTTCACCTAACAGGATGAGTATCGGGTTCAAAATGCATTTCACCTAACAGGATGAGTATCGGGTTCACAATGCATTTCACCTAACAGGATGAGTATCGGGTTCAAAATGCATTTCACCTAACAGGATGAGTATCGGGTTCACAATAAACTACAACTCAGATGATGAGCATGGAATACATAATAAACGACTACTAACAGGATGAATATCAGATGCACAACAAACTACCCTTCACAGAATGAGTATTGGGTTCAGAACAATCATTCCCTTTTGCTCTTTATATCCTAGTGACTGAGTATTCTCTTAGTTTAATACAGTCGAATTCAATGTTTCTTAAGATTGTGTTATTGTTTCCGGCAGTCTAGGAATGTGCAGTCAGCCCATCCTTTGCTTTTCTGTGTGATCATTATCGTGGAACTCTTACAGGTTTTTGTAGGACAATATTTCGCTTAATTATATTTTATTAGCATTAGTCAGGTCAGCATTACTCATGCTGACTTGGAAGTGTGGTATGTGTGTATGTTTGCGTGTATGTGGGAAAGTGTATGAAGGAGTTTGTATATTTGTGTAATAATCTAATTGTGATTACATGGGTCGAGCATTAGCTCCCTGGTCCCGTCTTTCCATCTCCTGGATGGGCAATGCAATTACTTTCATGCGTCCTGGTTCTCGTTGTATTTCTTTTCTGAGCTGCTTATTGAATATGCCTCAATGAGCTGCTTTTATTGCCTGTTCTATTTACTTGTGATTGTTACGCTGAGGAGATTTTCCCAGCCTCATTGGGCTGGACGGAAGAGCGACTGTCTCGCTTCATACAGGTCGGCGTTCAATCCCCGACCGTCCACATGGTTGGGGTACCATTTCTTTCCCCCGTACCATCCCATATCTTTATCCTGTCCCCTTATAAGTGCTCTAAAATTGTAATGACTTCGCACTTTCCCCTGATAATTCGCTCCCTCTCCGAGTCATCTGTCTCGCTCTCTTGCCACCAACCCGCTCTCGCACAAGACAGCACAAATATGACTTATTGCTTATAGTGACTATTTCGCTTATAAATAAGTATATATGTTACATATTCCAAGCCATTTTTTACCAAGGCACTAACTTTTCCTCTCAGTTTTATTAATGAATAGAGATTTTATACAAAATTTGACAAGATCCTGAGTTACTTTACAATTTATTTAAATATTTTAGTTTTGTTTTATTATTTATATAAAACTGTAATATCAATATAGGTATAGGCTCAGTACTAATTTTAATATCTTAACATACTTAGAAGGTTAGGTTAGGTTGTGGTTTTCTATTCAGCATTTCAAGGTAAACTCAAATATTCACAATAAATTAGTAGTCACATATGCACTTATTCATAAGAAAGATATTGACTATAAGCAAGTGTGGGAACGGGTTGCTTGCCACACAGTTTCTGATTTTCAACATTG
Organism: Procambarus clarkii; assembly: GCF_040958095.1. Classification (NCBI taxonomy): domain Eukaryota; kingdom Metazoa; phylum Arthropoda; class Malacostraca; order Decapoda; family Cambaridae; genus Procambarus; species Procambarus clarkii. The sequence goes on from NC_091179.1 coordinate 31,313,494, forward strand.
ACTCTCTTTGCTTCAGTTAACAAATCATTTCCTGATTACCAATTCCTCCAACTTGGTATGTTTAACCACGCTCAGCCGTTCACTTTACCTGCGTTATTTCAGTTCTGGGACAAGTCTGGTATTTAATCTCTGTATTTTCTGTATAATATTTTTTTCCATTTACGGGTGTAGACTCAGGAATTTTTATGGAATTTTTTTTTGGGGAAATTTGTTTCCAAAATTATCCCTGGAATCATTTCATGGTATAGATATGTTGATGATATTTTGTGTATATTGCCTACAAATGTAAATTCAGACGAATTTGTAGCCAAACTTAATGATCAAGTCACCTCTATCGAATTTACTATAGAGACTGAAATTGATAAACACGGAAATTACAATAACGTATAAATCAAATGAACAAATCCACAAGGGCAATGATGAGGGAATTCTTTTGATTATGTGATGGTACAGTTGACTAAGGCGCGTCTGGGGACAGCCCGTGCGTAGGTTCGAACCCTCATCATTGCCCTTTTGGATTTGTTCATCTGAAATTGATAAATGTTTGCAATTTTTTATATACTTATTCATAGAGAAAATTTTTCATTAAAGTTTAGTGTTTACAGACAGCCTACGAATAAATTACCTATTGTTCAAATTTCTCGGGGCATAGATACAATGAGAAACAAACAATTTTTTTCCTCAATGTATCTACGAGTTCTTCGGGTTGTTAGTCCAGAACGCTTAGATGAAGAGTTTAAGAATATTGATTCTATTGGTCTCAAGCTCAAGTCTTTTGAAAGTTTGCCGTAGCAAAGTACGTCTTACATATTATAATGATATATACAGTGAGAAAGTTCGCCCAAAAATGTTTGCCATATTTGTCTGGTTTTGAAAATATTTTCAAGGCCTTGAAACTTTTTTATATACATAAATTGTTGAATTACAAAAATACTGTTAGAAAACTATTAGTTAGAAACAGTCCTCGTAGTGATAATTGTGTCATTTACAAAATACCTTGTAAAAACTGTAATAGATACTATGAAGAACAAACATTCAAAGATTTGAAGTTTAGAGTGTCGCGACATTAATACTCTGTAACACCAATTGTGAAATGCTTTGTTTGTTCATTTGTCAGAATGTTCTCACCAAATTAATTGAGAGAGGGCTTTTTCAATAACGATTTGTGAAGGATTTTTCAATTGGAACATTATTGAATCTGCTTTAATACATATTACAAATGCATGTAATTTTAATATTAGTAGTGGTTTGTATAACCTAGATCCATTAGAATGAGGTATACCCTCACTCTAATGAGGTGAAGTGCTAGGTGAGGTGAGGTCTAGATTTCTCCTTGTAAGCCAAACTGCTTAACTATGCAGACGACTTTGTGGTCATTATTAATGGCGCCTGAAACCATGCACAAAAATGCCTAGACATCATCAGCAGGGAAGCGGAATGCAAAGCAGTGAAATTAAACAGCAATAAAACCAAAGCAATGGCCGTTAAAATGAGAACTCAAGACATCAGACTCGCAATAAAAGGTCAAGAAATGGAATGGGTTACCTCTTTTCAATACCTTGGAGTCATAATAGACCACCAGTTTAAATTCACTTAAGAAATTGAATATCTTCGACAACGTTGCAAAGTCAGGAACTTAGCTTGCACTCCCTGACATGTCTTAGAGATGGTGCAACTTTTCCAGTACTCAAAATGTACAACGTTCAAGCAGTTAGGTCACTCATTGACTATGTTGCTCCTGCTCTTACATCCCTCAGTGATAACCAATGGGAGAAACTCGAAGTGTCACAAAATTATACCCTCATAAAAATGATGGGAGCACCTATATGGCCGCGTCAAGAGATTCTAAGAATGACATGCTCCTTGATGGAGCCCTGTTACTTGTGCATTATTAATCCCCTAGATAGTGAAGGATTAACCTTAGTGTCTTGCCTATATACTCTGATCATTGGAGATGACAGTCCTCAAGTGGGCATGTGAAGGCATAGACGACGTTGGTCTCTTTTTAAGGCGTTCTGCTTGGTGTCTGGAGAGTTCTTCATAAGTTAGTTGGCCGTCTTCTTGTTTTTGTAGTAAATTGTTAATTGTATCTTCTGATTTGTGTCTGTGGGGATAACGTTCTTATTAATAATATCTTTCAGAACACTTTCCTCCGTTTTATGAGCCGTCGAAAAGAAGTTCCTGTAAAACAATTTAATAAAGGGTACATGTGTTGTGTTAGCTGATTAGTTGGTATATTATATATATATATATATATATATATATATATATATATATATATATATATATATATATATATATATATGTATATATATATATATATATATATATATATATATACATATATATATATATATATATGTCGTACCTAGTAGCCAGAACTCACTTCTCAGCCTACTATGCAAGGCCCGATTTGCCTAATAAGCCAAGTTTTCCTGAATTAATATATTTTCTCTAATTTTTTTCTTATGAAATGATAAAGCTACCCATTTCATTATGTATGAGGTCAATTTTTTTTTATTTGAGTTAAAATTAACGTAGATATATGACCGAACCTAACCAACCCTACCTAACCTCACCTAACCTATCTTTATTGGTTAGGTTAGGTTAGGTAGCCGAAAAAGTTAGGTTAGGTTAGGTTAGGTAGGTTAGGTAGACGAAAAACAATTAATTCATGAAAACTTGGCTTATTAGGCAAATCGGGCCTTGCATAGTAGGCTGAGAAGTGCGTTCTGGCTATTAGGTACGACATATATATATATATATATATATATATATATATATATATATATATATATATATATATATATATGTATATATATATATATATATATATATATACATATATATATATATATATATATATATATATATATATATATATATATATATATATATATATATATATATATATATATATATATATATGTATATGTG
>NC_091179.1:31321430-31336430 GCF_040958095.1 Procambarus clarkii
ACAAACGAACGTTCCATTTTTATTTTTATAGATAGTATGGGTTCCAGTTCCGTTCCTGAGCGACGTCATTAATATCTCTAGTCTCCAAACAGTGGATTCCGCTGCTGTCAGAGAAAAGAAATTGTGACCAGTTGTGTCTGTGTTGCCCAGGCGTCACAGACGCTGATTATATGTATGTGTGTACTCACCTAGTTGTACTCGCCTAGTTGTGTTTGCACGGGTTGAGCTCTGGCTCTTTCGTTCCGCCTCTCAACTATCAATCAAATGGTGAATAGATTCCGGAACCTACTTGGCTCTATTATATCTACATTTGAAACTGAGCATGGAGTCAGCCTCCACCACATCCCTGCCTAATGCATTCCATTTGCTAACTACTCTGACTGAAAAGTACTTTCAAACGTCCCTGTGGCTCATTTGGGTACTCAGTTTCCACCTGTGTCCATTTGTTCGAGTACGCCCCCCAACCCTACACCCCCGTGTTAAACAATTTATCTTTATCTTACCTGTCGATTCCTCCTAGAATTTTTTTGGTAGTGATTATGTCTTTCCGTGCTCTCCTATCTTCCAGTGACGTTTGGTGCATTTCATGCAGCCTTTTTTCGTAACTCATGCCTCTTAGTTCTGAGACATACCTTAGCCTAGAGGCATACCTCTGAACTTTTCCAGCTATGTCCTCTTCTTTACAAGGCACGAGCTCCACGATGTCTCTGTGTGTGCGTGTACTCACCTAGTTGTTCTTGCGGGGGCTGAGCTTTGGCTCTTTGGTCCCGCCTCTCAACTGTCAATCAACTGGTGTTCAGGTTCCTGAGCCAATTGGGCTCTGACATATCTACACTTGAAATTGTGTATGGAGTCAGCCTCCAACACATCACTGACTAATGCATTCCATCTGTTAATTACTCTGACATTGAAAAAGTTCTTCTTAACGTCCCTGTTGCTCATTTGGGTACTCAGTTTCCACCTGTGTCCCGTTGTTCGCATACCACAGGTGTTGAATCGTTTATCCTTGCCTACCCTGTCAATTCCCCTGAGTATTTTGTAGGTAGTGATCATGTCTCCCCTCACTCTTCTGTCTTTTAGTGTCGTAAGGTGCATTTCCTGCAGCCTTTCCTCGTAACTCATGCCTCTTAGTTCTGGGACTAGTCTAGTGGCATACCTTTGAACTTTTTCCAGCTTCGTCTTGTGCTTGACAAGGTACGGGCTCCATGCTGGGGCCGCATACTCCAGGATTGGTCTTACATATGTGGTGTACAAGATTCTGAATGATTCCTTACACAGGTTCCTGAACGCCGTTCTGATGTTAGCCAGCCTCGCATATGCCGCAGACGTTATTCTCTTTATGTGGGCTTCAGGAGACAGGTTTGGTGTGATATCAACTTCTAGATCTTTCTCTCTGTCCGTTTCATTACGTACTTCATCTCCTATTCTGTATCCTGTGTCTGGCCTCTTGTTTCCACCGCCTAGTTTCATTACTTTGCATTTACTCGGGTTAAACTTTAACAGCCATTTGTTGGACCATTCACTCAGTCTGTCTAGGTCATCTTGTAGCCTCCTACTATCATCCTCTGTTTCAATCCTCCTCATAATTTTTGCATCATCAACAAACATTGAGAGAAACAAGTCTATACCCTCTGGGAGATCATTTACGTATATCAGAAACAGTATAGGTCCAAGGACTGACCCCTGCGGGACTCCACTCGTAACGTCTCGCCAATCTGAGAGCTCACCCCTCATTGTCTCGTGTTGCTTAGGTATTCTTTTATCCACTGGAGTACCTTCCCTTTCACTCCAGCATGCATCTCCAGCTTTTTCACTAGCCTCTTGTGTGGTACTGTATCAAAGGCTTTATGACAATCCAAAAATATTCAGTCTGCCCACCTCTCTCTTTCTTGCCTGATTTTTGTTGCCTGGTCATAGAATTCAAGTAAACTTGTGAGGCAGGAGTTGCCATCCCTGAACCCATGTTACTGCTGTGTTACAAAGTTCTTTCACTCCAGATGTTCCACGGGCTTTTTTCGCACAATTTTCTCCATCAGCTAGAATGATATGCAGGTTCGGGACACTGGCCTGTAGTTCAGTGCGTCCTGTCTATCCTTTTTCTTGTATATCGGGACTACGTTAACTGCTTTCGAAATTTCTGGCAGTTCTCTTGTTGCCCGTGATTTATTATACACTATGGAGAGTGGCACGCACAGTTCTTCTGCTCCTTCCTTTAGTATCCACGGGGAGATTCCATCTGGGCCTATAGCCTTTGTCACATCCAACTCTAGTAAACACTTCCTTTATTCCCCGCTGGTAATCTCAAACTCTTCCAGTGATTCTTGGTTAACTATTCCTTCTCTTATCTCTGGAATTTCTCCTTGCTCTAAGGTGAAGACTTCCAGAATTTTTTTATTCAGTTCCTCACACACTTCCTTCCATCCTGACATATTCATTCCTGGTATTCTGGTATCTTTCTCTGCTCTCAAGTGTCCTGTTATTCCTGGTGTGTGTGTGTTTGTATGTGTGTGTTTGTGCGTGCAAATGTGCGTGAATATTCGATTCATGCGCGCATTCAATATGTGTTTCAAAGGCTTGTGCTGTGAGCATTACTTGGAAAGCACATGAACAAGGCAACGGTAGTTATCACGTGTGATAACAATAACTCTAACGCAAGATAGCCGCCTAAACCACCGGTCTGCATGTTGATCAGCAACAATTTTCCTCATGTATATTCCAGAATTTCTAAAATTAAACATTTACGTTTTACTTCATAATTTCTCATTATCTAAAAAATATTATCCTCAAATTATAACATTGAAAATTCATTTCAGAAAGTGTTTTTATGGGAAGGAAATTTAAATTTGTATAATATTGACGGGCGCTGCGAGTAATATTACACGTCCCCCCCAACCAGGGCGCGGCAATGAACGACGGAATTACTCCAAAGTTCCTCGACTTTTATATTTTATAATTTACGACGTCAATAGTTCTGTTTATCTCGCCCTCGCCTTCAGGGTCTTCTTGAGCGCCTTGACGATTCCTAACGATTTCTTGAAGGTCAAATCAAGTTAAATCCATCAACAACCTCTTTTTCAACCCCTTTGTTTTGCCCCTTTGTTTTCAGCCCCTGTTTTTCCTCGTTTTATTCTCTTAAGTAATAGTTTTATGTATAGTACACTCGTATATTTATCCATGTAGTGACTCCACGTCCATAAATTGTTAAAAAGGACAATATGAAATTTATTTGATATATGAGAAAGAGTATTGATCCTAATGCCGAGCCTTATTGGTTATAAAGGTTTATCGTTTTTTACAAGAAAAGTGTAAAAATTTTAGCAGGGATAATCTGATAAATTATTAATCTTTTCAAATGAGCACAGGCTGTCTTCCATAGTAAGTGAAAGCAAAAGAAGCCAGTTTCAAGGAACTTTGCTGCCGGAGCCTGTTATATGGACATGCTAAAGGGACTCTGGACAGTTGGTTAACTGCATCTCTCGTCATCTGTAAAGGAATCCTAACGCGTTTGTAAAGTTTGACTCACATCTGCGTTGTATACACTGAAGCGGCCCCCACCCCCCACACACACAGATCCCGATAGGCTCAGGAATCTGTACACCTGTTGATTGACGGTTGAGAGGCGGGACCAAAGAGCCAGAGCTCAACCCCCGCAAACACAACTAGGTGAGTACAACTAGGTGAGTACACACATGCACTCCCCAAACTCCGCTACCCTTCCAGGTTCCCCTCTCCCGTTTCATCCCATACCCTCCCTGCCCCCCTTTCCTTGACCCTCCGCCCTCACACCAGTATCTTCTGAGACCTTAATCTATGGTCACAGGACTTGTGACCTGAGATCTTAAACACCTCACAAATCCTCACACACATGGAACAGCTTCCCCTATTAGCAGAACGCTCACCAAGAAAGGGATATGAGAAGGAACAGAAGAAAGTGAGTCCAAAAGAACTGTACACTAACATAGATGGGATTACAAATAAATCAAATTAACTTGAAGAATGGGTATGTTACGAACCCGGATCCAGCGTCCGAGCCCGGAGCAGTGACGACCGCGCCATCTGTGGGTCAGCTCCCGAAACCCCCTCCAAACGGACGACGACACCTGGTGAGGACGACGTGAGGAGCCAGTTTCCAGTCCGGTTCAGCGCTCAACACAGCCGCTGCTGACCTCTGGTGAGGTGGTGCTCAGACACCAGTGCCAGCTATGGAGTGGATAGGTGGGCGTTTGTGTCTGAGCCTGTAAGTGAGGTGTTTTAGTGCCCATGTTATTGATGACGTGTCTGCTTACAGAGTCGACCTGGGACTGCTGTGATGGAAGTTGAGTCAGTCTACCCAAGGCAGCCGTCTCCATACCTTGTGCTTTGCTGCAGCAGCTGTGAAGTCGTCTCCCGGAAGAACACTGTGGTGTGTTACCCTGCCAGTGTAGTGGCAGTAGAAGGATTGTCTTACCTGGGACCGACTGCTGGAGACGATTATCCACTGGGGTACTGAGGACAGGAGAGTGATTTGTGGTATCACACGAGGCTCCTCTCTAGGGCGTTACCCTAATATCGCTCGTGGAGTGGCCGTACCAGCGTTGTTGGTCCGGAACCTGCCAGCAGACCTGCTGGACTTGTGGTTGACGGCCTCCACGGCGGTGCCCCCAATGGACCTGTGTTTTGGCTGACCTGTGGCCAGGGTAGACTCAGCTTGGTCGAAGGATTCGTCAAGAGACCACGAAAGCACCGAGGACTCAGCACCGAGAGTATTTGGATCCAGAGTCTTCAGGAGAAGACAATTGTGTGAATAATTCCCCTGTATAGTGTTAATACCCCTCCCCCTGTGTTCTCTTTTTATATATTATTTATTGGTGATGGTAATTATAATCTTAAGTTCTTAACTTTCTTTCCCTTCCCCCTTTAAGTTTCTTGCGTCACGGATCTCATTCCTTGAAAGCCACTACTGGCTTGGGGCCGGATACTACTTACTCTAATAACATCAGAGTGAGAACCCCGTTGCGTCCCGAGAGGGCCGTAACATAATTGGCATCCCCAGCGGGATCCATCCCCTTGTTAAGTATGTTTGACAGGGGTGGTGAAGTGGCGTAATCCCTGTATATAATTCCCCCTGTGTGTGACAATTGTGACGTTATACGTCCTGTGCGGTGCTCAAGAGTGACTAAGTGCAATATTGTGCAGTGCGGTGATCGCTGTGACTAAGCGATTAAGTGCAATATTGACTAGTGTGGTGCTCAGTGATTCAGTGCAATATTGTAGAGCGAAGGGTTCGCTGTGATTAAGTGCGATATTGCGTAGTGCGGTGCCCGAAGTGATTACGTGCAATATTGGCAAGTGCAGTGTTTGGTGCGATAAAGTGCAATATTGCCGTAGAACTGTGCTCGGTGCGTTAAGTGTTAACGTGTAAGCGGTGTGTCCAGTGCTAGTTAAGTGTTCCATCGGTGACAATGGCAGAGAAAGCTACCATCGATGATCTGGACGATGTGCAGGCTTTTCTGAACAGAGAGGACTGTCTTGCCAAATTAAAATATCTGAGCAAACCAGAGCTTGTACTAGTGAGCGCCTACCTGGAGATCAAGATCCGTGCCAGTGATTCCCGTGTGGAGATCTTGTCCAAGGTTCACCGGCACTTGAAGGCAAAGGAGAAACAGGAAGGCGAGCCTCCTAGTACAAAGGAAGGTGAGGAAATAGCTTCCACGGAAAAGGAAGATAAGGGCAGTGACATTGACAGTGATGCAGGTGAGCTTAATATTAGCTTTCTTACAGTCAAAATGCGTGCCCTAGAAATAAATCGCGAGATAGAGTGGAAGAAGTTAGAATTAGAACGAGAATTAAAAGATAAAGAAATGGAGATGAAAGATAAGGAAATGGCAATGAGGCGTTTAGAATTAGAAGAAAGGAAAGAAGAGCGAGAGAGAGAGAGAGAAAGAGAAGAGCGAGAGAGAGAAGAGAAACGAGAAAGAGAAGAGCGAGAGAGAGAAGAGAAACGGGAAAGAGAAGAACGAGAAAGACAAAGATAAGAGCGAGAGAGAGAAGAAAAAGACAGAGACAACATGAACTAGAAGTATTGCGATTAGGCGGTAGTCGGAGGCCAACAACGGACACCAGTAGTTTCGATCCGGTAAGAAACATCAAAATGGTCCCCCAAGTTCAATGAGAGGGAAGTTTCAAAGTTTTTTGCAGCCTTCGAGAAAGTCGCTGCCTCTTTGGAGTGGCCAAGGGAGAATTGGGCCATCATGATACAGTCAGTCTTGACTGAGAAGGCCCAAATCGCCTACTCCACGTTATCCCTTGACGACTCCGGCGATTATGACAAGGTGAAGAAGGTTGTGCTCATGGCGTACCAATTGGTACCTGAGGCTTACAGGCAGAAGTTCAGGAACCTGAAGAAGACCACAGAGCACACCTTCACCGAATTCGCCACAATCAAGGAGCGACTTTTTCAGGAATGGTGTGCCTCTCGGAAGGTGGAGACCAAAGAATACCTCGAGCATCATATACTGCTAGAGGACTTCAAGGATTGTTTGTCTGGAGAACTGAAGACGTACTTAGAGGAACAGCAGGTAGAGACCTTGAGTGCGGCAGCCACCATGGCTGAAGAGTATATCCTGACGCATAGGCCTTCTGCTAAGTACGTCCCAAGGCACTACCAACGCCAGTTTCATAAACCTCAGGACGAAGAAGAGACTCCCGTCCCACGAAACGCTAAGAAGACGCCCCCAAGTAGCCCTCGAAGGATGAGTCCTAGCAGTCCGAAACACCGGAGTCCAAGGAGGAATGTGGTGTGCTGGACTTGTGGGCAGAAAGGGCATGTAGCTGCTATGTGCCGAGGCAGAAGAGGTGGCGGCGCACGAAAGGAGGTGGTGATGATGAGCTGTGGAACATCACCAGCAGGAAACCAGACTACGACTACGCAGGAAGAACCCAGATTGTTTTCCCCTCACACTTCAGGCGGGTATGTATCGAGTGGTCATACTGGTAGATCAGTTGTAGTGCTCAGAGATAGTGGAGCAGCCCAGTCCCTGATCGTGAAGAACTCGTTACCCGAGCGAGTAAGTGTGGATGGGAGACCAGAGGTTGTCCTGGTTGGGTTTCCGAGAACGCAGTATATCGCCCCCTTAGTGCCGGTACATCTCGACTCGCCTTACTTCAGCGGCACATGTGTGTTGGCAGTAGTCGATACCCTCCCTGTGGCTGGGATTGACGTGGTACTAGCCAACGACCTGGTATCGGATTGGAGCATCAATCTTCCCAAGTTCGCGGACGGGTCTACCGGAACAGCAAGGTCTGAGGTAACTACAGGCAATGGTAATGTCCAGGTAAAGACAGACCCGGATGTAAGTATGTTTAATCCTTCCTCTCACCCGCAGATCGACAGTATTCTAGCAGAGTCTCCTGATTCTTCTCTCGACAAGGAACATGAGGTTACGATGGCAGAAGTACCTGAGTTAGAAGAGAGGCCTTGTGTGCAGGCACCCACGGATACCAACGAGTCTGGAGCGAAGGCGAATGTGTACTTGCGGTATGGCATTGTACAGCGTTCATTGAACCGGCCAGAGATTCCCCAGACGTCAGAGGTATGTGAGGTGTGTTCGAAAGGTCTAGTGCCCTCTTTGGTCCAAACCAGGCTAGTGGATATAGCCGGATATGGACATGACAGGCTCGGGAAGCTTATCCCTCAATTGGCCCCATGTTTCTTAGCGATATTTTGTTTGATTCTCGTGTGTATCCTCAGTAAGGATCAGTGGACGACCCGAAGGATGATAGCTCCCTTGAACATCGTAAAGAGATCCCAGGGATTAGAGACGTGCACTATGAGTGTTGCAGTCGAAGAAGGGACCTGGAAGGTGATGGTTGATACAGGAGGTACGAGATATGATAATGTGAGTGACTGTTTCCGACAGGTTGGCATCCCCCGCGTGACTGCTGAGCCTCAATGCAGCGTTATGTGGAACGTTGGTCGACCTGACGGTGGCAGAGCGAATGCCATCTTCGGTGTGCAAGCAGCCCTGTTGAAACTAGGTGTGGACCTAGTGGAGGAATATGCTGTAAGTACTGACTTGCCCACTGTCGCTGTCACTCTGAATTATCAGACCCCTGTATTCCAGGTTCCTGTCTCCCTGAAGGACCATCGGACCGGTACCAGAAATGCCGTCTATGATCTGCCATCATTGGTGCCACGACACAGGGAAGTGTCGAGTCGCCCCTCATTGTGTCTACACCGATCCTTACTCGAGAGAGGTGAGATGATGCCCCTGCTTGCCATCGCAGAGGAGGTGTGGAAAATTACGTCAGGTAGGTCATCGCCTGCCATTTTCAAGGTCCCTTTGTGCCAGGGTTTTTCCTCAGTACAGTTCTGTGGACGAGACAGCCTCGCCGTTCCAGTATATAAAGCATGTGAGTCCATTTGGAGTTGTGTCGCCGTACTAATTTGGTTTGTGTCTCTTTTTATAGAACCCCAAACCAAATTCTTTTTGGTGGGGAGGTGTTATGAACCCGGATCCAGCGTCCGAGCCCGGAGCAGTGACGACCGCGCCATCTGTGGGTCAGCTCCCGAAACCCCCTCCAAACGGACGACGACACCTGGTGAGGACGACGTGAGGAGCCAGTTTCCAGTCCGGTTCAGCGCTCAACACAGCCGCTGCTGACCTCTGGTGAGGTGGTGCTCAGACACCAGCGCCAGCTATGGAGTGGATAGGTGGGCATTTGTGTCTGAGCCTGTAAGTGAGGTGTTTTAGTGCCCCTGTTATTGATGACGTGTCTGCTTACAGAGTCGACCTGGGACTGCTGTGATGGAAGTTGAGTCAGTCTACCCAAGGCTGCCGTCTCCATACCTTGTGCTTTGCTGCAGCAGCTGTGAAGTCGTCTCCCGGAAGAACACTGTGGTGTGTTACCCTGCCAGTGTAGTGGTAGTAGAAGGATTGTCTTACCTGGGACCGACTGCTGGAGACGATTATCCACTGGGGTACTGAGGACAGGAGAGTGATTTGTGGTATCACACGAGGCTCCTGTCTAGGGCGTTACCCTAATATCGCTCGTGGAGTGGCCGTACAAGCGTTGTTGGTCCGGAACCTGCCAGCAGACCTGCTGGACTTGTGGTTGACGGCCTCCACGGCGGTGCCCCCAGTGAACCTGTGTTTTGGCTGACCTGTGGCCAGGGTAGACTCAGCTTGGTCGAAGGATTCGTCAAGAGACCACAAAAGCACCGAGGACTCAGCACCGAGAGTATTTGGATCCAGAGTCTTCAGGAGAAGACAATTGTGTGAATAATTCCCCTGTATAGTGTTAATACCCCTCCTCCTGTGTACTCTTTTTATATATTATTTATTGGTGATGGTAATTATAATCTTAAGTTCTTAACTTTCTTTCCCTTCCCCCTTTAAGTTTCTTGCGTCACGGATCTCATTCCTTGAAAGCCACTACTGGCTTGGGGCCGGATACTACTTACTCTAATAACATCAGAGTGAGAACCCCGTTGCATCCCGAGAGGGCCGTAACAGGGTACTAGAAGAAAACCCAGACATAATAGCACTCACAGAAACAAAATTAACGAAAACCATAACAAATGCAGTGTTTCCACAGGACTACTGTGTTGTGAAGAAAGAGAGAGAAGGAAGAGGAGGTGGTGGTTGTAGCTCTGCTGGTAAGAAAAAGCTGGAGTTTTGAGATGGTTATTCATGGCTGTGATGGTTTCAGTGACTATATAACAGGTACCATAGCATTTAGAGGACTAGAACTGTCAGAATTGTTAACATGAGAAAGGAAGTAAACTTACCTTCCATTTACGAAAGAATAGTTCTACTTAGTACTATGTTTTGCGCCAAAACTTTGAAAAATAATGGTCCCCCAGCTCTATTCAAATTAAATTGAGATCCATTCTAAACAATTTTGACTGTTCCCTCAATCCGCCGCAAAAAGCTCCCTACAGTGTGTGGCTCAGTTGTTGTGCCTATAATCTTCTGAAACTGAATGTGTCTCTTAACCCTGATAAAACTGTTCACTATATTCCCCCATGGAAAGATGTGGAGGTCTCTCTGCATTATACCCCCATCAGTGTAAAACAAATGTATAACACTGACATTTTGAGATGTATAACATTAGAAGCTATTGACAGTCATCTTCAAATTCTCAAACCGACTGAATCCTATGCCTTTACTGATGGCTCTGTGCAGTTAGGCACTGGTAGAACAGGTTGTGCATGTGTAGTGTATAAAGGGAATGAAATGATCATGACTAGTACACAGAGATTGAACAACTGGGCAAGCACGACACAGACCGAGCTATTGGGTATTTATCTAGCCACTGAATACCTTAAGCTCAATGGTGGTGGAGTTATTTTCTGTGACTCTAAAAGGGCTCTGCAGTCCTTAAATAACCCATCACAATGTATGTCTGAAGTAGTTTGTAATATTAAATGGAATGTAATTTTTGCCAATGATAATAACTCTTGTATAAAATTTGTGGGGGTCGGCCGAGCGGACAGAACGCGGGACTTGTGATCCTGTGGTCCTGGGTTCGATCCCAGGCGACGGCGAGAAACAATGGGCAGAGTTTCACCCTATGCCCCTGTTACCTAGCAGTAAAATAGGTACCTGGGTGTTAGTCAGCTGTCACGGGCTGCTTCCTGGGGGTGGAGGCCTGGTCGAGGACCGGGCCGCGGGGACACTAAAGCCCCAAATCATCTCAAGATAACCTCAAGAAAAAAAGATCCCATCCCATGTTGGAGTTGGAATTTATCACTGGACACTTGAGGGCGGAACTGGACACTTGAGGGCGGCACTGGACACTTGAGAGCGGCACTGGACACTTGAGAGCAGCACTGGACACTTGAGGGCAGCACTGGACACTTGAGAGCGGCACTGGACACTTGAGAGCGGCACTGGACACTTGAGGGCAACACTGGACACTTGAGGGCGGAACTGGACACTTGACGGCGGCAGTGGACACTTGAGGGCAACACTGGACACTTGAGGGCAACACTGGACACTTGAGGGCGGCACTGGACACTTGAGAGCGGCACTGGACACTTGAGGGCGGCACTGGACACTTGAGGGCAACACTGGACACTTGAGGGCGGCACTGGACACTTGAGAGCGGCACTGGACACTTGAGGGCGGCACTGGACACTTGAGAGCGGCACTGGACACTTGAGGGCAACACTGGACACTTGAGGGCAACACTGGACACTTGAGGGCGGCACTGGACACTTGAGAGCGGCACTGGACACTTGAGGGCGGCACTGGACACTTGAGAGCGGCACTGGACACTTGAGGGCGGCACTGGACACTTGAGGGCAACACTGGACACTTGAGGGCGGAACTGGACACTTGAGGGCAACACTGGACACTTGAGGGCGGCACTGGACACTTGAGAGCGGCACTGAACACTTGAGGGCGCCACTGGACACTTGAAAGCGGCACTGGACACTTGAGGGCGGCACTGGACACTTGAGGGCGGCACTGGACACTTGAGGGCGGCACTGGACACTTAAGGGCGGCACTGGACACTTGAGGGCGGCACTGGACACTTGAGGCCGGCACTGGACACTTGAGGGCGGCACTGGACACTTAAGGGCGGCACTGGACACTTGAGGGCGGCACTGGACACTTGAGGCCGGCACTGGACACTTGAGGGCGGCACTGGACACTTGAGGGCAACACTGGACACTTGAGGGCGGAACTGGACTCTTGAGGGCGGCACTGGACACTTGAGAGCGGCACTGGACACTTGAGGGCAACACTGGACACTTGAGGGCGGAACTGGACACTTGAGGGCGGCACTGGACACTTGAGAGCGGCACTGGACACTTGAGAGCGGCACTGGACACTTGAGAGCGGCACTGGACACTTGAGGGCGGCACTGGACACTTGAGGGCAACACTGGACACTTGAGGGCGGCACTGGACACTTGAGGGCGGCACTGGACACTTGAGGGCAACACTGGACACTTGAGGGCGGCACTGGACACTTGAGAGCGGCACTGGACACTTGAGGGCGGCACTGGACACTTGAGAGCGGCACTGGACACTTGAGAGCGGCACTGGACACTTGAGAGCGGCACTGGACACTTGAGAGCAGCACTGGACACTTGAGAGCGGCACTGGACACTTGAGAGCGGCGCTGGACACTTGAGGGCAACACTGGACACTTGAGGGCGGAACTGGACACTTGAGGGCGGCACTGGACACTTGAGGGCGGCACTGGACACTTGAGGGCAACACTGGACACTTGAGGGCGGAACTGGACACTTGAGGGCAACACTGGACACTTGAGAGCGGCACTGGACACTTGAGAGCGGCACTGGACACTTGAGGGCGGCACTGGACACTTGAGGGCAACACTGGACACTTGAGAGCAGCACTGGACACTTGAGGGCGGCACTGGACACTTGAGGGCAACACTGGACACTTGAGGGCGGCACTGGACACTTGAGAACGGCACTGGACACTTGAGGGCGGCACTGGACACTTGAGGGCAACACTGGACACTTGAGGGCGGCACTGGACACTTGAGAGCGGCACTGGACACTTGAGGGCGGCACTGGACACTTGAGAGCGGCACTGGACACTTGAGAGCGGCACTGGACACTTGAGAGCGGCACTGGACACTTGAGAGCGGCACTGGACACTTGAGGGCAACACTGGACACTTGAGGGCGGAACTGGACACTTGAGGGCAACACTGGACACTTGAGAGCGGCACTGGACACTTGAGGGCAACACTGGACACTTGAGGGCGGCACTGGACACTTGAGGGCAACACTGGACACTTGAGGGCGGAACTGGACACTTGAGGGCGGCACTGGACACTTGAGAGCGGCACTGGACACTTGAGAGCGGCACTGGACACTTGAGAGCGGCACTGGACACTTGAGGGCGGCACTGGACACTTGAGGGCAACACTGGACACTTGAGGACAACACTGGACACTTGAGGGCGGCACTGGACACTTGAGAGCGGCACTGGACACTTGAGGGCGGCACTGGACACTTGAGGGCAACACTGGACACTTGAGGGCGGAACTGGACACTTGAGGGCAACACTGGACACTTGAGAGCGGCACTGGACACTTGAGAGCGGCACTGGACACTTGAGGGCGGCACTGGACACTTGAGGGCAACACTGGACACTTGAGGGCGGCACTGGACACTTGAGAGCGGCACCGGACACTTGAGAGCGGCACTGGACACTTGAGGGCAACACTGGACACTTGAGGGCGGCACTGGACACTTGAGAGCGGCACTGGACACTTGAGGGCGGCACTGGACACTTGAGGCCGGCACTGGACACTTGAGGGAGGCACTGGACACTTGAGGGCGGAACTGGACACTTGAGGGCGGAACTGGACACTTGAAGGCGGCACTGGACACTTGAGAGCGGCACTGGACACTTGAGAGCAGCACTGGACACTTGAGGGCGGCACTGGACACTTGAGGGCGGCACTGGACACTTGAGGGCGGCACTGGACACTTAAGGGCGGCACTGGACACTTGAGGGCGGCACTGGACACTTGAGGGCAACACTGGACACTTGAGGGCGGAACTGGACACTTGAGGGCGGCGCAGGACACTTGAGGGCGGCACTGGACACTTGAGGCTGGCACTGGACACTTGAGGGCGGCACTGGACACTTGAGGCCGGGACTGGACACTTGAGAGCGGCACTGGACACTTGAGGGCGGCACTGGACACTTGAGAGCGGCACTGGACACTTGAGGGCGGCACTGGACACTTGAGGCTGGCACTGGACACTTGAGGGGGGGGGGGGGGCTGAAGAAACAAGTGTTTAAACTCCGACAAAAAACACGAACAAAAACACACGAGCAACCAACCGAGTGAGACAACCTAAAATATTCCACCTGACCTGTCCTTAAGAGGAACATATACACCAGAGGTGAACGCAACACATAACACAAGCTCAAGACGTAGACAGAAATAGATGTTGATCTACAAGAGGTGTGTGAGGAGAGTATCGAGCGGGGCTCCTTCCACCACAGCCTCCTCCTCCTCCTCCTCGACCACCACCACAACCACCACCACCACTACCACCACAACCATCACCACCACCATCACCACCACCACCTCCACCACTACCTCCACCACCACCACCACTACCATCACCACCACCACCACACCACCACTGTCACCACCACCACCACCTCCTCCACCACAACCACCACCACCACTATAACCACCTCCACCACGACCACCACCACCACCACCATAACCACCACCACCACCTCCACCACCATCACCATAACCACAACCACCACCACTAACACCACCACCATTACCAACACCACTACCACCACCACCACCGCCACTATCACCACAACCACCACCACCACCACCACCACCATCACCACCACCACTACCACCACCACCACCACTATCAGCACTACCACCACCACTACCACCACATCCACCCCTACCACCACTACTACCACAACCACCACCACCACCATTACCAACACCACTATAACCACCTCCACCATCACCATAACCACCACCACCACCACTATCACCACCACCACCAAAACCACCTCCACCACCATCACCATAACCACAACCACCACCACTATCACCACAATCACCACCTCCACCACCATAAATACCTCCACCACCATCACCATAACCACCACCACCACCACTACCATCATCACAACAACCACGAGAACCACCACCTCACCACGACAACAACCACCACTACCACCACGACCACCACCACTACCAAGACCACCGCCACAGCCTCCACCACCACAACCACAGCCTCCTCCTCCTCCTCTTCCTCGACCACCACCACCACTACAACCACCATCACCACTATCACCATCACCACCACCATAACCACCTCCACCACCATCACCATAACCAGCACCACCACTATCACCACCACCACTACCACCACCACCACTGCCTTCACCACCACCACTATCACCACCACCACCAAAACCACCACAACCACCACTACCACCCCCACCACTACCACCATCACCACTATCACCACCACA
>NC_091179.1:31341430-31468930 GCF_040958095.1 Procambarus clarkii
CCACCACTACCACTACCACCACCACCACCCACACCACCACCACTACCACCACTACCACTACTACCACCACCACTACCACAACCACTACTATCACCACCACCAACACCACTACCACCACCACCATCACTATTACCACCACCAATATAACCACCATCACCATAACCACCACCACCACTATCACCACCATCATAACCATAACCACCTCCACCACTATCACAATAACCACAACTACCACCACTATCACCACCATCACCACCTCCACCACCATCACCACCTCCACCACCATTACCATAACCACCACCACCACCACTACCATCATCACCACCACCACCACTACCACCACGACTACAACCAACACTATCACAACGACAACCACCAAAACAACCACCACTACCACCACGACAACCACAACCACCGCCACCACCTCCACACTAATGATATTTCAGCCCTAAGCGCTATGCGTGTTAGTGGCAGTGCGTGAATGTAACCATACCAGTCCCATGTAAGATCACAACCCATTGTACCTTCTTGCAAATAAAAACTATTATATTTGTTATTATTTCCTGGAACGTCTTTCTGAGTAAAGAAGAAAAGACCAGAGATGAGATGCCTTGTTTCCTCTGCCCGGCATTTCATGAATATCTGATTCTGCCACATATAACGTGACTAATTAGCAATCTGAGTAATTAGTGAATTATTCCCACAAAAGATTGTTCCAAGAGTTTTCAGAATAATTACTGAGACGTTTTGTCAACTTAGGATACGAAGATTTATTTATATTTTCACAAGATTGACCAAATTACGTAAATATTTGAAATGATTTGATGTTGCAAATCTGTTCACTGCTGGGGACGATGTTGCTGGTCTGTTCACTGCTGGGGACGATGTTGCTGGTCTGTTCACTGCTGGGGACGATGTTGCTGGTCTGTTCACTGCTGGGGACGATGTTGCTGGTCTGTTCACTGCTGGGGACGATGTTGCTGGTCTGTTCACTGCTGGGGATATGTTGCTGGTCTGTTCACTGCTGGGGACGATGTTGCTGGTCTGTTCACTACTGAGGGACGATGTTGCTGGTCTGTTCACTACTGAGGGACGATGTTGCTGGTCTGTTCACTACTGAGGACGATATTAATGGTTTTTCAGTTGCCTGGGTTCCTATAACATGCTGAGGGTCTGGAGCAGGTTGTAGTCCTGGTGCAAGGAAGGGGGGGGGGGGTCAGGGAAGCAGACTGGGGTCTTATGATTGATCTGGGGGTCAGGAAGCAGACTGGGGTCCTATGATTGATCTGGGGGATCAGGAAGCAGACTGGAGTCCTATGGTAGATCTGGATCCTGTAGCAGACCAGCGTCCTTTATCTGGCATGGGTCAAGGGGCTGGTCTGGTTTCCTGAGCTGCACTGAGGTCTTTGAGCACACCTGGATGCTGGAGAAGGCCGGAGGTCTTGTCTTGAGGAAGACACGGTTCCTGAGGGCCGACGGGGTCCTGGGGCCGACGAGGTTACCTGGTTGATACCTGGTTGATGGGGTTCTGGGAGTTCTTCTACTCCCCAAGCCCGGCCCGAGGCCAGGCTCGACTTGTGAGAGTCTGGTCCACCAGGCTGTTGCTTGGAGCGGCCCGCAGGGCCACGTACCCACCACAGCCCGGCTGATCCGGAACTTCTCTTAGAAAACCGTCCAGTTTTCTCTTGAAGATGTCCACGGTTGTTCCGGCAATATTTCTTATAGTCGCTGGGAGGACGTTGAACAGCCGCGGACCTCTGATGTTTATACAGTGCTCTCTGATTGTGCCTATGGCACCTCTGCTCTTCACTGGTTCAATCTTGCATTTTCTTCCATATCGTTCACTCCAGTACGTTGTTATTTTACTGTGTAGATTTGGGACCTGACCCTCCAGTATTTTCCATGAGTATATTATTTGGTATCTCTCTCGTCTCCTTTCTAGAGAGTACATTTGGAGAGCTTTGAGACGATCCCAATAATTTAGGTGTTTTATCTAGTCTATGCGTGCCGTATATGTTCTCTGTATTCCCTCTATTTCAGCAATCTCTCCTGCTCTGAAGGGGGAAGTGAATACTGAGCAGTACTCGAGACGAGACAACACAAGTGACTTGAAGAGTACAACCATTGTGATGGGATCCCTGGATGTGAAAGTTCTCGTAATCCATCCTATCATTTTTCTGGCTGATGCGATATTTGCTTGGTTATGCTCCCTAAACGTTAGATCGTCGGACATCATTATTCCGAAATCCTTGACATGCTGTTTTTCTACTATGGGCAGATTCGATTGTGTTTTGTACCCTGTATTATGTTTCAGATCCTCATTTTTGCCGTACCTGAGTACCTGAAATTTATCACTGTTAAACATCATGTTATTTTCTGCTGCCCAATCGAAAACTTTGTTGACATCTGCTTGTAATTTTTCAATGTCTTCAGCAGAAGTAATTTTCATGCTGATTTTTGTGTCATCTGCAAAGGACGACACGAAGCTGTGACGTGTATTTTTGTCTATATCAGATATGAGAATAAGGAACAGTAGCGGTGCAAGAGCTTTTAACATCGCTTGGACTCGATTTTATCTGATTGACTGTTACTCTTTGTGTTCTGTTCGACAGTAAATTGAGTATCCAGCGTCCTACTTTTCCAGTTATTCCCATTGACCTCATTTTGTGAGCTATCACCCCATGGTCACATTTGTCGAACGCCTTTGCAAAGTCTGTGTATACAACATCTGCATTTTGCTTTTCTTCTAGGGCTTCTGTGATTTTGTCATAGTGGTTGAGTAACTGTGACAGATAGGATCTTCCCGCTATAAATCCATGTTGTCCTGGATTGTGCAATTCATTGTTTTCCATAAAACTAGAAATTTGATTCCTAATCACTCTTTCAAACACTTTTATTATGTGTGATGTTAGTGCAACTGGCCTATAATTTTTTGCCAAGGCTTTACTCCCCCCCTTGTGCAACGGAGCAATATCTGCAGATTTAAGTGCTGCTGGTATCTCCCCTGTATCCAGGCTCTTTCTCCATATTACGCTGAGTGCTCTCGCTACTGGTACTTTACATTTCTTTATGAATATTGAATTCCATGAGTCAGGCCCAGGAGCTGAGTGCATAGGCATATTGTCAATTTCTCTTTCAAAGTCTTCCGAGTTTGTGGTAATATCTGTTATATTAGCTGCAGCTTGAATGTCATTCATAAAGAAGCTGTCTGGGTCATCAACTTTCATGTTGTTTATTGGTGTGCTAAACATAGCCTCATACTGGGTTCTTAGAATTTCACTAATCTCTTTGTTGTCCCCTGTGTACGTACCTTCATTTGTAATTAACGGTCCAATACTGGTCGAGGTTTTGGATTTGGATTTTGCGTATGTGAAAAAATATTTTGGATTTTTCCTTATCTCTTGTATAGCTTTCTGTTCCAATTCCATTTCCTCAGACTCATATGATCGCTTCAACGTTTGTTCTATTTTTTCGATCTCCCTGCTTAGGCTTGTTTTCCTTGCTTGTGATAGTTGTGTCTGCCGAAGCATTTCCGTTATTTTTTTCCTTCTCCTGTACAGTCGTCTGCGTTCTCTTTCTAGAGTGGTCCTCTTTCTGCCCCTCCTCACAGGTACATGCTTCAAGCAGACCTTGTAAGCTTCAACTGTCAGTTGAGCTATTCCCTGTGTGGGAGTTTTGTCGCTTAAGACCGTCTCCCATTGAATGGTTGCAAGGTCTACATTTATTTTTTCCCAGTCAATCCGCTTATTGTTGAAATTGAATTGATTGAATATTCCTTCTCGCTTGTTTGGTCTCTTAGACTGTTACGGACCCGAGTCCAGCGCCCGAGCACGGAGCAGTGACGACATCGCCATCTGTGAGTCTGCTCCCGAATCCCCCTCCAAATGGACAGCGCCATCTAGCGAGGACGGGATATACCGGCCACAGGGGCTGGTTTCCCGTCTTAATCAGCTCGTAACATAGCCGCTGCTGACATCTGGTGAGGTGGCGCTTAGACAGCAACGCCATCTATGGAGTGGATAGGTGGACGTTTGTGTCTATGTCTGTAAGTGAGGTGCCCTAGAGCGTCCCTAGTACTGATGACGTGTCTGATTACAGAGTCGACCTGGGACTTCTGTATTGGATGGTGGGGCAGTCTACCCAAGGCAGCCAAAGTCTCTCCCCGTGTTTGCTGCAGAAGCTGTGAGTCACCCCTGGACGAACACTGTTGAGTGTGTTAGCCTGCCTGTGACGTGGCAGTACCAGGAATCGTTTTATCTGGGGGCTGGCTGGTGGAAGAGACTAGCCACTGTGGTGCGGAGAGAAGAGGAGAGTGATCTGCGGAATCACACGAGGCTCCTGCCTAGGGCTCGCAACCCTAGTATCGGTCGTGGAGTGGCCTACACAGCGGAGCTGATTGGAACATGCCAGCTACAGGCTGGATTTGTGGTTGAAGGCCTCCACGACGATGCACCCAGTGGGACTGTGATTTGGCTGGCCGGTGGCCGGGGTAGATTCGCCGAGAGAATCAGAGGATTCATCGTGGGCCACGAAGAAGAGAACCAGGGCTACTCATCTTGAGCACCGTGGAGCATCCTGTGTCTTCAGAGGAAGACGTATCTGTATATAATAAGTGTAGTTATAGCAACCCCGCATGTGACTGTGATATATTTATTTTTGGTGGTGGTAGCAATATATATACAAAAGCAGTGCATTTGTATCCCTTCCCCTTTAATTTAACTTGCATTACAGAACGCACCCCTTGAAAGCCACTACTAGCTTGGGGCCGGATACCCAACCTCTAATAACATCAGAGAAGAACCCGGTTGCGACCCAATAGGTAGCCGTAACATAGACCTACTACCGTTATTTATGCTAGTTCGCACTTCAATAAGCTTATGGTCTGAGTATGAAGTATCTGAGATTGTTATGTCTCTGATTAGTTCATCATTGTTTGTGAATAACAAGTCTACTGTGTTTTCGTTCCTAGTTGGTTCTGTAATCTGTTGATTGAGCGAGAATTTGTCACAGAATCTTAAAAGTTCTCTGACCTGTAGTTGGTTATTTCCCGGGTCATTCCCTGCTATGATATTTGTGTTTGCCATTCTCCATCTTAGGCTCGGTAAATTGAAATCACCAAGGAAGATAATATCTGGAGCTGGATTTGTCCTGGTGCCGACGGGGTCCTGGGGCCGAAGGGTCCTGGGGCCGAAGGGTCCTGGGGTCGAAGGGTCCTGGGGCCGACGGGGTCCTGGGACCGACAGGGTCCTGGGACCGACGGGGTCCTGGGGCCGACGGGATCCTGGGGCCGACGGGGTCCTAGGGCCGACGGGGTCCTGGGGCCGAAGGGTCCTGGGGCCGAAGGGTCCTAGGGTCGAAGGGTCCTGAGGGCCGACGGGGTCCTAGGGCCGACGGGGTCCTGGGACCGACAGGGTTCTGGGATCAGACGGGGTCCTGGGGCCGACGGGATCCTGGGGCCGGCGGGGTCCTGGGACCGACAGGGTCCTGGGGCCGACGGGGTCCTAGGGCCGACGGGGTCCTGGGGCCAACGGGGTCCTGGGGGCCAACGGGGTCCTGGGGGCCAACGGGGTCCTGGGGGCAGACGGGGTCCTGGGGGCCGACGGGGCATCCTCCTATTACTCCGGAAACTACAAAAGGCTTCCAACATTCTCTGTTAGTGAGGTTTTTCTTGCTAAACTTGGCAGTGTTCCTGTTACTTTTTTTCTACAATACGGGCCAATTTTTGCGCTCCGGAACCAGTCCAGTTCTTATGGCGAGGCTGTTCGCTTCCCCGTAGGCAGTTTCATTTAAAAGCATAAAAAGAGATTTATTATGGCTGTTTTTCTAGGGGCCGAGCTATTCATGAGATAAGGAGCTTCTTGTTTGGTTTGGTTTCTGGTGATATGATCACCTTCAGCTGATATGATAATCGAGCTTGTGATTCAGTTGAGGAAAGCTTCGACGTAAGGTATTCTAATTAGCATTCATCCCTAAAGCATGCACATCCGTTTCGAGAAATAATGTTAAATTTTACGCATCGTAAGACACTAAGCAATACATTTTCTACTTGAAAAACATAAAACAGTTACCCAGGCCAAAAATCCAGAAAGAATAGAGCCATAACAACTCTGTTGACAACTAGTGGTTCCCCAGAGATGGGTATAGGGTAGGGGTCAGGATGGTATCTGTGGGGGGGGGGGGGTGTTAGTTCCCCAGAGATGGGTAGGGTAGGGGTCAGGATGGTATCTGTGGGGGGGGGGGGGTTAGTTCCCCAGAGATGGGTAGGGTAGGGGTCAGGATGGTATCTGTGGGGGGGGGGTGTTAGTTCCCCAGAATGGGTAGGGTAGGGGTCAGGATGGTATCTGTGGGGGGGAGGTGTTAGTTCCCCAGAGATGGGTAGGGTAGGGGTCAAGATGGTATCTGTGGGGGGGGGGTGTTAGTTCCCCAGAGATGGGTAGGGTAGGGGTCAGGATGGTATCTGTGGGGGGGGGGTTAGTTCCCCAGAGATGGGTAGGGTAGGGGTCAGGATGGTATCTGTGGGGGGGGGTGTTAGTTCCCCAGAGATGGGTAGGGTAGGGGTCAGGATGGTATCTGTGGGGGGGGGTTAGTTCCCCAGAGATGGGTAGGGTAGGGGTCAGGATGGTATCTGTGGGGGGGGGTGTGTTAGTTCCCCAGAGATGGGTAGGGTAGGGGTCAGGATGGTATATGTGGGGGGGGGGTGTTAGTTCCCCAGAGATGGGTAGGGTAGGGGTCAGGATGGTATCTGTGGGGGGGGGGTGATAGATCCCCAGAGATGGGTAGGGTAGGGGTCAGGATGGTATCTGTGGGGGGGGGTGTTAGTTCCCCAGAGATGGGTAGGGTAGGGGTAAGGATGGTATCTGGGGGGGGGGGGGGGTTTCAAGATTGTCCCATGTATGTGGTAGCAGTAAGAGCTTCTCCCATGTATGTGGTGGCAGAGAGAGCTTCTCCCATGTATGTGGTAGCAGTAAGAGCTTCTCCCATGTATGTGGTAGCAGTGAGAGCTTCTCCCATGTATGTGGTGGCAGAGAGAGCTTCTCCCATGTATGTGGTAGCAGTGAGAGCTTCTCCCATGTATGTGGTGGCAGAGAGAGCTTCTCCCATGTATGTGGTAGCAGTGAGAGCTTCTCCCATGTATGTGGTGGCAGAGAGAGCTTCTCCCATGTATGTGGTAGCAGTAAGAGCTTCTCCCATGTATGTGGTAGCAGTGAGAGCTTCTCCCATGTATGTGGTGGCAGAGAGAGCTTCTCCCATGTATGTGGTGGCAGAGAGAGCTTCTCCCATGTATGTGGTGGCAGAGAGAGCTTCTCCCATGTATGTGGTAGCAGTAAGAGCTTCTCCCATGTATGTGGTAGCAGTAAGAGCTTCTCCCATGTATGTGGTGGCAGAGAGAGCTTCTCCCATGTATGTGGAAGCAGTGAGAGCTTCTCCCATGTATGTGGTGGCAGAGAGAGCTTCTCCCATGTATGTGGTGGCAGAGAGAGCTTCTCCCATGTATGTGGTAGCAGTGAGAGCTTCTCCCATGTATGTGGTGGCAGAGAGAGCTTCTCCCATGTATGTGGTAGCAGTAAGAGCTTCTCCCATGTATGTGGTAGCAGTGAGAGCTTCTCCCATGTATGTGGTGGCAGAGAGAGCTTCTCCCATGTATGTGGTGGCAGAGAGAGCTTCTCCCATGTATGTGGTGGCAGAGAGAGCTTCTCCCATGTATGTGGTAGCAGTAAGAGCTTCTCCCATGTATGTGGTAGCAGTAAGAGCTTCTCCCATGTATGTGGTGGCAGAGAGAGCTTCTCCCATGTATGTGGAAGCATTAGGTATCGTGATGCGTCTATATAATAAGAGAAAAGTAATGATTCTGGTTTAAACAATGAAGAACTTGTATTTCATAAAAGACTTCCTGAGATGTTTGTAGAAAAAAGCTTAAAACAAATTATATTTTAATAATGTAGAGAAGCGGGAACTGCTTCATTATCTAGTTCATTCATTAAAGAAAAATAATTTAGTTTTGTCGCTGGCCTTCACAGAGCTACGAGGTAAACCTTTGTTTGAATATAGTTTTTTGTGAATGACATTCATTGGAGGTTCTCGTAGTCGGAGCAAATAAGTTCAAAACCAACTTATTAATGTTGCGATTTTGAATTGCAAGGATTATGTTGCATCAAGGCAAGTCTCCTCTCAGGAACACTGGAGCCACCAGTGTTGCCTCATGCAACCATTTACACCTTGCAGCAACAATTGTGTTACTTGCTTCACCCTCTGAGCTGGACTTTCTATTGAAATGTCGTAACTCGTAATATTCACTCTGTGGGCTGAAGGGCGGTTAGTTACATAACTCTCACTATAAGAAGTAAGAAACTATTACAATTGGTAATAGTAATATGGTAATGGGGCAAACCCGTTACCAGATTCATTGACCAAGAGTTTTCCTTCTACATATACAGGCGCTTTTGGACCATGTGATTTGACGTTATTTAATTTTTTCGCGAACTTATATAAACACGTGAATTTAGCTAAAATTTCTATCATACATACATACATATATACATATATACATACAAGCATACATATATACATATAAACATACATACATACATACATACATACATACATACATACATACATACATACATACACACATACATACATACATACATACATACATACATACATACATACCGCAGGAGGGCGTGCCCTCTCCCCAAGCAATCCCTGCTCCCTCACCCCCAGGACTTCTTCCTGACCCAAGCAGGCCTGAGGAAGACCTAAGCCCACCACCCCCCACTCCACCTCCCCCTGAACCCCTGGCAACTACCTCACAGGAGGAGGAGCCTACCCAAGTAGCAATGACCATAGAACAACCTCCTACACTTGTAGGGAGTGTGGGTGAAATTGGATATAAGAAAGTGAGCTTCAAGGTAATGTACTCAAACATTGATGGGATTACCAATAAAGCAAGTGAACTGGCAGAAAGGGTGCAAGAAGAAAACCCTGATGTAATAGGACTAACAGAAACAAAATTGTCAGGAGTCATAACAGATGCTGTGTGTCCAAAGGACTACTATATAGTAAGGAAAGAGAGGGAAGGGAGAGGAGGTGGAGGAGTGGCCCTGCTGATAAGGAAGGACTGGAGTTTTGATGAGATGGAAATTCCGGGCTGTGACGGATTCAGAGATTACATAACAGGAACTATAACAATGGGTGGACCTAAGATAATAGTGACAGTCATTTACAACCCTCCCCTAAATGACAGAAGACCTAGACAGGAGTTTGATAGGAACAACATGGCAACCATTAATATAATAGAGAGAGCAGCTTCAGTTGCCTGCAGGAATGGCTCAAGACTCTTAATCATGGGTGATTTCAACCATGGAAAGATAGACTGGGAGAATGGGGACCCACATGGTGGTGCAGATACGTGGCGAGCTAAACTCTTGGAAGTGGCAACAAGGAATTTTCTGAGCCAGCATGTCAAGGAACCCACAAGAATGAGAGGCAATGATGAACCAGCTAGACTCGACTTAATATTCACCCTGAATGAGTCAGAAATAAGGGAAGTCAAAGTTGAAGCCCCCATAGGAATGAGTGACCACAGTGTACTGACCTTTGAGTACTTGGTGGAGGTAGGGATAACCTATCCAAGGATGGGAGTGGAGGGGAAAAGACTGAATTACCGAAGAGGAAAATATGACGAGATGAGGAACTTCCTCAGGGGAATACCATGGGAAACAGAACTTAGAGACAAGAATGTGCAGGTCATGATGGATATTGTCACCCAAAAGTGCCAGGAAGCTGCAGACAGGTTTATCCCCGTCCAAAAGGAGAAAAACGAAAAACAACAGAAAAACCCATGGTTCAACCAGGAATGTAAGGTAGCGAAACAACTGAGTAAAAGAACATGGAGAAACTACAGAAATAACAGAACACCAGAGATCAGGGAGAGATACCAGAGGGCCAGAAATGAGTACATCAGAGTGAGGAGGGAAGCAGAGAGACAGTTTGAAAATGACATCGCGAGTAAAGCCAAGACCCAACCAAAGCTGCTCCACAGCCATATCAGGAGGAAAACAGCAGTGAAGGAACAAGTGATGAAGCTGCGGAAAGGGGAGAACAGATACACAGAGAATGACAAGGAGGTGTGTGAAGAACTCAACAAGAGATTCCAGGAGGTCTTCACAATAGAACAAGGAGAAGCCCCTGCACTAAATGAGGAGGCGGCAAACCAAGCAACCTTGGAGGAATTTGACCTCACCAGTGATGAGGTCAAAAGGTGTCTGCTGGAGCTAGATGTGACAAAGGCTGTTGGGCCTGATAGAATCTCACCATGGATACTAAAGGAAGGTGCAGAAGCACTAAGTGTGCCACTCTCTATGGTGTATAACAGGTCACTGGAAACAGGAGACTTACCAGAAAGTTGGAAGACAGCTAACGTGGTCCCAATATACAAAAAGGGTGACAGGCAAGAGGCACTGAATTACAGGCCAGTTTCCTTAACTTGTATACCATGCAAGGTGCTGGAGAAGATCGTGAGGAAAAGGCTCGTAGAGCATCTGGAGGGAAATAACTTTGTAACGCACCACCAACATGGGTTCAGAGATGGTAAATCGTGCCTCACAGGTTTAATAGAATTTTATGACCAGGCAACGAAAATTAGGCAGGAAAGAGAAGGGTGGGCCGACTGCATTTTCCTGGATTGCCAGAAAGCCTTTGACACAGTACCCCATAAAAGGCTGTAAAAAAAGTTGGAGCAACAGGCAGGAGTAAAAGGGAAGGTGCTCCAGTGGATAAGGGAGTACTTAAGCTACAGGAAACAGCGAGTAACGGTGAGGGGGAAGACATCAGAGTGGCGAGATGTCA
Organism: Procambarus clarkii; assembly: GCF_040958095.1. Lineage (NCBI taxonomy): Eukaryota > Metazoa > Arthropoda > Malacostraca > Decapoda > Cambaridae > Procambarus > Procambarus clarkii. Next base: position 31,352,279 of record NC_091179.1, read on the forward strand.
CCAGCGGAGTCCCACAGGGCTCAGTACTTGGACCCATCCTGTTTCTAATATATGTGAACGATCTTCCAGAGGGTATAGACTCATTCCTCTCGATGTTTGCTGATGATGCAAAAATTATGAGAAGAATCAAGACGGATGAAGATAGACAGAGACTACAGGATGACCTGGATAAACTGGAGGAATGGTCTAGAAAATGGCTGCTGAAGTTCAACTCTGGAAAGTGTAAGGTGATGAAAGTAGGCGAAGGGAGCAGGAGGCTGAACACAAGGTATCATCTGGGAGGGGAAATCCTGCAAGAATCAAATAGAGAGAAGGATCTGGGGGTTGATATCACACCGAACCTGTCCCCAGAGGCCCACATCAAAAGAATATCATCAGCGGCATATGCTAGACTGGCCAACATAAGAACTGCCTTCAGAAACTTGTGTAAGGAATCTTTCAGAACCCTGTATACCACTTATGTAAGACCAATCCTGGAGTATGCAGCTCCAGCCTGGAGTCCATACCTAGTTAAACACCAGACAAAGTTAGAGAAGATTCAGCGGTATGCCACCAGGCTCGTCCCGGAACTGAGAGGATTGAGCTACGAGGAAAGGCTAAAGGAGCTGAACCTCACATCCCTGGAAAACAGAAGAGTAAGGGGAGACATGATAACCACCTACAAAATTCTCAGGGGAATTGACAGGGTGGACAAAGACAAACTCTTCAGCACGGGTGGGACACGAACAAAGGGACACAGGTGGAAACTTAGTACCCAGATGAGCCACAGAGACGTTAGAAAGAATTTTTTCAGTGTCAGAGTAGTTAATAAATGGAATGCACTAGGAAGTGATGTGGTGGAGGCTGACTCCATACACAGTTTCAAATGTAGATATGATAGAGCCCAGTAGGCTCAGGAATCTGTACACCAGTTGATTGACAGTTGAGAGGCGGGACCAAAGAGCCAAAGCTCAACCCCCGCAAGCACAATTAGGTGAGTACATACATACATACATACATACATACATACATACATACATACATACATACATACATACATACATACATACATACATGTATACACTTAATTTCGTTTGCATGGGACTGGTGGCTGAGTGGACAGCACGCTGGGCACGTAATCTTGCGGTCCGGGGTTCGATTCCCCGGAAATCAGTCCAAAAAAAATGGTAGTTAGTAACCGTTCATTGAATGACAGGTGAGAGGCAGGCCGAAAGAGCAGAGCTCAACCCCTCCCCCCCCCCCCCCGCAAGCACAATTAGATGAATACAATTAGGTGAATACATACATACAAACATACAACGTGTACTTATAGGCATGCATAAAGATATTTTAAATTTCGGACATGTATTAAAGTTTCTGAAGTTGTCGTTGAAATATAAACAGACACAATTCAAAAAAGTATATATGGTAATCATTCCACACACACATATTATTATAAGACACACACATATATCATTCCACACACACATATATATATATATATATATATATATATATATATATATATATATATATATATATATATATATATATATATATATAATATATATAGAGGGAAGTTAGTACCACCTCTGGCTGGAAGAAGGGGGACCCATAGCCTCGGAGGAAACCACACATAACGCTTTGGAGGGAATGTAGGTCCCCTCCAATACAGTTTCTGTGTGCTTTTCTCCTACCACCCCTTTTTTTTTTTTTTTTTTTTTTTTTTGCTTGATTGTGTATTTAAAGGTTACAAAACATACAAGACAAATGCCCAAAGGTTATGGATCTCTTGAAGCTCCTCCGCTTCTGGACAGGAACCGAGGACGCAGCAAGCATTTCCCCTCTGGATCGCCACACTGAGGCGTTGAAACAAAAATCTGGAAGCCCTTGGGTCTCTGGTGAAGATTGGAACCCAATTCCTTGAGAAATCCCAAGGCACTCTTGCCCCAGGGGCCATGCGTCTCAGACGCCATGGGAACAAAGAGGTATTGACCTTCCAGTCGCCTGTACTTGAGTGATTTTGCTGTTTCCCTGTGGTTGGCCGCCCCACCTGCTTGATCAGCTCCGAAGTGTACATAGGTGTCAGCCAGGGTGGATACACATGTGTAGTCCCACACCAACTGTCTACCCTCCTTCCATGAGTATATGGTGATGCCATCAGGGCGAAGTGCGTGCAAATCCGGGTTTTGGACCCCTAGGATGCGAGGTTCTCTCTCCGCTAGGCACCTAGCTGAGACGAGGTTTCTCTTGATGATGTCATTGACCTCGTTGTGTCTTGCATGCCAGCCCTTTGTGCTTCCGCAATGCAACCCATGCAGTCCGTATTGGTCTGCTTCCACCCTGTTGCAAATACACTTGTATTCAGTGTGAATTGGGGCACCAAGGTGGAGGGCCACTGCTACACGAAGGGATTCTGAATCTAGGCGCATGCCCATTGCTGACATGGGTACTGCCAGGAGGAAGTCTCCTGCATGGGGGGCAGGCACTGCTCTGAGGCGGACTTTCTCCTTGTCTGATGTTGCGACGCTGAGCATGGCATCAGCTACTTTTTCCACTAGAGGGTGGTCCCAGCCCGGACTGTTTGTGTTGTTTTGTTGGCTCTATAATGGTTGCTGGGGCTGCAAGAACATCCCACTGATTTGAACATTCAGTGAAAGCAGGATCGTGTATTCCTGCTGAATCTCTCAGGGTTGCAGGTAAGATATCTCTGACGAGGTTGTACGATGCGTGGCAGGAGGAAAGGAAGGCTGGTAGAGCAATTTGGGAGGCTGAGCGGACACCAAGGCCGCCGAGTCTTACAGGAAGGGTTGCTTGCTCCCACTGAGAGTCGTCCAATGGCAGGTTTAGGACAGCATGGACCTCAGAAGGGTATCATACACATTTAACTTAGGGCTGCTGTAGGATGGAGAACATCTCAGAAAGTAGGTCAACTTAGGGAGAGACAGGCATCTTGTGAGGAGAAAAAGAGCATCATGGGCATCAATCTTGTCAATCCTGTCCAGCATTCTCTTTAGATCAGTGATTTTTGCAGCCAGGACCTCCTCGATTGCTCGTGGGCCAATGGGGGCACCCAGGAGAGTGCAGTCCGGTGACTCGACAACGAGAATGTCTGGAAGAACATTTTGTATTTGCCCAGTGATGTCTGGGTTGCGGGAGATTATTTCACATTTGGATGCATTGAGAATGAGGCCTAAGGCTGCTCCCTGCTCCTGGATTTTCCTTATATCCTCCAAAATGGTTTCCGGGGTTCCAGCTTTAGTGCCATCATCCAGGTTCCAGATGTTTAGCTCGCTTGTCAGACTATCAGTGACCTCTTTGATAGCTAGGCAGAAAAGGAGAGGGCTAAGGGGTCACCTTGTTGGACACCTTCACAGGAGTTTATTTCATGCTCCCCAAAAAGAAGCTTAGAGTCCCCACTATAGCACGATCGGATGAACGGGTAAAGGGGACGGAAATGGTTGTGTACAGCCCTGAGGACAGCGTCTCGTCTGACTTGATTGAAAGCATTTTTGAAGTCAAGCTTTACTAGAGCCTTCTGGTCCGGGAGATCAGCAATGTAAGCCCGCTCTGCATGTGCTTCAGCTTCACAACCTAGGGGGATCCCAAACCCGAGCTGTATATATACATATATATACACGAATGCAATAAAAAATAAACATATATATTTTTTATCGAATAAAAGTTTAATATTATATTAGAGTTAAGTCCAAGAATATAATATAATTTTCAGATGTGAAATTTGCGAGCCTTATAATATATTCCTGGAAGCGACAGTTGGAAATGCTTATAATATATTCCTGGAAGTGGGAGATGGAAATTTTTCACCTCTTGGAATATTTTATAGTCATTGCAACTTTTGCTCCCAGAAATCTATAAGAGTCTGTCTGTCTCTTTCATTCTGTCTGTCCAATGATGGAAGCCAAACGGTTGGGTCCAGCCTCACCCAAATTTGCAGGGACGGAGGGGGGGGGGGAGGGGGGAATGCTCTGGGTTAGGTGATGAACAAGGCTGATCTGGGGGGGGGGTGTAGGCCTTCATACTCCCTCAAGTCGATTTCCACTCTTCTCCTGTGAAGGATTCGAACCTTAGAAAGCCAGGTGCATCACACACACTAACATATCCAGTACGGTGACCGCTTGACCATGACAGATTGTTAAAAGGATTGACAGTCGGGAGGTTTATCCATAACAGTCAACCGCCACCCCCCTCCCCCTCCCCAACAATACCAGTCAAGGCATTTTAAGGTTCGAATCCTTCACAAGAGTTCTTTGGTTACATATAACTTCTGCATATATATATATATATATATATATATATATATATATATATATATATATATATATATATATATATATATATATATATATGTCGTACCTAGTAGCCAGAACTCATTCTCAGCCTACTATGCAAGGCCCGATTTGCCTAATAAGCCAAGTTTTCATGAATTAATGTTTTTTCGACTACCTAACCTACCTAACCTAACCTAACCTACCTTTTTCGGCTACCTAACCCAACCAAACCTATAAAGATAGGTTAGGTTAGGTTAGGTAGGGTTGGTTAGGTTTGGTCATATATCTACGTTAATTTTAACTACAATAAAACAAAATTGACCTCATACATAATGAAATGGGCAGCTTTATCATTTCATAAGAAAAAAAATAGAGAAAATATATTAATTCATGAAAACTTGGCTTATTAGGCAAATCGGGCCTTGCATAGTAGGCTGAGAAGTGCGTTCTGGCTACTAGGTACGACATATATATATATATATATATATATATATATATATATATATATATATATATATATATATATATATATATATATATATATATATATATATATGTCGTACCTAATAGCCAGAACGCACTTGTCAGCCTACTATGCAAGGCCCGATTTGCCTAATAAGCCAAGTTTTCCTGAATTAATATATTTTCTCAAATTTTTTTCTTATGAAATGATAAAGCTGCCCATTTCATTATGTATGAGGTCAATTTTTTTTTATTGGAGTTAAAATTAACGTAGACATATGACCGAACCTAACCAACCCTACCTAACCTAACCTAACCTATCTTTATAGGTTAGGTTAGGTTAGGTTAGGTTAGGTTAGGTTAGGTGGCAGAAAAAGTTAGGTTAGGTTAGGTTAGGTAGGTTAGGTAGTCGAAAAACAATTAATTCATGAAAACTTGGCTTATTAGGCAAATCGGGCCTTGAATAGTAGGCTGAGAAGTGCGTTCTGGCTACTAGGTACGACATATATATATATATATATATATATATATATATATATATATATATATATGTCGTACCTAGTAGCCAGAACGCACTTCTCAGCCTACTATGCATGGCCCGATTTGCCTAATAAGCCAAGTTTTCATGAATTAATTGTTTTTCGACTACCTAACCTACCTAACCTAACCTACCTTTTTGGGCTACCTAAACAAACCTAACCTATAAAGATAGGTTAGGTTAGGTTAGGTAGGGTTGGTTAGGTTCGGTCATATATCTACGTTAATTTTAACTCCAATAAAAAAAAATTGACCTCATACATAATGAAATGGGTAGCTTTATCATTTCATAAGAAAAAAAATAGAGAAAATATATTAATTCAGGAAAACTTGGCTTATTAGGCAAATCGGGCCTTGTATAGTAGGCTGAGAAGTGCGTTCTGGCTACTAGGTACGACATATATATATATATATATATATATATATATATATATATATATATATATATATATATATATATATAAATTGGGGAGGTGAGAGGGGAGAAAGAGGAAGTGGGGGAGAAGAGAGAGGGAGGGGAAAGGTAGAAGAAGGGTGGGAGGAAATGGGAGAATAGGAGGAACAAAGGAAGAGAAGAAGGGGGAGCTGGAAAAAGAAGAGCCGGGGGGAGACAAACTTCTCTGCGCACCCCTGGATATACTCTGCGCACCGCCGGGTATACTATGCGCACCCCTGGGTATACTCTGCGCACCGTCGGGTATACTCTGCGCACCTCTGGGTATACTCTGCGCACCCCTGGGTATACTCTGCGCACCCCTGGGTATACTCTGCGCACCGCCGGGTATACTCTGCGCACCCCTGGGTATACTCTGCACACCGCCGGGTATACTCTGCGCACCCTTGGGTATATTCTGCGCACCACCGGGTATACTCTGCGCACCCCTGGGTATACTCTGCGCACCGCCGGGTATACTCTGCGCACCGCCGGGTATACTCTGCGCACCCCTGGGTATACTCTGTACACCCCTGGGGATACTCCTCATGGTATATCATACAACTTCACAACTTTTGCTTCCAGGAATATAATGAAAATATCAAAACTTTCGCTTCCAAGGAAAGTGAAGTTTCTCAACACAATCACGAACAAACATTGATGCACAAGGTCCTGCCTAAACATTAGGAACAGTCTCGCTAACACTGTGCCTTGAGAACTCTCAAGAGCATCCGGCTCTCTTCTTAAACATTAAGAACAGTCTCGCTAACACTGTGCATTGAGAACTCTCAGGAACATCCGGCTCTCTTCTTAAACATTAAGAACAGTCTCGCTAACACTGTGCATTGAGAACTCTCAAGAGCATCCGGCTCTCATTCTAGACATTAAGAACAGTCTCGCTAACACTGTGCATTGAGAACTCTCAAGAGCATCCGGCTCTCATTCTAAACATTAAGAACAGTCTCGCTAACACTGTGCCTTGAGAACTCTCAGGAGCATCCGGCTCTCTTCTTAAACATTAGGAACAGTCTCGCTAACACTGTGCCTTGAGAACTCTCAAGAGCATCCGGCTCTCTTCTTAAACATTAAGAACAGTCTCGCTAACACTGTGCATTGAGAACTCTCAGGAGCATCCGGCTCTCATCCTCCTCCTCCTGCCTCAAGGCTCCTGACGGTGTGTGTGCATTTTATATGCAAAATTGCGAGTCCCTAAATATATTTTGATATATTTTTCAGTATTCTCTTTCTGTATCTCTTCTCATAGATGGATGATTTCGATTTTTTTTTTTAGGGGGGGCCGCCTTGGAGCTATTATTTTTTTATATTTAATGTTTAAAAAAAGAGATGATGGACAAAAACGAATTCATTCAGCAAATAAGGAAACCGGATCACCTGGGAGATCTCATTAGAAACTTTTTTCTGGAGTTTTCGTCAAGTTGAAAAGGAAATGTTCTGCCTCGATTTTCCTACCGTCTTACGGGAGCGTGAACTCGGTGAAATATATTCAGATATTATTCAATAATCAATAAAAATGTTATACATTAGAATAAAGAAGAATTATTTTTATACTAAACAGTTTTTTTCCTACAAAATAATAATAAATTTAATTCTACAATGATTCTTTCATTGTAGACAATTATTATAAAGTGTTTTACAGTTAGTTAAATTATTTATAAAATGTTATATTAATATAAAGTGTTTTACAGTTAGTTTTTAACTTAGATCGTAAGTGCGGTCTCTCATCTTACCGGGACGCTCTCAAGGCTGTGGTCGATTTTGTGGAGGAATTGCTGACCAAGCCAACTGTTGGTGGAGTGTGGGAAGGGTAGAGTAGGCCTTGAGGGGCGTCTGTTGTGGTGGTTACTGTTAGTGGTGGTGGTTACTGTTGGTGGTGGTGGTTACTGTTAGTGGTGGTGGTTACTGTTGGTGGTGGTTACTGTTGGTGGTGGTTACTGTTGGTGATGGTTACTGTTAGTGGTGGTGGTTACTGTTGGTGGTGGTTACTGTTGGTAGTGGTGTTTACTGTTGGTGGTGGGTACTGTTGGAGGTGGTGGTGGTTACTGTTGGTGATGGTTCCTGTTTGTGGTGGTGGTTACTGTTGGTGGTGGTGTTTACTGTTGGTGGTGGTGGTGGGTACTGTTGGAGGTGGTGGTGGTTACTGTTGGTGGTGGTGGTTACTGTTGGTGGTGGTGGTTACTGTTGGTGGTGGTGGTTACTGTTGGTGGTGGTGGTTACTGTTGGTGGTGGTGGTTACTGTTGGTGGTGGTGGTTACTGTTGGTGATGGTTCCTGTTTGTGGTGGTGGTTACTGTTGGTGGTGGTGGTTACTGTTGGTGGTGGTGGTTACTGCTGGTGGTGGTTACTGTTGGTGGTGGTGGTGGTTACTGTTGGTGGTGGTGGTTACTGTTGGTGGTGGTTACTGCTGGTGGTGGTTACTGTTGGTGGTGGTGGTTACTGTTGGTGGTGGTGGTTACTGTTGGTGGTGGTGGTTACTGTTGGTGGTGGTGGTGGTTACTGCTGGTGGTGGTGGTGGTTATTGTTGGTGGTGGTGGTGGTTACTGTTGGTGGTGGTGGTGGTGGTGGTGGTTACTGTTGGTGGTGGTGGTGGTTACTGTTGGTGGTGGTTACTGTTGGTGGTGGTTACTGTTGGTGGTGGTTACTGCTGGTGGTGGTTACTGTTGGTGGTGGTTACTGCTGGTGGTGGTAACTGTTGGTGGTGGTGGTTACTGTTGGTGGTGGTTACTGCTGGTGGTGGTTACTGTTGGTGGTGGTGGTGGTTACTGTTGGTAGTGGTGGTTACTGTTGGTGGTGGTGGTTACTGTTGGTAGTGGTGGTTACTGTTGGTGGTGGTGGTTACTGGTGGTGGTGGTGGTTTTTACTGTTGGTGGTGGTGGTTACTGTTGGTGGTGGTGGTTACTGTTGGTGGTGGTGGTGGTTACTGTTGGTGGTGGTGGTTACTGTTGGTGGTGGTGGTGGTTATTGTTGGTGGTGGTGGTGGTTACTGTTGGTGGTGGTGGTGGTTACTGTTGGTGGTGGTGGTGGTTACTGTTGGTGGTGGTGGTGGTGGTTACTGTTGGTGGTGGTGGTGGTTACTGTTGGTGGTGGTTACTGTTGGTGGTGGTTACTGCTGGTGGTGGTTACTGTTAGTGGTGGTTACTGTTGGTGGTGGTGGTGGTTACTGTTGGTGGTGGTGGTGGTTACTGTTGGTGGTGGTGGTGGTTACTGTTGGTGGTGGTGGTGGTTACTGTTGGTGGTGGTGGTGGTTATTGTTGGTGGTGGTGGTTACTGTTGGTGGTACTTTATGTTACTGTTGGTGGTGGTGGTGGTGGTGGTTACTGTTGGTGGTGGTTACTGTTGGTGGTGGTTACTGTTGGTGGTGGATACTGTTGGTGGTGGTTACTGTTGGTGGTGGTGGTTACTGTTGGTGGTGGTGGTGGTTACTGTTGGTGGTGGTGGTTACTGTTGGTGGTGGTGGTGGTTACTGTTGGTGGTGGTGGTGGTTACTGTTGGTGGTGGTGGTGGTTACTGTTGGTGGTGGTGGTGGTTACTGTTGTTGGTGGTGGTGGTTACTGTTGGTGGTGGTTACTGTTGGTGTTGGTGGTTACTGTTGGTGGTGGTGGTTACTATTGGTGGCGGAGATTACTGCTGGTGGCGGAGATTACTGCTGGTGGCGGAGATTACTGCTGGTGGCGGAGATTACTGCTGGTGGCGGAGATTACTGCTGGTGGTGGTGATTACTGCTGGTGGCGGAGATTACTGCTGGTGGCGGAGATTACTGCTGGTGGCGGAGATTACTGCTGGTGGTGGTGATTACTGCTGGTGGCGGAGATTACTGCTGGTGGCGGAGATTACTGCTGGTGGTGGTGATTACTGCTGGTGGCGGTGATTACTGCTGGTGGCGGAGATTACTGCTGGTGGTGGTGATTACTGCTGGTGGCGGTGATTACTGCTGGTGGCGGAGATTACTGCTGGTGGTGGTGATTAATCACTTTTGGGGGTAATTGATAGTTACAGTTGATGGTAAAAAAAAAACGGGAGGGTGGGGGCGGAGTTAGGGGGGGTACCTTCACCACTCTATATTACCGCTGATAAAACGTGACGGGGGTGTGGGGGGGGAGCAGGGGGATGGGGGGAGTTATATTAGTGCTGGAGAGTAATTGGAGGGGGCTAGTGGAGTGATGTAGACGACGGGGGGGGGGGGGGGGGTTGCATGCAGCCGTTATCAGACAGACTCGTTCGAGGGTGAGTTGGTAATGCAACAACCAGCCTTGTGTGTTCATCCCAACTACTCAAATCAACTCACCCGACTCAACTCACCGCACTCAACACACCGCACTCAACTCACCCCAATCAGCTCACCGCACTCAACACACCGCACTCAACACACCGCACTCAACACACCGCACTCAACTCACCCCAATCAGCTCACCGCACTCAACACACCGCACTCAACACACCGCACTCAACACACCGCACTCAACACACCGCACTCAACGCATCGCACTCAACACACCGCACTCAACACACCGCACTCAACACACCGCACTCAACACACCGCACTCAACACACCGCACTCAACACACCGCACTCAACACACCGCACTCAATACACCGCACTCAACTCACTCGTCACGACATACGAGTACCAGGTGGTCTTGAGAGGCAATTCGTAGAATATGTCAGCAGGTGTGACAGAAGTCATGAGGGCCGCGGGGTGCAGGTGGCCGTGAAGGGCGCCACACCAACCAATGGGGTTCACACTCACGCAACAATATAATAATATAATATAGCGTGAACATTTGGGATATCATTGTTTAAGCAATACAATAATAGAGCATGTTTTATAATTACAATGATATGTTTTGTAATTATACTCTTTGATAATTACAATTATGTTTATAATTACAATTATATGTTTTATAATTACGAATGAAAGAAAATGTAGATTAAAAATATTAATGGTTAGTTTCTGATATCTTTGACTGTGTTAGGATGCTGCTTCACGAAAAACCACTCAGAGTTTTCCTGAAATTTACCTGCAGACGGTTTCGAGAGTTCCATTTTACAGGCCCAGTCTGGGTTCAAGCTTGTTTGGTGACATTATAGAAGTGGGGTTTAATAATGATGATGTAAACATTATTCTGAGACAATACACTTATGATGACACTCGAAATAATGGATTAACTTTGAAGATATTTTGATTTAGAAAATGGGAAAGTACATTTAGAAAAGATGCAGATAAATACTTCTTAGAATATTTAGGATGCATAAATGTACAAAGATTACGAGGTAAGATAATAGACGGGAATTTAAGATAATTCCAGCATCAGAGAGTGGGAAAGGTTTTATCAAGTCTATTTAGCACTTGGAAGTGGGTTAGGATAAGGATTTTTGGGGATGGGACGGGGATGTGGGAACGGAAGCGTTCAACAACTTGGACGGTCGGGGATTGAACGCCGACTTGCTTGAAGCGAGACCGTCACTCTACCGTCCAGCCCAAGTGGTTGGACAGTGAATGCGAAAATATGGGAAAGGACGCATTAGGAAGAGAATGCGCTATTCCAGTATGACTACATAGCTCTAGACAGGATATCAGGACTGAGAGAAGCAACAGTGCCCAAACCGCTTGGGCCACTGGAGAACGAAATCCGCCAGCTGGAAGAGAGGTTGTTTCTGTAACGACCAGACCAAAGAGGATAGACCAATATATGAATGGGAGAGGTTAGGTTATCTTGAGGTTATCTTGAGATAATTTCGGGGCTTTTTAGTGTCCCCGCGGCCCGGTCCTCGACCAGGCCTCCACCCCCAGGAAGCAGCCCGTGACAGCTGACTAACTCCCAGGTACCTATTTACTGCTAGGTAACAGGGGCATTCAGGGTGAAAGAAACTTTGCCCATTTGTTTCTGCCTCGTGCGGGAATTGAACCCGCGCCACAGAATTACGAGTCCTGCGCGCTATCCACCAGGCTACGAGGCCCCTAGGTAGAAAGAGAAGCTTCTTCGAATGAGTAAAGAAGATTTTTGTTATGCTTCCTTATTCTTGCGTTACGTGGAAGTAACATACGTGCATAATAAATGAACTTGTCACTGTCCATCCAATGTTCGTGTGTTATGAATTGTTTTAATTATTAATAAAATTCGCAGTGCATATCAAACGAATTGGCATGTTGCTATACTATTTAATATAAAGGGAAAGAGCATTTTGGCTAACAAACTATATAAATAACTCATTAGGGAAATGCAATGAAGTCTTAAATGCCGTTCACTTTAGTCATCATAATATATAAGTTTGAGCAAAGAAAGGAGACTAAATATATCACCGCAACAATGACCGTATTAGTGAACCCGTTTTTTAAAAATGGTTCAGTGAGCAGTGATAGAGAAGGTTCGAAGGTCATGACGGTAGTGTACTGGTCTACTCCACTATACTAAGAGTTTATATAACTGTAAACATTAGCAGACTTGTAGTGTTACTCCACAACTTTACCTTCCGTTAATACCAAGTTATTTGGATTAACGCTGTGAAGTTTTGTCACCCTCATACAAGTTTTGTGACTCATACGTCAGGCTGCGAGCAGCCCCGTCCAACAGCCTGGTTGATCAGTCCGGCAACCAGGAGGCCTGGTCGACGACCGGGCCGCGGGGACGCTAAGCCCCGGAAGCACCTCAAGGTAACCTCAAGGTAAGGTCCCCCTACAATAGAATGTATATATTTTCCCCTGAAACATAAAATGGCAAATATCTTAACGCCGGTAATTTAGGTTTTGGGGAAAGATTAAAATGACTGAAGTTGGTGTATCGTGAGAGAACTGATTGGCAAATAATTGCTGTGGCTTAGTAACGCGGTCACATTGAAAAGCAATTCTCCAGTCAAATTCTTCTCATCTTTAAAATAACCACTTGGGTAAGAGGGTAGAGCTATGGTCTTGCGTCATGCAGGTCGGCGTTCAATCCCCGATCGTCCACTAGTGATTGATCACTATTCCTTCCCCCTCTCCGGTCCAATCCCAAATCCTTATTCTGACCCCTTCCCAGTGCTATATAGACGTAATGGCTTGGCGCTTTCCCCTTACTATTCATTCATCCCACCAAAAAGAACTAAACAAGAGAAAGGCTCTGTGGTCCAGTAGGATCATAGAGTTTAACTACAGAGTCACGATTCTGGTTGTCCTTAGAATGTGGGCTCTCTCTCCCTCTTGTGCACTCTGTTGAGTACATGTTCCAGAGGAAGCTCTAGTGTGTATGTATCCCAGGGTGACAGTAGTAACAACAGCCACCCTGAGACACACACACACACACACGTGAGGCAGCACCGGTGACCCATCAACCGCTGAGAGAGAACCACGATTAAAAAATTATGACTTTTAGTCTGTCACCTATTTATTGGGAAGGCTTAATGACAAACCAAATTATCAAACTAGCTCAACGCGTACATAAGTTGCTCAGCTTAGAGAATACTTGTGGTCGTTCTCGATGGTCTTTCTTGATATAATATATTTGAGGTATAATATACTTTATATTTTATATGATATAAAAATGTATAACTGGGTTAACACGTCTGTAACTTATTTTTACCTAAATGGATTTTGGGGTTCAGTTCCTGAACCCATTATGTGCCTCTAACCCTTTCCACCGCCGCCCTCCGGATGGGTATGGGGTGCATAATAAATGAACTTGTCAATGTCCCTTCCTGCATCAAATAGCGGACCACCATCCTCCAGCTGGCCCACCGTCCTCCAGCTGGCCCACCATCCTCCAGCTGGCCCACCATCCTCCAGCTGGCCCACCATCCTCCAGCTGGCCCACCATCCTCCAGCTGGCCCACCATCCTCCACCTGGCCCACCATCCTCCACCTGGCCCACTATCCTTCAGCTGGCCCACCATCCTCCACCTGGCCCACCATCCTCCAGCTGGCCAACCATCCTCCAGCTGGCCCACCATCCTCCAGCTGGCCCACCATCTTCCAGCTGCCCACCATCCTCCACCTGGCCCACCATCCTCCACCTGGTCCACCATCCTCCACCTGGCCCACCATCCTCCACCTGGCCAACCATCCTCCAGCTGGCCCATCATCCTCCACCTGGCCCACCATCCTCCACCTGGCCCACCATCCTCCACCTGGCCCACCATCCTCCACCTGGCCCACCATCCTCCACCTGGCCCACCATCCTCCACCTGGCCCACCATCCTCCAGCTGGCCCACCATCCTCCACCTGGCCCACCATCCTCCACCTGGCCCACCATCCTCCACCTGGCCCACCATCATCCAGCTGGCCCACTATCCTCCAGCTGGCCCACCATCCTCCAGCTGGCCCACCATCCTCCGGCTGGCCCACCATCCTCCAGCTGGCCCACCATCCTCCAGCTGGCCCACCATTCTCCAGCTGCCAACCATCCTCCAGCTGGCCCACCATCCTCCACCTGGCCCACTATTCTCCACCTGGCCCACCATCCTCCAGCTGGCCCACCATCCTCCACCTGGCCCACCATCCTCCACCTGGCCCACCATCCTCCAGCTGGCCCACCATCCTCCACCTGGCCCACCATCCTCCACCTGGCCCACCATCCTCCACCTGGCCCACCATCATCCAGCTGGCCCACTATCCTCCAGCTGGCCCACCATCCTCCAGCTGGCCCACCATCCTCCGGCTGGCCCACCATCCTCCAGCTGGCCCACCATCCTCCAGCTGGCCCACCATTCTCCAGCTGCCAACCATCCTCCAGCTGGCCCACCATCCTCCACCTGGCCCACTATTCTCCACCTGGCCCACCATCCTCCAGCTGGCCCACCATCCTCCACCTGGCCCACTATTCTCCACCTGGCCCACCGTCCTCCACCTGGCCCACCATCCTGCACCTGGCCCACCATCCTCCACATGGTCCACCATCCTCCACCTGGCCCACCGTCCTCCACCTGGCCCACCATCCTCCACCTGGCCCACCATCCTCCAGCTTGCCCACCATCCTCCAGCTAGCCCACCATCCTCCACCTGGCCCACCATCCTCCACATGGTCCACCATCCTCCACCTGGCCTCAAGACACTGTCACACCTCATTAACTTCTCTTACCAAATAGGAACATTATCATTTAAATTAACATTTTCAAACCCAATTTGTTCCTTCTTGTGTTTCACCAGATCAAAATGAACTACACAAAAATGTTTTGTATTCATACACCAGAAATATATTACATATTTAATACAATTTTCGATTCCATTAAATATATTTTTGATACACTCAATAGAACCAAAATAATTAGTTTCTTGTCATATAACAAAGTTATCACCGATTTTTACCAAAGGCTTTTAAGAGACCAACAAAAGCCAGGTCTTCATTAGTCGCTTTCTTGCAGGCTTATTAATGTATTAAATATTAATTTTCACCCACACTCCCGTGAAAATAAACATTTCATTCATCTGGGCTATAGGAGACTCGAACCGTCGACCCCACACCTGTGGGGCCCATGGTTCGAGTCTCTTAGAGCCCAGGAGAATTAAATATTAAATATTATTTATATATAATAATCCAAATTGAAAATGACATGTGCCATACGACTCTGCCCACAGTGTTTACAAGATACTATAAAGCAAAATGATGCAGTGCCATCTTGCAGGCTGTAAGTTACAGCAACGGCTCCTAATTAGACACTTAACTCAAAAGTCTGAAACTTAAGGAAGTGTCCAACGTTTAGGCTCGACGTTTAGGTCCATATCATATTACGAAATATGATATGTTTCATATTACGAAACATCGTAACCTCCATTATATTCGTAAGTGTGGGCTGGGTGTCTAGTTATGTCTAACTCAAGCATATTGGAAACTAGAAGTGGCGTTTCGAGAGCGCACAGATTGGAGTCAAGAATACGTCTATTCGATTTTTTAAAGATGATGTGTGCAAGAAGAATAGCATATTTAAATAAATAATGTTTGAAGGAGGTTCTGCCTTAATGTGTTCACCAAAAATCTTACCATTCTACACGGCACCCCTAGTTCTGAACTAGGACAGCATGTTATGCTGACGGCCTGCACATATACTGAAAGTGGCTGACAGCCCGTTAATGCCCGAGGGACGGAATGGGAGCCGAGCCTCCTGGGACCCCGGTGTCCACCCTGACCACAAATCGTGGTGAGGATCATACGAACTGAATACATCTTCACTACACTTAGTCGCGATCACGCGATCCTCGCCTCATTAATGCTTGCGATCATTATTATAAGGATCCTGTCACTGTACTGTTCTGTCACTATCAGTGATCGTACCTACACATCACTATACCCACCAGAAAAAAAAATATTCTCCAGTCGCCCGAGGACAGATGAAAATCTCACTAACCTGGCATTAACCATTGCCCAAGGGAAAATCATGTCCTGAAAATCGTATCTTGAATTTCGTAGGCAATAAGAACTGCCGCCCCACCTCCCTTGGGGCCTGGGGCCCGCCAGGGTAGCATGAGAGCACGAATTTCCTATCAAAATCCTCAGATTAGGCAAAATTGTAATTAATTTTGTCAATAAAGATGTTAATAATAATAATAACGAATGTTGTGTGTTTTAAGGCCCCTTCCGTCCTTACTCACCGCCCAGGGGAAGAAAATATTTACAGTTTATTTTTTCGCTAGAGGCCATCTAACACCATGATAAGATTATTTAGAATTCCTTGCAGCGAGGTCTGACTGCATACTGATCATCAGTATAAACACAAAACAAATTTATTTTGAAGATAAGCCCTATTATACGTTTTTTGTTCGAAAATCCCATTACAGTAAACCAACGCCTGGGTTCCTGATAGCGATTCCATTTACAAAAACTCACAAGAAAATATTTGTAAAAAAAAGGTTTATGTGATTGCTCCTGAAAGTTTACCCATTCTCGACATATATATATATATATATATATATATATATATATATATATATATATATATATATATATATATATATATATATATATATATATATATATATATATATATATTTATATATATATATATATATTTATATACATAAAATTCATTCAAAATTCATTCTTTACATTTTCATTTTTGGTTTGACGCCTGAACACGTTTCGTAAGCTTACATTTTCAAAGACTAGTTTACATATAACATACATCATACGTATACTCGTTTTGGGTGAGGTGACATGGCACAAAAGTTTTGATGGAGGTGACAGAAACAGAATCAATGGGTATGAAAACATGTGAATGGAAGTAACTGCAGAAGGCCTATTGGTCCATACTTTCTCCTGCTACTTCTACGTTGGTTCGGGGTCTTGAAGTGGGTAGCATGTAGTTGTGCATTAATTGGCTGTTGATTGCTGGCGTTGACTTTTTGATGCGTATTGCCTCGCTGATGTCGAGTCTCCTGGTATCGCTGTATTTATTGATCATTTTTGTGTTGTTTGTTAAGATTTCTCTGGTGATAGTCTGGTTGTGAGAAGAGATTATATATTCCTCGATGGAGTCCTGTTGTGTGTGCATTGTTAATCGCCTAGAAAGAGACGTTGTTGTCTTGCCTTTATACTGAGTTCTTTGGGGCTTACAGTCTCCAAATGGGCCTGTGAAGGCATAGACGACGTTGGATTCCTACAAGGCGTTCTGTATGGTGCCTGGGGAGTTTTTTATGAGTAGATTGGCCTTTTTTTGGTGTTTGTAGTAAATTGTCGATTTTATTTTCAGATTTATGTCTATAGGGATAACGTTCCTATAAATATCTTTCAGGACCCTTTCCTCCGTTTTATGAGCCGTCGAAAAGAAATTCCTGTAAAACAGTCTAATAGGGGGGCACAGGTGTTGTGCTAGTTGACTCCTCAGAGGTTGCATGGCGTTTCACCTTTCTTTTTAGTGCGTCTTCAACATAACGGTTAGAGAAACCATTGTTGAGACTGCCTTAATGCTAGGCATTGGTAAGACCTTCCTTACCCTACAGAGTTCTTCATCGACTTGTTTCCATTCTGAGCTGTGGCTGAGAGCACAGTCGACGTAAGCATTGACAACGCTCCTCTTGTACCTGTCAGGGCAGTCACTATTGGCATTGAGGCACATTACTGTGTTTGTTTCCTTAGTGTAGACTGCAGTGTGGAAGCCTCCGTTCCATTTCGTCACTGTTACATCTAGAAAGGGCAGCTTCCCATCATTCTCCATCTCGTAAGTGAAATTTAACCAAGATTTCTGTTCGAATGCCCAAAAATAAAAATGTAAAGAAGGAATTTTGGAGAGTTTATTTTTCAATTACCCTCGACAGTGAAAAAAAAACGTAAGAAATATTGAGAAGATTCGTGTTAGAATTATTAAGTTTACCCTTTCGGTCATACTCAACAACATATATATATATTATTAAATATGACCGAAAAAGTAAGATTAATAATTCTAACACGAATTTTCTCAATCTTTCGTACATTTCTTTTCACTGTTGGAGGTAATTCAAAAAATATGGATAGAAATATGATAATAGAAATATGGACCAATAGGCTTTCTACAATCACTTCCATTTCAATACCCATTGTTTCGTGTTCTGTCTTGTGTTGATGAAATTAATACCCTATTAATGCCACCTCTTGTTCTGTCTTGTGTTGATGAAATTAATACCCTATTAATGCCACCTCACCCCATCCACCACACTCAAATGTAGATATAAACGAAATAAGAAATCCGGACTCCACCTGCCAAAGATCATTGGGGAATATATACCTGGATATGCGTATGGAAATGTCAAGACACACAAGCCTGGAAACCCACTTCGGCCAATCATTAGCCAGATACCCACACCCACGTACAGACTGGCGAAGCGACTCAACGGCCTGCTGACTCCTTATGTTCCTTGCGCCTTCAGCCTGAAGTCTCCAAAGGAATTTGTTGACTTACTGCGGGGCACACGGGCCACAGGGATAAGAGCCTCATTGGACGTAGAATCGCTGTTTACCAACGTACCTGTGGACGAGACAATCGGAATGATAGCCGACAGAGTGTATCGTGATCCAGCCTGTACTCCTCTTGACATACCAGAAAATATTCTGAGGAAACTACTCCAAGCTTGTACTAAAGAGGCACCCTTCTTGAGCCCGGATGGGCACATGTATAAGCAAGTAGATGAGGTCGCCATGGGTTCTCCCCTAGGTGTCCTGTTTGCAAACTTCTACATGGGTACCATCGAGCAAAAAGTCTTAGTCGACATGAACTTGAAACCGGCCATATACTGCAGGTATGTTGACGACATTTTTACACAGGTACCTGATGTCAGACATCTGCAGGAGCTGAAGGAGGCATTTGAGCAGAGTTCCGTGCTGCGTTTCACTTACGAGATGGAAAAGGATGGGAAGCTGCCCTTTCTAGATGTAACAGTCATGGAAAAGAGCGGAGGTTTCCACACTGCAGTCTACACTAAGGAAACGAACATAGGAATGCGCCTAAATGCCAACAGCGACTGCCCAGACAGGTACAAGAGGAGTGTTGTTAACGCATATGTCGACCGTGCTCTCAGCCACAGCTCTGAATGGAAGCAAGTCGACGAAGAACTCTGTAGGGTAAGGCAGGTCCTAGTCAACAACGGCTTCTCCAATGGTTTCGTCGAAGACATCATAAGAAGGAAAGTGAAACGCCATGCAACCTCTGAAGAGACAACTAACACAACACCTATACCCCCTATTAGACTATTTTACAGGAACTTCTTTTCCACAGCTCATAAAACGGAGGAAAGGGTCCTGAAAGATATTGTTAATAGAAACGTTATCCCTACAGACAAAAATCAGAGGATACAACTGACGATTTACTATAAAACCAGAAAAACGGCCAGCCTACTCATGAGAAACTCTCCAGACACAAAACAGAACGCTTTAAAAAAGACTAACGTCGTCTGTGCCTTCAAATGCCCTCTTGGGGACTGTAAGCTCCAAAAAACCCAGTATATAGGCAAGACAACAACATCTCCTTCTAGGCGTTTAACGATGCATAAGCAACAGGGCTCCATTAAGGAACATATAACCTCTTCCCACAACCAAACCATCGCCAGAGAAATCCTAGTAAACAACACAGAAATCATTGATAGATACAGCGATAGCAGGCGGCTTGACGTTTGCGAGGCACTACACATCAAGAATTCAACACCAGCAATCAACAGCCAATTAATGCACAACTATATTCTACCCACCTCAAGACTCTGCTCCAATATAGAAGCATCAAGAAATATGGACCAATAGGCTTTCTATAAACACTTCTATTCAATACCCATTGTTTCGTGTTCTGTCTTGTGTTGATGAATTTAATACCCTATTAATGCCACCTCTTGTTCTGTCTTGTGTTGATGAAATTAATACCCTATTAATGCCACCTCACCCCATCCACCTCACTCAAATGTAGATATAAAATCGGAGATGCGTAAGTTCTATTCAGTTGTGTATTTGTAAACTAAAGTCTTTGAAAATGTAATAAGTTTTACGAAACGCGCTCGTGTCGCGTCAGACTAGAAATAAAAAAATAAATTTTGGAGAATTGATTTTTGATTTACCTCCAACAGTGAAAAGAAATGTACGAAAGATTGAGAAAATTCGTGTTAGAATTATTAATCTTACTTTTTCGGTCATATTTAATAATATATATATATATATATATATATATATATATATATATATATATATATATATATATATATATATATATATATATATATATATATACATATATATATATATATATATATATATATATATATATATATATATATACACACACACACTAGCAGTACCCGGCCATGCGTTGCTGAGTCACACCAACTCTCCCTGTCCCCCAGTCCTCTTTACAATTTACCCCTCACCCGTCTCCTCGGCCTCCCAACCATTCCCCACTCCACCGTTCTCGCGTCCTCCCCACTATTCCCCACTCCACCTTCCCCTCTTCCTTCCCACCATGCCCCACTCCCCTGTCCCTTTGTGCTCCTCACCATTTTTCATTACCCCTATCCTCTGGTCCCCACCATACCAAACTCCCCCGTCCCCTCGTCCTTCCCAACCATTACCCCCTCCCTTGTCCCCTCGTCCTCCCCACCATCTCTCACTTCCGTCCCCTAGTCATCCCCACCATTCCCCACTCCCTCGTCCAATTCCTTCCTAAATGGACTGATGTTCCCATCAGTGAAATATAAGAAAAACAGTTAAGAATTAAGTGAAAATATGAAAATATAAAAAACTATACTCACGAAATGAGCGGTATGGTAAACAACACAGCTCAATCCCAACGCAATTCACACAAAATAATTAAATCAAAATGAAAATAAATCAAAATCTATGAAAATTTTAATAATCAATGTAATCAGAAACATTGAAATGGAATTGTAACATACTTAGTACAGCATGTGTGTTGCTCTTACATGCAACAGATGGCGCTGTTTTTCACGAAAAGCATAGTTTTACCTGTCACAGGTGTGGCATCAATACTTATACTTACGAAAAGAACAGTATGGTAAACAACACAGCTTAATTCCAACATAATGTCACACAAAATAATTAAATAAAAAAATTAAATAAACCAAAATATATGAAAATAAAATTTATCAATGCAATCGGAAACACTGAAATGTAATTCGTGACATATTAAGGATAGCGTGCATGTTGCTATTATGTGCAACAGATTTCGCAGTTTTTAAAAAAACGCATGTTTTTACCTGTCACAGTGAGGCATGTATATAGTAGATATATAAAAAGACGCGCTTATTCGAATGCAACGTTGTGTCAAAATTTCAAAGCAATCGGTAAAGAGGTTTCGTAGATTTCCCTCATATGAAGAACACATGAAAAATACAGTCTTTCAGAAAAAGCATGTTTTTTTTACCGTCACAGACGTGATATCTATATAGTATGCATATAAATATAGTAGGCCGGATGCGAATGGAACGTTGTGTGAAAATTTCAAAGCAATCGGGTAAGAATTTCTGAGACTAGCGGTTATGCACAAACATTTCCATTTTTATTTATATAGATATATATATTGTAGAATGTTATACGTGACAATATAATATTAAATTCGTAAATCTTATTCGCATATTTTGTATAGTATTTAAGATTGTATTTAAATTCTTACTGATTGTGGACAGGTTATGAGAACAACACTAGACAAAGACCAGTCAAACGCCCTTGTGAACAGTGAACAAAATGTACTTATTAATTATATTATCAATAAAATCACACTAGGGTTAAAATCATATTTACATTCCTATACTATAACAGTCTTAACTAGCAACAAATACATATTTACCTGACAATTACATAATAAAGTCTTGCAGTTACTAGCAGTAAAGGACAAGATGTTCAGTAGAGGCGCGACCAGAAGCTCCTTGGAGATGAGCAGCAAGCCTCAGGATACTGCTCACTGAGAGAGACCGTGTCTGCAATGATGCTTTGAGTCCCGTCTTCATTTCTGGTGTCTCCCTTCTCCCTCTCCCCTCCCCTACTGAGAGCTCAGATACAATCATTTGGAACACTTTACTGAGAGCTCAGGTACAATCATTTGGAACACTTTACTGAGAGCTCAGATACAATCATTTGGAACACTTTACTGAGAGCTCAGATACAATCATTTGGAATTCATAACCTCCTCTTCCACAAATATTATTGCCAAGTGGTCTCAGTTATGGAAATGCAACTATATTGCAAAACAGTTGCCCCTGAATGTTCACCTTTGGTTTGATGTTGCGCTTAGGGCATTTCATCAGCTTGAGGGCTGTTAACGCCGCCACAATTGCTTACTAAACCAACTAGCAAGTAAACTATAATCCTGACCATTGTCCAAGTGTAGAGTAATCCTGAACATTGTTCAGTGTATGTTACACTCAAGTGCAGAGGCCTCCCTCGAGGTGTACATATCCCTGATCAACTTCTGCAATGTCAACAGACTTATAACGAGGCTTTTAGTAATAACACATCCTTGTCTCTACATATTTTCATCTTTAATATTACACTTTCTCTTAAAAAATCTTGTTAGTCGACGCTGGCCTCACCCCGCCGCTTAAGTTCTGGCGTCATCCCTTTATGCTCAGGTTTAATTAATGCCGCAAAATTTAAATTTTCACTCTAAAAAAAAAAATATATATATATATATATATATATATATATATATATATATATATATATATATATATATATATATATATATAACTTAATAAAGGTAATATTTTAAAATACATTACATGACTAAGCAGCAGCAAAATTAATTTTTTTAACGACTAATGTTATGCGGATAGTTATTTCCACTTGAAACACCTAATTTAGAAATTAAGCTCCTGAACTTGTATGAAATCCCAAGTAGTCGTTTATTTTGACCAATAGAAATTTATTTTGATCAATAGAAAATAAATACTAATTTGTATTGTTTTGTTGATCATAAAAATCTCCTTATTGCAATTTCTTAAGCACTAATTGAAAACACAGAAGACACACACACACACGCGTACGTACACACATATGAACAACAAAAGAACATAAAATATTCTTGGAGATAATCGTCAAGGGGAACATAGACAAGCTGTTTGAATTGAGTGGGTTCCATGACGGTTCGTCATACACACAAACCGAACACCAGAGTGCGTCAGAAAGAACACAAAATACTAGGGACTGAACACCAGAGTGCGTCAGAAAGAACACAAAAGATTAGGGACTGAACACCAGAGTGCGTCAGAAAGAACACAAAATACTAGGGACTGAACACCAGAGTGCGTCAGAAAGAACACAAAAGACTAGGGACTGAACACCAGAGTGCGTCAGAAAGAACACAAAAGACTAGGGACCGAACACCAGAGACAGGCAGACAGATGACACACTAGAAACTGAACACGAAAGTTAGACGAACACTCTAGGAACTTTAACAAATTATTAATGCTCACGAAATTAAGCGAAATTGACCCATATGAAACAGCCCCTATTTATATCCACCCAAACTCATTCATATATATGTTAAACCTACGCTTGAAACAATTCAGCTGTCCCATGCCTAGTATATTCCCCGGTAATTTGTTCCATATTCCTGCAACCCTGTTTAAAAACCATATAGTCAGCCCTGAATTTAAGCCTATTCAGTTTATATCCATTATTTCGAGTTCTGTCGTTTATTGATATATTTTAAAGACTTATTTGCATCCCTTTTTATCCCATGAAGCACAAGAATAGTATCTATTTGCAACTTGATACATAATTGTGTTCTAATGGGAGCTTGTCGGCCGAGCGGACAGCACGCTGAACTTGTGATCCTGTGGTCCTGGGTTCGATCCCAGGCGCCGGCGAGAAACAATGGGCAGAGTTTCTTTCACCCTATGCCCCTGTTACCTAGCAGTAAAATAGGTACCTGGGTGTTAGTCAGCTGTCACGGGCTGCTTCCTGGGGGTGGAGGCCTGGTCGAGGACCGGGCCGCGGGGACACTAAAAAGCCCCGAAATCATCTCAAGATAACCTCAAGATATGGAACATTTAAAGTCTTCACTACGTACTTCTGAGATCCCTCATGAGAGTAAGCATCCAGGTGTTGTTGTTGTTGTTGTAGCGATCAGTTGTAGTGACGATGTTGTTGTAGTGACGTTGTAGTGACGTTGTAGGAAAACAATGGGTATAAATTGGGTAAGTTTAGATTTAGGGAAAGACCTGGGTCTTTCCCTAAACCCTAAACCTGATCAACCAGGCTATGATCATGATCAACCAGGCTGGGACTCATACGTCAGGCTGCGAGCAGCCGCATCCAACAGCCTGGTTGACCAGTCCGGCAACAAATAGGCCTGGTCGACGACCGGGCCGCGGGGTCGTTAAGCCTCGAAATCACGTCAAGGTAACCTCAAGGTCATAGTAAATGCTTGTTCAGGAAACAGGGTTGCTGATTAGTGGAACCAATTACCGCGTAAAAGAAGTAGAATTCCTTGATTGTTTCAAGCGTAGATTAGACATGTATATGAATGAGATTGGGTGGATATAAATAGGAGCTGCCTCGTATGGGCCAAGACCATTTGGTCACCACATGGTCCGGGAGACATCTCCCGTCACGCAGGGTGCAGTTGCGCCTCCACAGATCTCCAGTATCATCTTTTGATACTGGTAATGGCTCGAAAGGGCCACCACTTACGGGCTATTCATGCCCGTGCCACCTCTTGGGTGGCTTAATCTTCATCAATCAATCAATCTATGGGCCAATAGGCCTTCTGCAGTTAACCTCATTCTTATGTTCTTATGATCCACTTTTTCGACTCAAAATTAGATCAAAACTAAATCTGGATGATACAAAGGGACATTATCCGGGTGTGCCTTGGCTTAAGTAACTGCAAGAAAAGAGAGATGTAAAATCTGAGCACTTTCGTGTAAAAAAAATATTATTTAAGAGTGTTAATGAACCACTCATGATGCCTGTACATCCCCAAGCTAATCTAGTCCATCCCCTGGCCAATCACCAGGCACCGCTGACCAATCACCAGTCACCGCTGGCCAATCACGAGCTACCACATTTCAGTCTCAAAGGTCATTCTCGTACCCGTCTTCTCGTCTCTTGTGTGCAATAACAACATTACTTAGTGTATCGACACTAGAACAACCGAATTATCTTATAATTCTAATTTAATGTATAATACAAAAATAATAAATTTCTTGTGCCACAAGAAGAGGAACGCGACGTAAGAAAGAGAGACAGCTTCGAAAAATCTTACACAAGAGGGAGTCCTTTCGAAGAACCCTAAGCAACAGTCAGCTTTTCAAAGAACACTAAGCAAGATACAGCTCTTTAAAGAACCCTAAGCAAGAGACAGTTCTTCAAAGAACCCTAAGCAAGATACAGCTCTTCAAAGAACCCTAAGCAAGAGACAGCTCTTTAAAAAACCCTAAGCAAGAAAAAGCTCTTTAAAGAACGCTAAGCAAGAAAAAGCTCTTTAAAGAACCCTAAGCAAGAAAAAGCTCTTTAAAGAACCCTAAGCAAGAAAAAGCTCTTTAAAGAACGCTAAGCAAGAGACAGCTCTTCAAAGAACCCTAAGCAAGAGACAGCTCTTTAGAGAACGCTAAGCAAGAGACAGCTCTTCAAAGAACCCTAAGCATGAGACAGCTCTTCAAAGAACCCTAAGCATGAGACAGCTCTTCAAAGAACCCTAAGCAAGAGACAGCTTTTTAAAGAACCCTAAGCAAGAGACAGCTCTTCAAAGAACCCTAAGCAAGAGACAGCTCCTTAAAGAACCCTAAGCAAGAGACAGCTCTTTAAAGAACCCTAAGCAAGAGACAGCTCTTTAGAGAACGCTAAGCAAGAGACAGCTCTTTAAAGAACCCTAAGCAAGAGACAGCTCTTTAAAGAACCCTAAGCAAGAGACAGCTCTTTAAAGAACCCTAAGCAAGAGACAGCTCTTTAAAGAACCCTAAGCAAGAGACAGTTCTTCAAAGAACCCTAAGCAAGATACAGCTCTTCAAAGAACCCTAAGCAAGAGACAGTTCTTTAAAGAACCCTAAGCAAGAGACAGTTCTTCAAAGAACCCTAAGCAAGATACAGCTCTTCAAAGAACCCT
Organism: Procambarus clarkii; assembly: GCF_040958095.1. Lineage (NCBI taxonomy): Eukaryota > Metazoa > Arthropoda > Malacostraca > Decapoda > Cambaridae > Procambarus > Procambarus clarkii. The sequence continues at coordinate 31,378,480 of NC_091179.1, forward strand.
AAGCAAGAGACAGCTCTTTAAAGAACCCTAAGCAAGAGACAGTTCTTCAAAGAACCCTAAGCAAGATACAGCTCTTCAAAGAACCCTAAGCAAGAGACAGCTCTTTAAAGAACCCTAAGCAAGAGACAGCTCTTTAAAGAACCCTAAGCAAGAGACAGCTCTTTAAAGAACCCTAAGCAAGAGACAGTTCTTCAAAGAACCCTAAGCAAGATACAGCTCTTCAAAGAACCCTAAGCAAGAGACAGTTCTTTAAAGAACCCTAAGCAAGAGACAGTTCTTCAAAGAACCCTAAGCAAGATACAGCTCTTCAAAGAACCCTAAGCAAGAGACAGCTCTTTAAAGAACCCTAAGCAAGAGACAGCTCTTCAAAGAACACTAAGCAAGAGTCAGCACTTTCGAAAGCACTTTCCACGAGGCGGCATTTCGAGGAAATAACGCAGATGGTAACTAAACCACATTTCTGTTAAAACTTCCTCTTCATTTAATCTTCATTTACAAATTGTAATCTTCATTTACATAGCTTATCAGCATAAATGTGTACAGTTATAGGGAATTCACCAGAAGCAATTTTAATATTGAAACAAATTAAATAATTGCAATCTATTTTTTTCAACAATAGATTGGCAATTTACTTCAATTGCAAAACTTTTTCAGTAATTAAAGGACTTTTAAAATGAATTGGGAATTTGATGACGCACCAAGAAGCGAGGATGATGACGCACCAAGAAGCGAGACTGATGACGCACCAAGAAGCAAGGCTGATGACGCACCAAGAAGCGAGGCTGATGACGCACCAAGAAGCGAGACTGATGACGCACCAAGAAGCGCGGCTGATGACGCACCAAGAAGCGAGGCTGATGACGCACCAAGAAGCGAGGGTGATGACGCACCAAGAAGCGAGACTGATGACGCACCAAGAAGCGAGGCTGATGACGCACCAAGAAGCGAGACTGATGAAGCACCAAGAAGCGAGACTGATGACGCACCAAGAACGAGACTGATGACGCACCAAGAAGCGAGGCTGATGACGCACCAAGAAGCGAGACTGATGACGCACCAAGAAGCGCGGCTGATGAAGCACCAAGAAGCGAGGCTGATGACGCACCAAGAAGCGAGGCTGATGACGCACCAAGAAGCGAGGCTGATGACGCACCAAGAAGCGAGACTGATGACGCACCCAGAACGAGACTGATGACGCACCAAGAAGCGCGGCTGATGAAGCACCAAGAAACGAGGCTGATGACGCACCAAGAAGCGAGGCTGATGACGCACCAAGAAGCGAGGCTGATGACGCTCCAAGAAGCGAGGCTGATGAAGCACCAAGAAGCGAGACTGATGACGCACCCAGAACGAGACTGATGACGCACCAAGAAGCGAGGCTGATGACGCACCAAGAAGCGAGACTGATGACGCACCAAGAAGCGAGGCTGATGACGCACCAAGAAGCGAGGCTGATGACGCACCAAGAAGCGAGACTGATGACGCACCAAGAAGCGCGGCTGATGAAGCACCAAGAAGCGAGGCTGATGACGCACCAAGAAGCGAGGCTGATGACGCACCAAGAAGCGAGGCTGATGACGCACCAAGAAGCGAGACAGATGACGCACCAAGAAGCGAGGCTAATGACGCACCAAGAAGCGAGGCTGATGACGCACCAAGAAGCGAGGCTGATGACGCACCAAGAAGCGAGACTGATGACGCACCAAGAAGCGAGGCTGATGACGCACCAAGAAGCGAGGCTGATGACGCACCAAGAAGCGAGGCTGATGACGCACCAAGAAGCGAGGCTAATGACGCACCAAGAAGCGAGGCTGATGACGCACCAAGAAGCGAGGCTGATGACGCACCAAGAAGCGAGACTGATGACGCACCAAGAAGCGAGGCTGATGACGCACCAAGAAGCGAGGCTGATGACGCACCAAGAAGCGAGACTGATGACGCACCAAGAAGCGAGACTGATGACGCACCAAGAAGCGAGGCTGATGACGCACCAAGAAGCGAGACTGATGACGCACCAAGAAGCGAGGCTGATGACGCACCAAGAAGCGAGGCTGATGACGCACCAAGAAGCGAGACTGATGACGCACCAAGAAGCGAGGCTGATGACGCACCAAGAAGCGAGGCTGATGACGCACCAAGAAGCGAGACTGATGACGCACCAAGAAGCGAGGCTGATGACGCACCAAGAAGCGAGACTGATGACGCACCAAGAAGCGAGGCTGATGACGCACCAAGAAGCGAGGCTGATGACGCACCAAGAAGCGAGGCTGATGACGCACCAAGAAGCGAGGCTGATGACGCACCCAAGAAGCGAGGCTGATGACGCACCAAGAAGCGAGGCTGATGACGCACCAAGAAGCGAGGCTGATGACGCACCAAGAAGCGAGACTGATGACGCACCAAGAAGCGAGACTGAAGACGCACCAAGAAGCGAGGCTGATGACGCACCAAGAAGCAAGGCTGTTGACGCACCAAGAACGAGACTGATGACGCACCAAGAAGCGAGGCTGTTGACGTACCAAGAAGCGAGGCTGATGACGCACCAAGAAGCGAGGCTGATGATACACCAATAAGCAAGACTGATGACACAAGTAGCGAGGCTGATGACGCACCAATTAGCGAGGCTGATAACACAAGAAGCGAGGCTGATAACGCAAGAAGCGAGCCACACTGAAGCATCAGCGGCGAGCATGATAGGGCGTCACTCGCGAGGATGACAAAGGGACTTTCAATCCGGCAATAGTGTCCTCCAATAGTTCTCCTTTGGTATTTAGATTGAGCAAAGAGAATGGGGTATATTTTCTCAATATATTTCATCTTTTCGAAGATGACGTATATTGACGACTTATCATCTCCGCTGATAACTATTTCCTTATATTTATGTCTTGAGAGTCGCTCTGAGCTCCGGAGACAATATGGTGCTTTCATAGTTACTACGAGTCTTCCTTTTCTTCCTGACTTTTCCTTCTTCCTTCCTTTTTTTTCTTCCTTCCTTTTCTTCCTTCCATTTCTCTTCTGCTTGAAGAGTATCCTTACTCTACAAGCTAGGAACTAAACAGGTTGATTGAAACTCTTCATGGTAAGAGTTACAGGCCTGGGTACGCCTAGGGAACTGTTAAGACCTACTCATCTGGAGATCCGTTGTGTCCAAGGATCAACTCACACGCTAACGGGCTCACCATAGACCGTGCTACTTGGATCTTTTTATGTTTCAAGTAGCTGAATCTATAACAACAACAACAACAATCAACTCAGAGCCTCGTACAGACTGGCTAAGCGACTCACAGCCTCGTACAGACTGGCTAAGCGACTCACAGCCTCGTACAGACTGGCTAAGCGACTCACAGCCTCGTACAGACTGGCTAAGCGACTCACAGCCTCGTACAGACTGGCTAAGCGACTCACAGCCTCGTACAGACTGGCTAAGTGACTCACAGCCTCGTACAGACTGGCTAAGTGACTCACAGCCTCGTACAGACTGGCTAAGTGACTCACAGCCTCGTACAGACTGGCTAAGTGACTCACAGCCTCGTACAGACTGGCTAAGCGACTCACAGCCTCGTACAGACTGGCTAAGCGACTCACAGCCTCGTACAGACTGGCTAAGCGACTCACAGCCTCGTACAGACTGGCTAAGTGACTCACAGCCTCGTACAGACTGGCTAAGTGACTCACAGCCTCGTACAGACTGGCTAAGTGACTCACAGCCTCGTACAGACTGGCTAAGCGACTCACAGCCTCGTACAGACTGGCTAAGTGACTCACAGCCTCGTACAGACTGGCTAAGTGACTCACAGCCTCGTACAGACTGGCTAAGCGACTCACAGCCTCGTACAGACTGGCTAAGTGACTCACAGCCTCGTACAGACTGGCTAAGTGACTCACAGCCACGTACAGACTGGCTAAGCGACTCACAGCCACGTACAGACTGGCTAAGCGACTCAGCCTCGTACAGACTGGCTATGCGACTCACAGCCACGTACAGACTGGCGAAGCGACTCACAGCCTCGTACAGACTGGCTAAGTGACTCACAGCCTCGTACAGACTGGCTAAGTGACTCACAGCCTCGTACAGACTGGCTAAGTGACTTACAGCCACGTACAGACTGGCTAAGCGACTCACAGCCTCGTACAGACTGGCTAAGTGACTCACAGCCTCGTACAGTCTGGCTAAGTGACTCACAGCCTCGTACAGACTGGCTAAGTGACTCACAGCCTCGTACAGACTGGCTAAGCGACTCACAGCCTCGTACAGACTGGCTAAGTGACTCACAGCCTCGTACAGACTGGCTAAGTGACTCACAGCCTCGTACAGACTGGCTAAGCGACTCACAGCCTCGTACAGACTGGCTAAGTGACTCACAGCCTCGTACAGACTGGCTAAGTGACTCACAGCCACGTACAGACTGGCTAAGCGACTCACAGCCACGTACAGACTGGCTAAGCGACTCAGCCTCGTACAGACTGGCTATGCGACTCACAGCCACGTACAGACTGGCGAAGCGACTCACAGCCTCGTACAGACTGGCTAAGTGACTCACAGCCTCGTACAGACTGACTAAGTGACTCACAGCCTCGTACAGACTGGCTAAGTGACTCACAGCCACGTACAGACTGGCTAAGCGACTCACAGCCTCCTACAGACTGGCTAAGCGATCACAGCCTCGTACACACAGACTAAGCGACTCACAGCCTCGTACAGACTGACTAAGTGACTCACAGCCTCGTACACACAGACTAAACGACTCACAGCCTCGTACAGACTGACTAAGCGACTCACAGCCTCGTACAGACTGACTAAGTGACTCACAGCCTCGTACAGACTGGCTAAGTGACTCACAGCCTCGTACACACAGACTAAGTGACTCACAGCCTCGTACAGACTGGCTAAGTGACTCACAGCCTCGTACACACAGACTAAGTGACTCACAGCCTCGTACAGACTGGCTAAGTGACTCACAGCCTCGTACACACAGACTAAGTGACTCACAGCCTCGTACAGACTGACTAAGTGACTCACAGCCACGTACAGACTGGCCAAGCGACTCAACGTCCTCCTAACTACATACGGACAATGTAATTTCAGGTTTAAGTCTCCAGATGAATTTATCCCCTTACTGCAAGTGTTACAGGAGGCAACGCCCCCGTGCATGTGACTGTTGCAGTGATAATTGACAAAGTTTTCGGGCTCCAGTTTGCACTCAGCTTGACACCCAAGAATGTACTTACGTTGCTGCTTGATGCATCTTAGAGACTGCACGAGCCATGACGGTCTCATAAACAACAAACTAGTGTAAGATGATCGTCTAGAGTTTCAAGCTCATTTGACATATTTATAAACTTTTATTTAGTTTATTTATAAACTTAACATATTTATAAATATTTATAAACCTCCCTTCAAGATGAGCTTCATGCAGAGTTGCACTAGCAAGATGGAGTCTGAAGATGAGTTGCCGTTCCCCGATGGAATGGAAGGGAACTATCAGGGCAAAGCGCCAAGCCATTACGATTATATAGCCCTGGGAAGGGGTCAGGATAAAGATAAGGGATGGGAAGGGGGGGGGGGGGGAAGGAATGGTGCCCAACCTCCTTGGACGGTTGGGAATTGAACGCCGACCTGCAGGAAGCGAGACCGTCGCTCTATCCTCCAGCCCAAGAGGTTGGGAGGAACAGTCTCGGAAAGGAATTGGGGATTTCAGCGTGTAGAGTACTTGAAGGTAATTAACGAGCCGTACTACTAGTAGTGAATGACCCGACAGGTAAAAGGTAAGTGTTGTCCGCGCCCCTGTTAACCGTGTTCTACCCTGTGTTCTCTCGTGTGTTCTCACCTGTGTTCTCACCTGTGCTCACACCTGTGTTCTCACCTGTGTTCTACCCTGTGTTTTCACCTGTGTTCTACCCTGTGTTCTCTCGTGTGTTCTCACCTGTGTTCTCACCTGTGCTCACACCTGTGTTCTCACCTGTGTTCTCTCGGGTGTTCTCCCCTGCGTTCTCACCTGTGTTCTACCCCTGTGTTCTCTCGGGTGTTCTCCCCTGCGCTCTCACCTGTGTTCTACCCCTGTGTTCTCACCTGTGTTCTCACCTGTGTTCTCTTGTGTGTTCTCACCTGTGTTCTCACCTGTGTTCTCACCTGTGTTCACACCTGTGCTCACACCTGTACTCTCACCTGTGCTCACACCTGTGCTCTCACCTGTGCTAACACCTGTGCTCTCACACCTGTGCTCACACCTGTGCTCTCACCTGTGCTCTCACCTGTCCTCACACCTGTGCTCACACACCTGTGCTCACACACCTGTGCTCACACCTGTGCTCACACCTGTGCTCCCACCTGTGCTCACACACCTGCGCTCACACCTGTGCTCACACCTGTGCTCACACCTGTGCTCCCACCTGTGCTCACACACCTGCGCTCACACCTGTGCTCACACCTGTGCTCCCACCTGTGCTCCCACTTGTGCTCCCACCTGTGCTCACACCTGTGCTCACACCTGTGCTCTCACCTGTGCTCTCACCTGTGCTCCCACCTGTGCTCACACCTGTGCTCACACACCTGTGCTCTCACCTGTGCTCTCACCTGTGCTCCCACCTGTGCTCCCACCTGTGCTCACACCTGTGCTCACACCTGTGCTCACACCTGTGCTCACACACTTGTGCTCACACCTGTGCTCACAACTGTGCTCACACCTGTGCTCTCACACCTGTGCTCACACCTGTGCTCCCACTTGTGCTCCCACCTGTGCTCACACCTGTGCTCCCACCTGTGCTCCCACCTGTGCTCACACCTGTGCTCACACACCTGTGCTCTCACCTGTGCTCTCACCTGTGCTCCCACCTGTGCTCCCACCTGTGCTCACACCTGTGCTCACACCTGTGCTCACACCTGTGCTCACACACTTGTGCTCACACCTGTGCTCACAACTGTGCTCACACCTGTGCTCTCACACCTGTGCTCACACCTGTGCTCACACACCTGTGCTCACACCTGCAACACAAGCTTGAAGCAGATTCCCGAGGTGCGATGAACTGTTATTTCCACGTTTATTATAGTGTGAAGTGTACATGCCAGGCGCGAGGCTCACCTAGTACCCCCAGACCTGAGTGGTACTGTAGGTGAGGTACACAGTCCCAGGTGGGTACCTCTGGGAAGGTACCCACCTGGGTACCTTCCCAGAGGTGGGTGGGAAGGTCCCCCTGTTGTGTGTGTCGGGGGACCTTCTCTCATTGTGGGCACTCGTAGGTAGGGCGGTTGAGCTCCGGTCTTCCACTCCAGGGGTCAGGAGTTCGGGGCTTCGAAGGTGCAACTGAATAATATTTTATATCTGTAACTATTATATAGATATATATATTTTCGCTTAGGGGGGAGGTGTTCTGTCTTTTTGCTTCAACGGTTTCTGTGTTGGTTCGGGGTCTTGAAGTGGGTAGAATGCAATTATGTGTTAATTGGCTGTTGATTGCTGGTTTTGACTTTCTGATGTGTAGGGCCTCGCTGTTGTCGAGTCTCCTGTTGTCGTTGTATCTGTCGATAATTTCTGTCTTGCTTGTTAAGATTTCTCTGGTGATGGTCTGGTTGTTTGAGGAAATTATATGCTCCTTGATGGAGCCCTGTTGTTTGTGCACACACACACACACACACACACACACACACACACACACACACACACACACACACACACACACACACACACACACACACACATATATATATATATATATATATATATATATATATATATATATATATATATATATATATATATATATATATATATAATGTGTGTGTGTAATGCATGCAGTTTTTCAACCGTTGCAGATGTCCAATCTCTTGCAACACTGACGAGTTTATTCAGTGGAACATCAGCATTTCTTTAACTTTTGTGAATCACATTTTTAATATCTTCACCTCGACTTGTTTCTTTTAATGCCACAAAGGCCAACATCTTTCCTTTCACATTTACATCAGAAGAATCACAGCGAATAAATATTGCCAGTTGGTGGTTGCCTCGTGTGTCTGTTGATTCGTCAAGAGCGAAGCTGAATGCAAGAGATTTTGTAAAATCATTTTGCATTTTGGCTGCAACGTGAGCAGGGACCTGTGAGAGACGCCTCCCTGTAGTGTGGCGGGACACTCGTGTTTGTGCACTTAGTCGCTCAAGTTTTGTTTTGTTTAGAACTAACACTTCACCTGCTGACTATATATATTGATGATTTTAACTCATATAAATTATTTCTCCCTAAAATCGGATTTCGGTGGGTAATGATACCAAGGTTTTTGTGATTAGTTTCATAGCGGCGTTTCAAGTTACTGGCTTTGTACTGACTGAATGTCACTTGGCAGATAGATCACACAGGTTAACCTCCTTTAATTGTGAATGCAAACTTTTCCTCCCACTCTGGCTGAAAATTTATGTTTTCATCTTCATATTTTCATTCCTTTTACAGTTTGTTGAAGCCATCTTAATTCACAAAGTTTTCACAGTCACTCTAAATAAGATTTATATATGAAGTGTACCAGCTTGGCCTGCACAGTTTAACGACTGCACTGAACTCCCAACCATAGATTGATGAAGATTAAGTCCCTCAAAAGGTGGTACAGGCATAAGCAGCCCATTAATTTCCATAAATACCGGAACTCTCTATATAGCCGCACGTTTCTTACTCAGGATTCAGGTCTAAATTTCTACAATATTTGAAGTCTCAAAATTTTTTCACAAGGCCGCATATATATATATATATATATATATATATATATATATATATATATATATATATATATATATATATATATATATATATATATATATATATATATATATATTGTGACGATAATCTCTTTCAAGAGAGATTGAGCCTGCTCTTCCCTACACCATTACGTCTTACATACAAGATACTATACAGAAGATACGTCCACCAGTATCGCCAAACGTTTTGCCCAGGAAGCAAATCGTACCCTGCACACCCCAACACCTGGCCACAGCCCGCCGTAACCAGCAAACTGCTCATCCTCTGCCTGCCTGTTGCTGATTGGCTGGTGTCTCGTCGCACCTGCACTCACCACCACCACCGCGAGTCGACCTTTGGGCAGCAGCACGCCAGACTCGTCAGAATATCTTTGTGCTCCATGAAGTTGACATCTCTCGCTGGTAGACTAAGCCTTGGCTTTCGTGTACTAAGGGAGGTGGCAGCTTGAAGCCAGTAATCCAGCACCCATTACATATTTATTTTGCTATCACTGTAACTTACTTGTCTTAGCGTAACTTTTCATATGCCAGTGATTATTCATGTTTTGTTTGTTGACTTGTCCTGCATTTTATGAGATTGCCTTTATTCATGTCTTGTTTTCTAGAATAATTAAAATTTCATTGTTTTTATACTTGTGTTTTGTGTGTCTTCCCATTACCTTACCACAGACGAAAGGACAAACTTTTCTCATTTTTTTTTTGTGATGTGACGAGGCCCTGCCCCCAGCTTTTGAAACAGCCGAACACCAACGCTTTACCGTCACAATATATATATATATATATATATATATATATATATATATATATATATATATATATATATATATATATATATATATATATATATATATATATATATATATATATATATATATATATCAAACGGAAGGACTTATTAGTGCTTTCGAACATTTTTTAAGATATTTCATTGTTGGAAAGAGACGGCAAATGACTGAATAACTTGACCGGAGACATATACTGGAACATGTCAGTATATGTGTCAGAATAACTAGACCGGAGACATACTGGAACATGTCAGTATATGTGTCAGAATAACTAGACCGGAGACATACTGGAACATGTCAGTATATGTGTCAGAATAACTAGACCGGAGACATACTGGAACAGGCCATGTGAAAGAGCAAATCAAACCCAGACAACACACAAGATAAACAGTCGAATTGTTCACACCGGAAACTGGAAACTAAAGGCCAGCAACACATAGAGAGGATGACCATCACACACGACTCTATGTAGCAAAGGTGCAACACTCCCTGCTTGGTATATGTATAGTGAGGAGTTACTCGGTATATGTATCGTGAGGAGTTACTCGGCATATGTATAGTGAGGAGTTACTCGGTATATGTATAATGAGGAGTTACTCGGTATATGTATAGTGAGGAGTTACTCGGTATATGTATAGTGAGGAGTTACTCGGTATATGTATAATGAGGAGTTACTCGGTATATGTATCGTGAGGAGTTACTCGGCATATGTATAGTGAGGAGTTACTCGGTATATGTATAATGAGGAGTTACTCGGTACATGTATAATGAGGAGTTACTCGGTATATGTATAGTGAGGAGTTACTCGGTATATGTATCGTGAGGAGTTACTCGGTATATGTATAGTGAGGAGTTACTCGGTATATGTATAATGAGGAGTTACTCGGTATATGTATAGTGAGGAGTTACTCGGTATATGTATCGTGAGGAGTTACTCGGTATATGTATAGTGAGGAGTTACTCGGTATATGTATAATGAGGAATTACTCGCTATATATATCGTGAAGAGTGCCACTGTGAAGTGTGCCACTGTGAAGTGTGCCACTGTGAAGTGTGTGCCACTGTGAAGTGTGCCACTGTGAAGTGTGTGCCACTGTGAAGTGTGCCACTGTGAAGTGTGCCACTGTGAAGTGTGTGCCACTGTGAAGTGTGCCACTGTGAAGTGTGCCACTGTGAAGTGTGCCACTGTGAAGTGTGCCACTGTGAAGTGTGTGCCACTGTGAAGTGTGCCACTGTGAAGTGTGTGCCACTGTGAAGTGTGCCAATGTGAAGTGTGTGCCACGGTGAAGTGTGCCACTGTGATGTGTGCCACTGTGAAGTGTGCCACTGTGAAGTGTGTGCCACTGTGAAGTGTGCCACTGTGAAGTGTGCCACTGTGAAGTGTGCCACTGTGAAGTGTGCCACTGTGAAGTGTGTCACTGTGAAGTGTGTCACTGTGAAGTGTGTGCCACTGTGAAGAGTGTGGCACTGTGAAGAGTGTGCCACTGTCAAGTGTGCCACTGTCAAGTGTGTGCCACTGTGAAGTGTGCCACTGTGAAGTGTGCCACTGTGAAGTGTGCCACTGTGAAGTGTGTGCCACTGTGAAGTGTGCCACTGTGAAGTGTGCCACTGTGAAGTGTGCCACTGTGAAGTGTGCCACTGTGAAGTGTGCCACTGTGAAGTGTGCCACTGTGAAGTGTGCCACGGTGAAGTGTGTGCCACTGTAAAGTGTTCCACTGTGAAGTGTGTGCCACTGTGAAGTGTGCCACTGTGAAGTGTGCCACTGTGAAGTGTGCCACTGTGAAGTGTGCCACTGTGAAGTGTGCCACTGTGAAGTGTGCCACTGTGAAGTGTGCCACTGTGAAGTGTGCCACTGTGAAGAGTGTGGCACTGTGAAGTGTGCCACTGTGAAGAGTGTGTCACTGTGAAGTGTGGCACTGTGAAGAGTGTGACACTGTGAAGAGTGTGCCACTGTGAAGAGTGTGGCACTGTAAATAGTGTGCCACTGTGAAGTGTGCCACTGTGAAGTGTGTCACTGTGAAGTGTGGCACTGTGAAGAGTGTGACACTGTGAAGAGTGTGTCACTGTGAAGTGTGGCACTGTGAAGAGTGTGGCACTGTGAAGAGTGTGGCACTGTGAAGAGTGTGCCACTGTGAAGAGTGCGGCACTGTGAAGTGTGTCACTGTGAAGTGTGGCACTGTGAAGTGTGCCACTGTGAAGTGTGCCACTGTGAAGTGTGTCACTGTGAAGTGTGCCACTGTGAAGTGTGTCACTGTGAAGTGTGGCACTGTGAAGTGTGCCACTGTGAAGTGTGCCACTGTGAAGTGTGTCACTGTGAAGTGTGCCACTGTGAAGTGTGTCACTGTGAAGTGTGGCACTGTGAAGTGTGTGCCACTGTGAAGTGTGCCACTGTGAAGAGTGAGACACTGTGAAGTGTGGCACTGTGAAGTGTGCCACTGTGAAGTGTGCCACTGTGAAGAGTGTGCCACTGTGAAGTGTGCCACTGTGAAGTGTGCCACTGTGAAGAGTGCCACTGTGAAGAGTGTGACACTGTGAAGTGTGGCACTGTGAAGTGTGCCACTGTGAAGTGTGCCACTGTGAAGTGTGCCACTGTGAAGTGTGCCACTGTGAAGAGTGTGACACTGTGAAGTGTGGCTCTGTGAAGTGTGTCACTGTGAAGTGTGTTACTGTGAAGTGTGCCACTGTGAAGTGTGGCACTGTGAAGAGTGTGCCACTGTGAAGTGTGCCACTGTGAAGTGTGCCACTGTGAAGAGTGTGGCACTGTGAAGAGTGTGCCACTGTGAAGTGTGTCACTGTGAAGTGTGTCACTGTGAAGTGTGTCACTGTGAAGTGTGCCACTGTGAAGTGTGCCACTGTGAAGTGTGGCACTGTGAAGAGTGTGCCACTGTGAAGTGTGCCACTGTGAAGTGTGTCACTGTGAAGTGTGCCACTGTGAAGAGTGTGACACTGTGAAGAGTGTGACACTGTGAAGAGTGTGACACTGTGAAGAGTGTGACACTGTGAAGAGTGTGACACTGTGAAGAGTGTGTCACTGTGAAGAGTGTGTCACTGTGAAGTGTGCCACTGTGAAGTGTGCCACTGTGACGTGTGGCACTGTGAAGAGTGTGCCACGGTGAAGTGTGGCACTGTGAAGTGTGCCACTGTTAAGAGTGTGTCACTGTGAAGTGTGCCACTGTGAAGTGTGCCACTGTGAAGAGTGTGGCACTGTGAAGTGTGTGCCACTGTGAAGTGTGGCACTGTGAAGTGTGCCACTGTGAAGTGTGTCACTGTGAAGTGTGCCACTGCGAAGAGTGTATCACTGTGAAGTGTGCCACGGTGAAGTGTGACACTGTGAAGAGTGCCACGGTGAAGAGAGTGCCACGGTGAAGTGTGCCACGGTGAAGAGAGTGCCACTGTGAAGTGTGCCACTGCGAAGAGTGCCATGGTGAAGTGTGCCACTGTGAAGAGAGTGCCACGGTGAAGTGTGACACTGTGAAGTGTGCCACGGTGAAGTGTGACACTGTGAAGAGAGTGCCACGGTGAAGTGTGACACTGTGAAGTGTGCCACGGTGAAGTGTGACACTGTGAAGAGAGTGCCACGGTGAAGTGTGCCACTGAGGTAATAATCTGTCATTCAGTGAGGAACACATCAAGGGAAAACTGTTCAGTTTGGCCCTGTTGAACACAAATAACATGGCAGTTCCAATATGGAGGAACATAAGATCAGAAGAATAAAGGTAACTGCATCAGGCCTATTGGTCCATACGAGGCAGCGCCCATTTATAACCACCCAATCTCATTCATATGCATCTGTGCAACCTACGCTTGAAACAATGAAGGGATCACACTTCCTCTACGTTACACGGTAATTGGTTCCACAAATCAACAACCCTGTTACCGAACAAGTATTTATCCAGGTATTTCCTAAATCTAAACTTATACAATTTATACCCATTGTTTCGTGTTCTGTCTTGTATTGATACTTTTAACACCCTATTAATATCCTCTTTATTATGTCCATTCATCCACTTGTACATCACTTGTCACCCAAAATTCTTCGCCTTTCAAGATAATGTAATATAAACTTTGTCAATTTTTCTTCATATGACAACACTATTATTAAGAACAATAATACTGACACATTCCACATGAAGAATGTGGCAGTTCTGAACGGTAACAAGAACAAACTAAACCCTTACAAAGATTTTTTATTTATAACCTTCAAGAGTTCTAATATTCTTGTAAAGCCACTATAACACACAGCGATTCGGGCAGGTTCTTAAATCATAATTTGCCCTGGTATACGACCCGTGAAATCGTTTAACAACCAGATACCCATTCACTGCTGGACGAACAGAGGCGCACAGTAAAGGATTGGCGTCTAGTCAATCCTCCCCGGCCAGGATATGAACCCAGGCCAAACTGCTTGTGAAATGCGGGGCGAGTTTGTTACCACTGCACCATGGGGACTTAAAATATTTTTACATTTAACTTAACCTGAGCTGATATAATCTACCTTAACTTAACCTGAGGTGATATAATCTATCTTAACTTAACCTTAGGTGATATAATCTATCCTAACCTAACCTGAGCTGATATAATCTCTTCTAACTTAATCTGAGCTGATATAATCTATCCTAACTTAATCTGAGCTGATATAATCTATCCTAACTTAATCTGAACTGATATAATCTATCCTAACTTAATCAGAGCTGATATAATCTATCCTAACTTATCCTGAGCTGATATAATCTATCGTAACTTAACCGGAAATTGATATAATCTATCGTAACTTAATCTGAGCTGATATAATCTATCCTAACTTAACATGAGCTTATTAATCCTACCCTAATGTAATCTGAATTGAAATGACCTAAAGTAACCTAACCAAATCAGGCCTAACCTGACCTAACCTCACTTAGCCCATCCTGACCTAAGCAATGATTCGAGCCTAAACACTCAGTCTGGCCTAGCCTGACCTAACCTACACCAAGACCCAACCTAACATCGCCTTACATATTTACAACGCTAATTTTGTTCTCAAAGCATAGTGAAAGATATCGTTTTTTGTAATAATACAGCTAATTCAAAACTGTTTTACTTACCTTTGTGAAGAATTTTGTCCAAGGGGAGAGAGTCATCCTTGCCAGAATATGATTAAAACAATTGTTTCATGGTTCTGTTGTTTCCTTGATCAGATTACTTAAAAAAAAGTATTGTGAGGTCGATCTAATTAACACAACTGGTAGTTAATGCGGCTCACGTTTGTTCGTAAACATTCCTCGAAGAATCTCTCACGAAAACCGTCGTCCAGATGTATGGAAACATTATATCTGAACAGTTGAGTAATGAGAGGTGGATGATTGCGAGGAGCGCAGAGTGTTGTGTTCACAGGAGCGAGGAGATACACAACCTTCCTCCACGGCTCTCGCCGGCTGACTGACTCACAGGCCCGCCTCCCCACACGCCGCAAAGCTCACTACCTCCCGCTAGACTTAGCCTCTTGTACATGACTAGGGAGCGCACGCGCGCGCGCACGCACACACACACACACACACACACACACACACACACACACACACACACACACACACACACACACACACACACACACACACACACGCACGAAGAATCGTGTGGAAACGAAGAATCCCCATGGCGGGGAGGAGACCTTGGGAGCGAAGCTAGTAGACGTTATTGACAAGAATTTCCTAACACAGCATGTGAAAGAAGACACTAGGGAAAAAGGAGAGGATACGCCCAGCCTATTAGACCTCGTTTTCACCCAGAATGTAGAAGACATCGAGCATTTAGAGCATGAAATACCACTAGGAGCCAGTGACCATTGTGTCCTAGTCTTTGACTACATGATAGAGCTTAAAATTGTGACCAAAGGACAAGAGGTCCGAGTAAGGAGACTTGATTACAGAAAAGGGGACTACAGAAGGATAAGGGACTACCTGGGAGAAGTGCAGTGGGAGGAAGAAATTAGTGGAAAAACAGTGCAAGATATGATGAACCAAGTCATATGAAAATGCAAAGAGGCTGAAGAGAGATTTATTCCAATAGTAAAGGAAAAAAGCAGGAGGGAATATAATTACCCATGGTTTAATAGACAGTGTCAGGAAGCAAAAGTAAGAAGCAGGAGGGAGTGGAGGAAGTACAGAAGACAAAGGACAGAGGACAACAGGATTAGATGTAACAGAGCTAGGAATGATTACATTAACATAAGACGAGTGTCGGAAAGAAATTATGAGAATGATATTGCAATCAAAGCGAAAAAGCAACCTAAATTACAATATAGCCATATAAGAAGGAAGATGTCGGTAAATGACCAAGTGACAAGACTGAGGAAAACAGAAGGGGCATATACTGAAAGCGACAAGGAAATCTGTGAGGTACTGAATGCAGGTTTCCATGGAGTGTTCACAACCAAGCCTGAGTGACTCCCATTGTTAGAAGAGATTACCCTAGATGGAAGACTATCAGATATAGAGGTGACAGCAGAGGAGGTAATGAAACAGTTGACAACACTGGATGCAACTAAAGCGGTTGGACCAGACAAAGTATCACCGTGGATACTTAAAGAGGCAGCGCAGGCCCTAAGCGTGCCTCTGGCAATGATCTTTAATAAATCACTTAGGTCGGGAGAATTGCCCAGTTGCTGAAAGGAGGCAAATGTCGTACCGATTTTCAAGAAAGATGATAGGGAGGAGGCACTTAACTACACACCCGTATCACTGACAAGCATCCCCTGCAAAATACTTGAAAGAATAATTAGGCTAACACTTGTTGAGCACCTGGAGAGCATTGGGTTTGTAAACAAGCACCAACATGGGTTCTGGACAGGGAAATCATTCCTAACAAACCTTTTAGAATTCTATGACAAAGTAACAAGGATAAGGCAGGACAGAGAAGGCTGGGCAGACTGCATATTTCTTGACTGCCAAAAGGCCTTTGATACAGTACCGCACATGAGCCTGCTTTACAAACTTGAGATGCAGGCAGGAGTAAGCAGAAAGGCCCTAGCATGGGTGAGGAACTACCTAACAGGAAGGAGCCAGAGGGTAATGGTAAGGGGCGAGAAGTCGGACTGGCGGGCAGTAACGAGTGGAGTACCTCAAGGAACGGTGCTGGGCCCAATCCTCTTTCTAATTTATGTAAATGATATGTTTACAGGAATGGAATCATACATGTCAATGTTTGCGGATGACGCAAAATTAATGAGAAGAGTTGTGACAGATGAGGATTGTAGGATCCTCCAAGAGGACTTAAACAGGTTGCAGAGGTGGTCAGGGAAATGGCTGCTGGAGTTCAACACCAGTAAATGTAAAGTTATGGAAATGGGATCAGGTGATAGACGACCAAAAGGACAAAACACAATGAAGGGGAACAGCCTACCTGTAACGATTCGAGAAAGAGACCTGGGAGTGGATGTGACACCTAATCTAACTCCTGAGGCACATATAAATAGGATAACGACAGCAGCGTACTCTACACTGGCGAAAATTAGAACCTCATTCAGAAACCTAAGTGAGGAGGCTTTTAGGGCGCTTTACACTGCCTACGTGAGACCAGTCTTAGAGTATGCCGCGCCATCATGGAGCCCCCACCTGAAGAAACACATAAGGAAGAGAAAAGGTTCAGAGGTTTGCGACGAGGCTTGTCCGAGAGTTACGAGGGATGGGATATGAAGAACGTCTGAGGGATCTGAACCTCAATAAATACTTAGAGGAATTGACAAAGTGGAAATAGATGAAATGTTCACACGTAATAATAACAGAACGAGGGGACATGGGTGGAAACTGGAAACTCAGATGAGTCACAGAGATGTTAGGAAGTAAGTTTTCTTTTAGCGTGAGAGTAGTGGAAAAATGGAATGCACTTGTGGAACAGGTTGTGGAAGCAAACTCTGTTCATAATTTTAAAATTAGGTATGATAGGGAAATGGGACAGGAGTCATTGCTGTAAACAACCGATGGCTGGAAAGGCGGGATCCAAGAGCACAAATAAGTGAGTACAAATAGGTGAGTACATACACACACACACACACACAGACACACACACACACACACACACAAACACTTCAACGGTAGGAGAGACACACAATTAGTGAGGTCCGCGGAAATTCGTCAATTTCTCGGGACATTGAAGAAGTATAGAGGCTAGATCATAGTATTTGGCCTCTCGCAGCGTGTAGCTAGCAGGGTGCAACATAGCATAGTCATATCGCTAGCGATAGTGCGAAGATTTGGCGAAGAAACCAAAGTGGAGCTAGGGCATCACCGGTGCATGTAAGTGTGTGACCTGACCGGGTGGGACGCCCCGCCGTGGAACTACCTGATTGTGCTGTTGAGTGGTGACTGTGATCAGTGGTACAGTGAATTAGTGAACTGTCACATAGCGATACAGTGACTGTCTCCAGAGCTTTGTGTAGACAGAGAAGAACCGACCTCATCAATCTACCAGCACTTAGTGAATCACCTAGTGGGAGACAACGACGGATAACCATCGTCATCATACATCGTCCTTACTCATCTGGTTGTGTGAGCGGGAGGAGACTGGTATGTACCCCTCTCTGGTCAATTAATCAAGTGTACAGATTGAGGTAAAATATTATCAAATTCTTGTTCAGGATATCATATATAGTTAAAAATCTCAGAGTGGCCCATTTAGGCAGAGGTAACGCATAAGGGATATCTTGACACATACAAGCACGCCCGCCCACGTACGTATAAACGCACACAAGTGTGCACACGCTAATGCAAACACACACACACACACACATGCACACACACACACACACACTCACACACACACACACACACACACACACACACACACACACACACACACACACACACACACACACACACACACACACACACACACACACACACACACACATACAATTGTTCAGTCAGGGGAAAAGGCATTAACACCTGGGATCAGGACCTTACTATCCCCCCCACCATCTGACCTGACCTGACCTAGTCGCCATCTCCACCCCCCCCCACCCCCAGTCCCCCGCATCGCCCATACACACACTCTTCCCCTCCCCACTCTCCCTCTCTCCCACTCCCACTATCTCTCTCCTGCTCTCTCTCTCTCTCTCTCTCTCTCTCTCTCTCTCTCTCTCTCTCTCTCTCTCTCTCTCTCTCTCTCTCTCTCTCTCTCTCTCTCTCTCTCTCTCTCTCTCTCCTTCCCTCTCTTTCCTTCCCCCTCCCTCTCTGCCCACACACACACACACACACACACACACACACACACACACCTCCCCCCCCCTCTCTCCCTCACCCGCTCTCTCCCTCACCCACTCTCTCCATCTCTCTCCCTCTCCCTCTCTCCCTGCCGCCTCTCTCTCCATCTCCTCCCCCCCTCCCCTTCTACTTTCTTCTCACTTCAGTGGAAGGGTCGGAAAAATTTATCTCTCCCTTTATCACTCCCTTCCTCTCTCTCTCTTTCTCTCTCTCTTCCTCTCTCTCTCTCTCTCCCTCCCCCATCCCAACAGGGTCAAGCATGGCAGCCAGAGGTACCAGGGGAACAGGAAAAAGCCAAGGTGACGAGATAAAGGAAATGTTCGCCCAGTTTCTGGAGGACATCAAGAGTGAGATGCAAGAAATGATGCAGGAAATGAAGAACGAAATAAACAACCTGAAAAGAGAGCTGACAGCAGCAAAGGAGGAGATTAGAGCCCTCAAAGAGAATGGTATCGAGGCTGAGAATCAGAAAACCATCCAGGGAGAAGGTGGTAATAGTTTTTGGATGAGAATGCCACAATAAAAGCAACATTTGCGGAAATACTAAAAAAAAAATAACTCTGAAGTAATGACTGCAGTGATGGAGGTGGCCATGAAAGCAGCCACCTCACAGGAGGCGGCACGCTCCACTAGCCAACTGCTGGAAAGGAACAGATCAGTGGTTGCTGTGGGTATTAAAGAGCAGGAAGGATCTAATAGGACAGAGTGGAATGACAAGGACAAAGCAGCAGTGAATGAAGTACTAAAGGCACTAGACATGGAAGGGGCTGAGCATAGCATTGAGAAGGTTTTCAGGCAAGGCTGGTACAACAAAGACCGAGACCGAATGATAAAGATAGTGTTTGCAAACGAGAACACAAAGGAGAAGATCCTATCAAGGAAGAGCTCCCTGAAAAACGTGGGAAAATTCAAAAATGTATTCCTCCAGAGAGACATGACAAGGGAGGAGAGAGCCGTGGCGGCAGAAGCAAGGAAGAGGTGCAGGGCGAGAGGGGAAAACCAGGAAGTCACAGCTCCCAACACAACACCCCCAGAGGCGAGGGGGGAACCCACAACCAGCTACCCAGTAACACCAGAAGGGAGGACAACCCCGCCTCCCTCCTCTGCATAGAAAACCCCCCCTACCCCAAACCCTCCCTGCCCCCACTCAAATGTTCAGCCAAATCTCCCTCCCCCCACACCCAATCCCCACTTTTCTACCCCTCCCCTCCTCCCGAGTCCTCCCTCCCCCCCTTTCCTTCCCGTCCTCCCTCCCCTTTCACCCCATACACTCCCTGTCCCTCCCCCTTCACTGGATCCCCCGCCCCTCATCCCAGTATCCTCTGAGACCCTGTTATCCACCTCACAGGTCCTCACACCCATGGAACAGCCTCCCCCACCAGCAGAACACTCACCAAGGAGGCGATTTGAGAAGGGACAGAAGAAAGTGAGCCTCAAAGCGATGTACACTAACATCGATGGAATTACAAATAAAGCAAATGAGCTTGGAGAACGGGTACTAGAGGAAAACCCAGACATAATAGCCCTCACAGAAACAAAGATCACGAAAACGATAACAAACGCAGTGTTCCCATAGGACTATTATATTATGAGGAAAGAGAGGGAAGGAAGAGGTGGGGGTGGTGTAGCTCTGCTGGTAAGAAAAGACTGGGATTTTGAGGAGATGGATATTCAGGGCTGTGAAGGTTTCAGTGACTACATAGCAGGTACTATAACAAATGGAGGGAAAAAAATTATAGTCGTAGTCATATATAATCCACCACCAAATGACAGAAGACCTAGACAGGAATATGATAGAAACAACATGGCCACCATTAACATAATAGAAAGAGCAGCTTCTGTTGCTAGCAGGAATGGATCTGGACTACTAATTATGGGAGACTTCAACCATGGGAAGATAGATTGGAAGAACAGAGACCCGTATGGAGGACCAGAAACATGGAGAGCTAAGCTGCTGGACGTGGCAACAAGAAACTTTCTAAGCCAGCACACCAAAGAACCAACAAGAATGAGAGGAGAAGATGACCAGCAATGCTTGATTTGATATTTACCCTAAATGAATGGGATATAAGGGAAGTTAAGATGGAAGCGCCCTTGGGAATGAGTGACCACAGTGTATTGAACTTTGAGTACCTGGTAGAGCTAGGACTTATCTCCCCCCAAAAAGAACTAGGAATCAAAAGGCTAGCATACAGAAAGGGGAATTATGAACAGATGAGAAGTTTCCTAAGTGAAATACCTTGGGACACAGACCTCAGAGACAAGTCTGTACAGGGTATGATGGACTATGTTACCCAAAAGTGTCAGGAGGCAGAAAACAGGTTCATCCCGGCCCAAAGGGAAAAATCCGAGAAGCAACAGAAGAATCCATGGTATAATAGGGCATGTATGGAAGAGAAGAAACTGAACAAAAAGGCGTTGAGGAACTTCCGGAATAACAGAACACCAGAAAGCAGAGAGAGATACCAGAGAGCCAGGAATGAGTACGTCAGGGTGAGAAGAGAAGCTGAGAAAAATTTTGAAAATGATATAGCAAACAAAGCCAAGACCGAACCAAAGCTACTCCACAGTCACATCAGAAGGAAAACAACAGTGAAAGAACAGGTATTGAAACTTCGAACAGGAGAGGACAGGTATACAGAGAATGACAGAGAGGTGTGTGAGGAACTCAACAAGAGATTCCAGGAGGTCTTCACAATAGAACAGGGTGAGGTCACTGTGCTAGGAGAAAGGGAGGTAAACCAGGCGGCCTTGGAGGAGTTCAAAATTACGAGAGAGGAGGTCAAGAGACACCTGCTGGATCTGGATGTTAGAAAGGTTGTTGGTCCAGATGGGATCTCACCATGGGTATTGAAAGAGTGTGCAGAGGCACTTTGCTTGCCACTCTCCATAGTGTATAGTAAGTCACTAGAGACGGGAGACCTACCAGAAATATGGAAGACGGCGAATGTGGTCCCAATATACAAAAAGGGCGACAGACAAGAGGCACTGAACTACAAGCCAGTTTCCTTGACTTGTATACCATGCAAGGTGATGGAAAAGATCGTGAGAAAAAACCTGGTAACACATCTGGAGAGAAGGGACTTCGTGACAAATCGCCAACATGGGTTCAGGGAGGGTAAATCTTGCCTTACAGGCTTGATAGAATTCTACGATCAGGTGACACAGATTAAGCAAGAAAGAGAGGGCTGGGCGGACTGCATTTTCTTGGATTGTCGGAAAGCCTTTGACACAGTACCGCATAAGAGGCTGGTACATAAGCTGGAGAGACAGGCAGGTGTAGCTGGCAAGGTGCTCCAGTGGATAAGGGAGTATCTAAGCAATAGGAAGCAGAGAGTTACGGTGAGGGGTGAGACCTCCGATTGGCGTGAAGTCACCAGTGGAGTCCCACAGGGCTCTGTACTCGGTCGTATCTTGTTTCTGATATTGATAGGGTAGATAAAGACAGGCTATTTAATGCAAGGGGAACACGCACAAGGGGACACAGGTGGAAACTGAGTGCCCAAATGAGCCACAAAGATATTAGAAAGAACTTTTTTAGTGTCAGAGTGGTTGACGAATGGAATGCATTAGGCAGTGATGTGGTGAAGTCTGATTCCATACACATTTTCATATGCAGATATGATAGAGCCCAATAGGCTCAGGAACCTGTACACCTGTTGATTGACGGTTGAGAGGCGGGACCAAAGAGCCACAGCTCAACCCAAGCAAGCAAAATTAGGTGAGTACAATTAGGTGTACACACACACACACACACACACCTGTATCTGTGCTGGCGGGATCCAAGAGTCAATGCTCGATCCTGCAGACACAAATAGGTAAGTACACACACACAGAAGGAATGATTAACCAGGCACCACTAGAGAAATTTGAGATTACCAGTGGGCCACGATGTAAGGAAGCTTTTGCTATAGTTGGATGTGACAAAGGCTTTAGACCTGGATGGAATATCTCCACGGATATTAAAGAAAGGAGCAGAAGCTCTGTGCCTACCACTCTCCATGGTGTGTAACAAATCACTGGTAACAGGTGAACTGTCAGAAATTTGGAAGGCGGCAAGCGTAGTCCCGACATACAAGAAGGGGGATAGACAGGAGGCACTGAACTACAAGCCAGTGTCACTAAGTTGCATACTGTGCAAGCTAATAGAGAAAATTGTGCGAAAAGAGCTAGTCGAACATCAGGAGCGAAGGCACTTTGTGTCACAACACCAACATGGGTTCAGGGATGGCAAGTCATGCCTCACAGGATTAATTGAATTATACGATCATGCCACAAGAATCACACAAGAAAGAGAGGGCTGGGCAGACTGGATATTTTTGGATTGCCAGAAAGCCTTTGACACAGTGCCACACCAGAGACTAGTGCGAAAGCTGGAGGTGCCGACACGAGTGAAAGGGAAGGTACTCCATTGGATAAGGGAGTACCTAAGTAACAGAAGGAAGCGTGTCACTGTGGGGGGTGAGGTCTCAGATTGGCGAGACATCACCAGTGGGGTCCCGCAGGGTTCAGTCCTTGGACCCATACTGTTTCTTATATATATAAATGATCTTCCAGGTGGTATAAAATCATTCCTCTCATTGTTTGCTGATGATGGAAAAATTATGAGGAGGATTAAGACCGTGGAAGACAGTATGAGACTACAAGATGACCTAGACAGACTGCATGAATGGTCCAACAATTGGCTACTAAAGTTCAACCCGAGTAAATGTAAGGTAATGAAACTAGGCAGGGGAAACAGGAGGCCAGACACAGGATACAGAATGGGAGATGACGTCCTTCATGAAACGGACAAAGAGAAGGATCTAGGAGTTGATATCACACCAACCCTGTCTCCTGAAGCCCACATAAAAAGAATAACATCTGCGGCGTATACGAATCTGGCTAACATCAGAACTTCCTTCAGGAACCTGTGTAATGGATCATTCAGAACCATGTATATCACATACGTATGGAGTTCATATATTGTCAAGCACAGGACTAAGCTGGAAAAAGTTCATAGGTATATCACTAGGCTAGTCCCAGAACTAAGAGGCATGACTTACGAGGAAAAACTGCACGAAATGCAACTAAGGTCGCTGGAAGATAGGAGAGCTCGGGGATGCATGATCACTACCTACAAAATTCTAAGAGGAATCGACAGGGTAGATAAAGATAAATTGTTTAACACGGGGGGACTCGAATAAGGGGACACAGGTGGAAAGTGAGTACCCAAATGAGCCACAGGGACGTTAGAAAGAACTTTTTCAGTGTCAGAGTAGTTAACAGGTGGAATGCATTAGGCAGTAATGTGGTGGAAAGAGCCAGAGCCCAACCCCGCGCAAGCACAACTAGGTTCGTGCAGACGAAGAAAATGAACAACTTTCCTGAACACATAGTATTAAGTATTATGTTCTGAACAATGAAGACACTACCACACAAGTGTTTATTTAAACACACAAACACTGGCGGAAATAAATGTATTCATCACAAACAAAAATAGGTATATATATATATATATATATATATATATATATATATATATATATATATATATATATATATATATATATATATATATATATATATATATATATAGGGGGGTACCACCACTGGTGCAATTATAGGGACCCACAGCCTCAAAGAAGGGAACACAGAGCACTCAGGGAAAAACTTGACATTTAACTCTGAATACGAAAGAGTGTTCACTTCTCCTACCACCCCCTTTTTTTTATTTATTATGATGTACACTTTATTATGCAAGGTTATACAGTTACATATCTGATTTACATATCTGACTTTCGTATATATATATATATATATATATATATATATATATATATATATATATATATATATATATATATATATATATATATATATATATATATATATATATATATATGTCGTACCTAGTAGCCAGAACGCGCTTCTCAGCCTACTATGCAAGGCCCGATTTGCCTAATAAGCCAAGTTTTCCTGAATTAATATATTTTCTCTAATTTTTTTCTTATGAAATGATAAAGCTACCCATTTCATTATGTATGAGGTCAATTTTTTTTATTGGAGTTAAAATTAACGTAGATATATGACCGAACCTAACCAACCCTACCTAACCTAACCTAACCTATCTTTATAAGTTAGGTTAGGTTAGGTAACCGAAAAAGTTAGGTTAGGTTAGGTTAGGTAGGTTAGGTAGTCGAAAAACAATTAATTCATGAAAACTTGGCTTATTAGGCAAATCGAGCCTTGCATAGTAGGCTGAGAAGTGCGTTCTGGCTACTAGGTACGACATATATATATATATATATATATATATATATATATATATATATATATATATATATATATATATATATATATATACATATATATATATATATATATATATATATATATATATATATATATATATATATATATATATATATATATATATATATATATATATATATATATATATATATATATGCATTATTCATACTAAAAAAATCACTCTGATAATTGTTTATTTTTTCATGTGGTTATTTATGCATAATAGAATCAAAAGAATTCGTGTATTTTTTCATATACAATGTTTACATAAAATTTGTTCATATACCTAGTTCATATACATTGTTACATACAATTTGTTCATATACCTAGTTCATATACAATTTGTTCATATACATTGTTACATACAATTTGTTCATATACAATTTGTTCACAAACAATTTGTTCATATACATTGTTCATATGCATTGTTCATATACAATTTGTTCATAAAAAGTCATATACATTGCGGCTGGTTAATACTTATTTATGCAAGCTCTCAAATACATATTTTGCTGAGGGTCTCAAATGCGTATTTTGAGGCGTGCTAATACATATACAATACACATTCCTATACATAATTTTACACTGATACTGTAACCATAGAGAAAGAAGACTTCCAACTTGGCAAATATAATCAAATATTTTACAGTCATCTACAGTTAATTTATCATCCCGACAGCTTATTCTGCATTACATACAGTTACAGTTCTTTGTAGTGTAAACAGGCAGTTTGTTAAGCTTATAGTGGTCTAAATTTCTTAAGAGCGGGGCTATTCAGGATGTCACCCATCCAGCTGCCGGTCAGATCCAACCGTGCTTAACCTTAATGAGTACAGATGTAGTTTAAAGCCAAAACAAAATCAAAATCTGAATAAAGAATTATTATTTTGACGAATTCAAAACACAACCATTATCAGATGAGTTGTGGCAACCACGTCGATCCCTGATTATAACCTTGAAGGTACCGAACAGTTTGCGTGTTGTGAAAGCATAGAGCACTTTCCTGTGTGGCAATTTTATCCAGATTGGAAAAAACAAAATGTGGGTAAGATTTCGCTATTGGTCTGGTATATACTTAATACTTCGGAAGATTCTCTGTCTCGGTATGGCGGCACCGGTCTTACATTCCTCTGGAAGATTGCCACCGGAGGGCAGACTCAAGAAAGTTGTCTCAGTCATCGATTGCTCAGGATGAGAAGTTGCCGGCTATCTCAGTACAGCGATGGGCCGTGAAAACCTTATGAAAGCGACCTCTTCAACTGACGATGTGGACTTCTGCAAAATTCCGCTTCTCTTCTATACTAAATCGCTACAAACCTGAAGACTTTTCCCAAGCCAATTTCGTGTCTCCTTTTCTTTACAGTAAATGTTGCTTCGATTTATTAACTTCAAATAACTATTCTCTAGACAGAATTAATGTTTTATTGAGCTTGACAGTGACGTAATATTTTGATCAAATATACTTAAATTATATTCATAGCAGTTCAAAACTGTGTATTTTTTTCTACACTTGAAAATATGTATATGATCTAAGTCCATTAAGGACTGTAATTTACCCATTTAAATGGTTGTTTTATTTACCTGAGTGGTATAAATTTTATGTACTGAATTGAACTATTTATTACAGATATATTTTCAGCTTTATATCTCATAAACCATTATACATAACCCAACCCTTCTGTCTCTTCTCACATAATCATTTCAGCTAAATTGATTAGGAAAATCCTTGGAAAGAATTAAGCACAAAGAAAGTCTATTAATATTACGGTGTGCTTTCCTTTGCGTGGCTCTGTGCTTTCCTGTGTGGATCTGTGCTTTCCTGTGTGGCTCTGTGCTTTACTGTGTGGCTCTGTGCTTTACTGTGTGGCTCTGTGCTTTACTGTGTGGTTCTGAGCTTTCCTGTGTGGCTCTGTGCTTTACTGTGTGGCTCTGAGCTTTCCTGTGTGGCTCTGTGCTTTATTGTGTGGTTCTGAGCTTTCTTGTGTGGCTCTGTGCTTTACTGTGTGGCTCTGAGCTTTCCTGTGTGGCTCTGTGTTTTACTGTGTGGCTCTGAGCTTTCCTGTGTGGCTCTGTGCTTTACTGTGTGGCTCTGATCTTTCCTGTGTGGCTCTGTGCTTTACTGTGTGGCTCTGAGCTTTCCTGTGTGGCTCTGTGCTTTACTGTGTGGCTCTGATCTTTCCTGTGTGGCTCTATGCTTCACTGTGTTGCTCTGTGCTTTCCTGTGTGGCTCTGAGCTTTTCTGTGTGGCTCTGAGCTTTACTGTGTGGCTCTGATCTTTCCTGTGTGGCTCTGTACTTTCCTGTGTGGCTCTGTGCTTTACTGTGTGGCTTTGAGCTTTCCTGTGTGGCTCTGTGCTTTACTGTGTGGCTCTGAGCTTTCCTGTGTGGCTCTGTGCTTTACTGTGTGGCTCTGAGCTTTCCTGTGTGGCTCTGTGTTTTACTGTGTGGCTCTGAGCTTTCCTGTGTGGCTCTGTGCTTTACTGTGTGGCTCTGATCTTTCCTGTGTGGCTCTGTGCTTTACTGTGTGGCTCTGAGCTTTCCTGTGAGGCTCTGTGCTTTACTGTGTGGCTCTGATCTTTCCTGTGTGGCTCTATGCTTCACTGTGTTGCTCTGTGCTTTCCTGTGTGGCTCTGAGCTTTTCTGTGTGGCTCTGAGCTTTACTGTGTGGCTCTGATCTTTCCTGTGTGGCTCTGTGCTTTCCTGTGTGGCTCTGTGCTTTACTGTGTGGCTTTGAGCTTTCCTGTGTGGCTCTGTGCTTTACTGTGTGGCTCTGAGCTTTCCTGCGTGGCTCTGTGCTTTACTGTGTGGCTCTGATCTTTACTGTGTGGCTTTGAGCTTTCCTGTGTGGCTCTGTGCTTTACTGTGTGGCTCTGAGCTTTCCTGTGTGGCTCTGAGCTTTCCTGTGTGGCTCTGTGCTTTACTGTGTGGCTCTGAGCTTTCCTGTGTGGCTCTGTGCTTTCCTGTGTGGCTCTGTGCTTTCTTGTGTGGCTCTGTGCTTTCCTGTGTGTCTCTGTGCTTTCCTGTGTGGCTCTGTGCTTTCTTGTGTGGCTCTGTGCTTTCCTGTGTGGCTCTGTGCTTCCATGTGTGACTCTGGGAGACTCCTGTTTCAATCCTGACGACGAGCGAACGTCTAGACACCTCCTCCGCCTGGGAGCCGCCGTTTCACGTCCTTTTTTTGCGTTTTGGCTTTGCTACTGCCGTTTGGCATCCGTCTTCAACGGCCAGGTTGTACGACGGCCGGCGCACATGTCGCCTTGGGTCACGGGATTGTCGATAATTGTTTTTTTTTACGTGATCTGGTTGGTACTCCTGGCAGGGTGACGGTGTTCGGGGGCCGGCTTGGCCGAGAGGTGCCGGGGGTTGGTGGGCTCCTGGTGTGCCCTCAGCCGTGGTGGGCGGCCGGCTACTGCTCTGCCGGGGAACATTGGACGACTTTTGCGTTTTAGTTGGTGGCCGAGTTTTGGGTTTGCTGCACAGTGTTCTCTGTGAGGGGCGGGGCCGGTGCTTGTCACCCTGGGGGACTCCTGGGCCTTCCTAATCATTTGCCTGTCTGCGTTTCTTTGCCGCGTGGCATAATAGTTTCAAGTGATTGGCGTCACTCGTTTCGGCTTGGCGTTTCACCTTTCCGGGCTTCGCGATTAACCCATCACGGGTACGCCGGGGCGCATCCGATCCCACGATCGGCGCCGCCCCTAAATCATCAACAACAACAACAACTGTGTGGCTCTGTGCTCTCCTGTGTGGCGCTGTGTTCTCCTGTGTGGTTCTGTGCTCTCCTGTGTGGCTCTGTGCTCTCCTGTGTGGCTCTGTGCTCTCCTGTGTGGCTCTGCGCTCTCCTGTGTGGCTCTGTGCTCTCCTGTGTGGTTCTGTGCTTTCCTGTGTGTCTCTGTGCTCTCCTGTGTGGCTCTGTGCTCTCCTGTGTGGCTCTGTGTTCTCCTGTGTGGCTCTGTGCTCTCCTGTGTGACTCTGTGCTCTCATGTGTGACTCTGTGCTCTCCTGTGTGGCTCTGTGCTCTCCTGTGTGGCTCTGTGCTCTCCTGTGTGGCTCTGTGCTCTCCTGTGTGGCTCTGTGCTCTCCTGTGTGGCTCTGTGCTCTCCTGTGTGGCTCTGTGCTCTACTGTGTGGCTCTGTGCTCTCCTGTGTGGCTCTGTGCTCTCCTGTGTGGCTCTGTGCTTGTATTGTTCCCCTGGTTTCGAAGTTGTCGGTCTTCTGAAATTTTCTCCTTCTTCTACAAACTTTCTCCTAATTAAAAGTTTCGAGGCAATCCCCCTCCATGATCACCTGTACGGGTTCAGTGTGACCTCTGACCTTTCCTGCCTCGTGTCTGGTCTACCTAAATAAAAGCGAATCTTTTGTCATGGTTTTAGATATTTTCAAAGCTTTCTATACTGAGAAAAAAATAAAAATTTCGTCAAGGTTGCAATTATTTGATTTATTATTAGGCTATACAATGGAAATTTACGATTCTCTTCCTGTCTTATACCTCCATCACTGATGTTAATAACAGATAATAACGTCTGTCGGTTCTTTGTTAACTGTTGGGTTGCACATAATTCTATTCTGGCAACTACTATTTTATATATATAATTTTATTATTCATTCCACACGCATGGAAGGACAATTTTGTGACGGTGGTTCATTGTGTGTGTTTCTTTGTTTGTATCAACCGAGTTGTTGTGGCTTGTTTTCTGCATGTCTTGTGTTATCATAAATTGTTATTAACATTATTCCTGTTACCGATATTTCCTTGCCGTCTGATGCTATCCTCTCTTACTCCGATACTTCCAATAATGTCATTACTATCCTCCGGTCAAGGTGTTTTAAATATACATACATAAAAGAAAACGGAACAATGACTAATAAAAGCTAAAGCTTAGCTTCAGTAAATAAGAAGCTTCAGCTTCAGGGTAAATAATAATATTTAAATAGGACTGTGGATTTATGGAACACATTACAGGAAATATTAACGAATGTTTAAAGAGAAGGTTGGACACATACAGTTCGGTTTGGTTGGACACATACTGATGGGTTTGGTTGGACACATATGAATGGGTTTGGTTGGACACATACTGATGTGTTTGGTTGGACACAAATGGATGGGTTTGGTTGGACACAAATGGATGGGTTTGGTTGGATATATTGGAGCTGCCCCCCGTGGGCCAAGACACCTTCTGCTACTTCATATATACATATAATCCTTATGTTCTTTTTGCTATTATGTACTTAAGTACATATGGTAGCTAATTTCACAATTAGTAGACCAGTTCAATTGTGCCTGTTCCTATTTCCATTACTTTATGAAGCTCTTTACAATTTAACACAATTGCAGCTAAGTAAACGCCTTCTGATTGCTACCTTTCCTAAGAATTTTTTTATCTCGTGCCTCAGTCCTGTTAATAATGGAGATACTGTTATGACTACGCATATATCAGTATGATCATACTGAGGCTGGTGTATGATTATGTTCAAACTGTACAGTGATATCTTGGCTGATAGCCTAGTATCAAGAATATTATAATTATTTGCTAATTCTTCTTTGACAGTATATTGTTGTTAATTCGAGTATTGACAATGTATGTCATACGTAACCCACTATATTATATTTTGTGTATCAAAGATGTATGCTATGTATTGGTGGATATATATTAGAAGCCTAGAGTATAGCAGTTGCCTTATGTCATGTAGATTGAAAAATCTCCTTGTATGCTTATTGTATGAGATGCTACATTAATGCTGTATAGGAAACATTATGTGTACCCTGATGGAGAATGTATATATTTATGTCTCGGATGTATTACTCATATGTATACTGTGTAATTTCCATTTCCTTGTTGTTCCTTGTATTGTCTTCTTGTCATGACATTTACTGAAAATAGCACCTACACAAGTTTTTTATACACTTTATATATATATATATGTTGTACCTAGTAGCCAGAACTCACTTCTCAGCCTACTATTCAAGGCCCGATTTGCCTAATAAGCCAAGTTTTCCTGAATTAATATATTTACTATAATTTTTTTCTTATGAAATGATAAAGCAACCCTTTTCTCTATGTATGAGGTCAATTTGTTTTTATTGGAGTTAAAATTAACGTAGATATATGACCGAACCTAACCAACCCTACCTAACCTAACCTAACCTATATTTATAGGTAAGGTTAGGTTAGGTAGCCAAAAAAAGCTAGGTTAGGTTAGGTTAGGTAGGTTAGGTAGACGAAAAAACATTAATTCATGAAAACTTGGCTTATTAGGCAAACCGGGCCTTGAATAGTAGGCTGAGAAGTGCGTTCTGGCTATTAGGTACGACATATATATATATATATATATATATATATATATATATATATATATATATATATATATATATATATATATATATATGTCGTACATATATATATATATATATATATATATATATATATATATATATATATATATATATATATATATATTATATGTATATATATATATATATATACATATATATATATACATATACTTCTATATATATATATACTTCTCTCTTTATCATGTTAAAATCTTTAATGTACTTAATTATTGATATATGTTATTGTGTAAGGTTGTGTATTATAATCTTTAGTTAGTTGTATATATTGATTTAGAAGTTCTTGATCGAGTTATGTCTGAACATGAGCTCGAGATATTTGAATGATGAGAGTCAGTTGACTCATAGAGGTAGGATAGAGTGTTGCGCCCCAGCGAGCTTGGCTGAAGGCAGCACGACTCCTTGATCATCTCGGGCGAGCGCATGTGTGGCGTGACGGTCCGGAAGTGTGCCCTTTATTTGTGTTTATTAACTGTTAGAATTATTCTCATGCTGCTGTAATGTATTACCTGGTTGATACCTGGTTGATGGGGTTCTGGGAGTTCTTCTACTCTCGAAGCCCAGCTCAAGGCCAGGCTTGACTTGTGAGAGCTTGGTCCAACAGGCTGTTGCTTGGAGCGGCTCGCAGGCCCACATACCCACCACAGCCCCGTTGGTCCAGCACTTTTTTAGAAAACAATCTAGTTTTCTCTTGAAGATGTCCACTGTAGTTCCAGCAATATTTCTTATTGCCTTGGATCATTGCTACTGTTGTACATCATTTGTACCAGGTGGTAGGTGCTGTTCTGTCTTAATGAGGTGATTTATTCTGAGGAACTTAAGTAATGCCAAAGTGCTGTATATGATATTGTTTCCTCATTACCTAATTTGTCACTGGGTGAGACATCTCCATCCTGTATTGGTATTAGCAGCATATAGGCGCTAGTGTCCCACTGCGCCAGGATAGAGCCTGGTGTCAGCTAGTGCTGAGTATATGCAGTTTCCAGACCTGTTTGTGTTGATCATGCCCAGCGGATGAGAAGCTGGATAAAGTAATTGTGTGTGAGTTAGTAGATGCTATTATTTTTTAATGTTATGTGGACTTATGTTAATGCTCAGTAAACTGGAATATTTTTTGCTAGCTTTTCATTTCCTTAGAACATTGATTGATATTTGGCCAGGCTGTGTGTTCCAGTGATGCTCAAGGTTACTCCCTCTCAACACTAAAGTGGGGGTCTTGTCCATGATCCATAACAAATACCACGCACACTTTCCAAATATCATAACAAATCTAATTTTTTTCCGCTATTGAGTGCCATAATTTTTTTTACAATTTTCATAAAATTCGTGAGATAAATTTCATCTCCGTTAATACAGCTCTTTGAAAGCTTCACTTGACTGTCTTCCGATACGAGTAATGTGAAAAATACCTCTCAGGCAAAAAATTATTTAATTTTTGAGGACACAGATTGGTTTCATCAGACCACTAAGCCGGACGTCTAAGGTAGTGTCATTAGCCTTCCACAATAGTGTTGTGTCTCACTCTCTCTTCTACCACTACCCCTGAGAGTCACATGTTGTAATCCTCTGTGAGTCTCAGGTTGTGATCCTCTGTGAGTCACATGTTGTGATCCTCTGTGAGTCACATGTTGTGATCCTCTGTGAATCACAGGTTGCGATCCTCTGTGAGTCACAGGTTGTGATCCTCTGTGAATCACATGTTGTGATCCTCTGTGAGTCACAGGTTGTGATCCTCTGTGAGTCACATGTTGTGATCCTCTGTGAGTCACAGGTTGTGATCCTCTGTGAGTCACAGGTTGTGATCCTCTGTGAGTCACATGTTGTGATCCTCTGTGAGTCACATGTTGTGATCCTCTGTGAGTCACATGTTGTGATCCTCTGTGAGTCACAGGTTGTGATCCCCTGTGAGTCACATGTTGTGATCCTCTGTGAGTCACATGTTGTGATCCCCTGTGAGTCAAAGGCTGTGATCCCCTGTGAGTCAAAGGTTGTGATCCAAGCACTTCTGGGACATGTATGGGCTCACTTCTCACATTCGATAGAGTGCTTCGCTGCCACTTAAACATCACAGATTTTTGGAGCCAAAGAAAACTTTTTATCGTGCAGAAGTTTTGAAAAGACTTTATTAAGAATTGAATTTAAGTTGTGAGGGCCTTTTTTTACCGCTAACTGAGCTACAGAGGACTTGCTGCTTATACAGGAAAGAGTCGGGGAAGTGTAAGTCGATCGAATGGGTATGATCCACTTTCCGTAAACCCGTAAATCACATAGGTGTGATTACGGACATTTGTAAATTACAGGTTTTCAAGAAACAATTTATCCAGCGGGGTTATTAACAATCTTTCCTTGATTGTGGTTTATAAGGTTAAAGTGCTTGGTGTCAATCAAACTCCTGTTAATTTGACACCGGTACCACAAGAGCAAATCATTCAGTGTAAGACATACGGCGCTGAACGTTTTCTGAATGTTGTGTTGCCAGCCAGAAGCAGCTCAACATCAATAATTGGATTTTCAGAAACAATCATCCGGGAAAAATCCTTTGTCTTCTGCCCACTTCAGCTTGCGTCACTTGCGTCACGTCACTCAGCTTGCTACGCCCACACTTGTGTCCTGTACGTCTCCATACGCACATACACCATTGATCCCTGAGACAATCCACTCCTCTACACCTTGGAGAATGTCATCTAAGCTTTCACACTCCTAAGGAACATAACTCTGCTCCACTCTGAAGAATGAACTTCCGAGACCCCGAGGCAGGCCTCTCCCTTCCTCCCTATGGAAAGCCATTTGCTCTGGAAATACAACCGGTGTAGTAATAGGTACACAAAGACAAAACCACACATCTCAGAATTAAGGAGGACCGATTTTTTATATGTAACTATGACATATATAACTGCAGTTTTAGAGACTAAAATCATAGCTAAAAATAATTAAAATATCTTCCCTTAATTAAAATAATGTTGTCAGACAGTTACAGCCTCTGTATGAACAACAAGAGAATCTTATAAGTACCAGTGCCAGTTTGCACTACTTGAAGTATGAAATACTTCATACAAGACGTATACAGTTTCCATGTGAATGACACGAGACCTTCATATAAACACTAACAGACGAGGGCGATAATGCTACCAAACATTTACAGCATTCCAGTATTTATGAGCGATAGGTCAAGGAAAATACGGAAAGAACATCGCCAGGTACAGCATTACTGCGAGGGACAAATCACATCTAAATATAATTAGATAAAATCTCCTAATGCTACACTTAACACTGAGATCGGTTAGAAGACGAAGGAAAACTCGCCTGGAATAAATAAATTAAGAAACTTTTTTAAATATATTTCCAAAGTTGACAATAATGTGCAACTGCTCAATAAACATTTGTTATGGTGTTTGTGCACCTTGATGAACTTGCCAGGAGAATCATGGAGCAGGATACACCGGAGAGAGACAAATATAATTAATATATTCCAAGGGTAAAGTTGGGTGTGTAGTGAGAGACTGAACTAAAAAAAAATATCATCATAATGTATGATTGAGATGTATGCAACCTGTAAATATAGATACCATGATGACCAAACCACACATCAGTTGATTGACGGTTGAGAGGTGGGACCAAAGAGCCAAAGCTCAACCCCCTGTAAGCACAACTAGGTGAGTACTCATCAGAAACTGAAATAAACGACTTTTTCGTGTCTTGTTCTCGTGAAAAAAGTGACGTGAATCGTTGTCGTGAAAGGAACGACACTTTCTAAGAGAAAGTGTCATTTCTTTCACTAGCAGTAAATATGTGAGCATTTATATAGCATTTCTTTACCTAGCAGTAAATAGGTACCTGGGAGTTAGTCAGCTGTCACGGGCTGCTTCCTGGGGGTGGAGGCCTGGTCGAGGACCGGGCCGCGGGGACACTAAAGCCCCGAAATTATCTCAGGATAACCTCAAGAAGACCATGGTAAGAAAAGATCAACAGTATACACTAAACCAGTCTGTCTGTACAGCACAAGGAAGAGGTATGAGGACAGAACAGGAGCTGTAATGGGAGGCCTGAGGAAATGAACCGTACCGAATCACATTGACCATTGGGGGATCGAACGCGAACCTACAAGAAGACACGTCGTGGTTCTAACGACCAATTCAAAGTACTGACGATGGAAAGATGCAGCCTCGCTATCATATCCAGAAAAGTGATGAAAGGAGTAAGAAAAGGGCTGGAGAATAGCGATATGTGATGAACGTGAGCCTGGAAAATGAGGCGAGAGGCTGGATAATTAATGGAAGGTGGCGCTGTACGCTGTACAGGTTATCTTGAGGTTATCTTGAGATGCTTTCGGGGCTTTAGTGTCCCCGCGGCCCGGTCCTCGACCAGACCTTCACCCCCAGGAAGCAGCCCGTGACAGCTGACTAACACCCAGGTACCTATTTTACTGCTAGGTAACAGGGGCATAGGGTGAAAGAAACTCTGCCCAATGTTTCTCGCCAGCGCCCGGGATCGAACCCGGGACACAGGTTGTACAGCGTCTGGAAGGTGATGCATGGAGTGCATGGAGTGCATTATTATTATTTTCTACCACAGACGTAGCCGCACATTTACAAAGCAAACCAGCATATATACATTTTCTCCTGTCCTCCATGGACAGGGTGAAATCTGTTAAATATATAGTTCAGGGGTTTATTGAACAATCAATCACAGAAGGTGATTGTAGTGCTTTTAAAATGCTAAGCTAACCTACATATGTAAATACATAGATACACAGATTTACGTTTGACCTGATGCCAGGAGCGGATGTTGACTGGCAGGGGGATGCCTGGACCTGGGTGAGCCCTGGAAAGTGATGCAAGTAGCTGGATGAGACCTAGAAGGTGACAATGGGTGATAATATGGCCACAAAAATGACATGAGAGGTTGGAAGAAAATTCGTAATCGATGCTAGGAGCTGGAAGTGTACTGAAAGGTTTCTCAAGGAGTTTTACAATATTGTAAAAGGTGTTACAAGAACCTTGTCCTCTTAAGGTTCCCCAACGTCAAGAAAACGGACAATTTAAAGTCCCTTATCCTAACCTACCAGAGGAGCCAAAACAGAAAACGGGACAGTACGTCACTTTCGTCAGCTTCCATTTGCTAGTACGACAACTTTTCGGACTTACGTAACGCATTGGAGCTAAAAGCGACGTTCTTTGTAGGAAGACAGGTTGTAGGAGGACAGGTTGCAGGAGGACAAGTTGTACAGGGGACAGGTTGTAGGAGGACAGGTTGTAGGAGGAGGTTTTAGGAGGAGAGTTGTAGGAGGACAAGTTGTAGGAGGAGGTTGTAGGAGGACAGGTTGTAGGAGGACAGGTTGTAGGAAGACAGGTTGTAGAAGGACAGGTTGTAGAAGGACAGGTTGTAAGAGGAGGTTTTAGGAGGAGAGTTGTAGGAGGACAAGTAGTAGGAGGAGGTTGTAGGAGGAGAGGTTGTAGGAGGAGGCTGTAGGAGGACAGGCTGTAGGAGGAGGTTGTAGGAGGACAGATTGTAGGAGGACAGGTTGTAGAAGGACAGGTTGTAGGACAGGCTGTAGAAGGACAGGTTGTAGGAGGACAGGTTGTAGTAGGACAGGTTGTAGGACAAGTTGTAGAAGGACAGGTTGTAGAAGGACAGGTTGTAGGAGGACAGGTTGTAGAAGGACAGGTTGCAACTGGTTATAATCTTGCTTCAACTGGTCACAATCTTGCTGCAACTGGTCACAATCTTGCTGCAACTGGTCACAATCTTGCTGCAACTGGTCACAATCTTGCTGCAACTGGTCACAATCTTGCTGCAACTGGCCACAATCTTGCTGCAACTGGCCACAATCTTGCTGCAACTGGCCACAGTCTTACTGTAACTGGTTTTAATCTTGCAGCAACTGGTCACAATCTTGCAGCAATTGGCTACAATCTTATTGCAACTGGCCACAATATTGCTGCAACTGGTAACAATCTTGCTGCAACTGGTCACAATCTTGCTGGAACTGGCCACAATCTTACAGCAACTGGTCACAATCTTGAAGCAACTGGTCACAATCTTGCTGCAACTGGCCACAATCATACAGCAACTGGTCTCAATCTTGCTGCAACTGGCCATAATCTTGCTGCAACTGGTCACAATCTTGAAGCAAAAACATTTACAATGCTGGAAGCAATTTGGCTTGTTTGTGATAGAGAGGAAATTTGTGATTTCTAAATAGCTGTCTACCCAGGCTCCTCTCTCAAGAATTTGAGGCAATCTCGGCGCCGATTTTGTTTGTAGAAATGCCCAGGGAATATGTAAATTTCAGGTACAAAGTAGTAATATTAAATTTAAGTGGTTTAATATACAGAAAGCTGGATGAGGCAGAGTCAGGACGCTAGAGGTGCCAGCGGACGCCAGAGATGCCAGGGGACGCTAGTGGTGCGAGGGAACGCTAGAGGTGCGAGGGGACGCTAGAGGTGCGAGGGGACGCTAGACGTGCGAGGGGACGCTAGAGGTGCGAGGGGACGCTAGAGGTGCGAGGGGACGCTAGAGGTGCGAGGGGACGCTAGAGGTGCGAGGGGACGCTAGAGGTGCGAGGGGACGCTAGAGGTGTGAGGGGACGCTAGAGGTGCGAGGGGACGCTAGAGGTGTGAGGGGACGCTAGAGGTGCGAGGGGATGCTAGAGGTGCGAGGGGACGCTAGAGGCGCGAGGGGACGCTAGAGGCGCGAGGGGACGCTAGAGGTGCGAGGGGACGCTAGAGGCGCGAGGGGACGCTAGAGGCGCGAGGGGACGCTAGAGGTGCGAGGGGACGCTAGAGGTGCGAGGGGACGCTAGAGGTGCGAGGGGACGCTAGAGGTGCGAGGGGACGCTAGAGGTGCGAGGGGACGCTAGAGGTGCGAGGGGACGCTGGAAGTGCGATAGGACGCTAGAGGTATGAGGGGACGCTAGAGGTGCGAGGGGACGCTAGTGGTGCGAGGGGACGCTAGAGGTGCGAGGGGACGCTAGAGGTGCGAGGGGACGCTAGAGGTGCGAGGGGACGCTAGAGGTGCGAGAGGACGCTAGAGGTGCGAGGGGACGCTAGAGGTGCGAGGGGATGCTAGAGGTGCGAGGGGACGCTAGAGGTGCGAGGG
The DNA here is from genome assembly GCF_040958095.1 of Procambarus clarkii. Lineage (NCBI taxonomy): Eukaryota > Metazoa > Arthropoda > Malacostraca > Decapoda > Cambaridae > Procambarus > Procambarus clarkii. The sequence goes on from NC_091179.1 coordinate 31,416,978, forward strand.
GACGTTAGAGGTGCGAGGGGACGCTAGAGGTGCGAGGGGACGCTAGAGGTGCGAGGGGACGCTAGAGGTGCGAGGGGACGCTAGAGGTGCGAGGGGACGCTGGAGGTGCGATAGGACGCTAGAGGTATGAGGGGACGCTAGAGGTGCGAGGGGACGCTAGTGGTGCGAGGGGACGCTAGAGGTGCGAGGGGATGCTAGAGGTGCGAGGGGACGCTAGAGGTGCGAGGGGACGCTAGAGGTGCGAGGGGACGCTAGAGGTGCGAGGGGACGCTAGAGGTGGGAGGGGACGCTAGAGGTGCGAGGGGACGCTAGAGGTGCGAGGGGACGCTAGAGGTGGGAGGGGACGCTAGAGGTGCGAGGGGACGCTAGAGGTGCGAGGGGACGCTAGAGGTGCGAGGGGACGCTAAAGGTGCGAGGGGACGCTAAAGGTGTGAGGGGACGCTAGAGGTGCGAGGGGATGCTAGAGGTGCGAGGGGACGCTAGAGGCGCGAGGGGACGTTAGAGGTGCGAGGGGACGCTAGAGGCGCGAGGGGACGTTAGAGGTGCGAGGGGACGCTAGAGGTGCGAGGGGACGCTAGAGGTGCGAGGGGACGCTAGAGGTGCGAGGGGACGCTAGAGGTGCGAGGGGACGCTAGAGGTGCGAGGGGACGCTAGTGGTGCGAGGGGACGCTAGAGGTGCGAGGGGACGCTAGAGGTGCGAGGGGACGCTAGAGGTGCGAGGGGACGCTAGAGGTGCGAGGGGACGCTAGTGGTGCGAGGGGACGCTAGAGGTGCGAGGGGACGCTGGAGGTGCGAGGGGACGCTAGAGGTGCGAGGGGACGCTAGTGGTGCGAGGGGACGCTAGAGGTGCGAGGGGACGCTAGAGGTGCGAGGGGACGCTAGAGGTGCGAGGGGACGCTAGAGGTGCGAGGGGACGCTAGAGGTGCGAGGGGACGCTGGAGGTACGATAGGACGCTAGAGGTATGAGGGGACGCTAGAGGTGCGAGGGGACGCTAGTGGTGCGAGGGGACGCTAGAGGTGCGAGGGGACGCTAGTGGTGCGAGGGGACGCTAGAGGTGCGAGGGGACGCTGGAGGTGCGAGGGGACGCTAGAGGTGCGAGGGGACGCTAGTGGTGCGAGGGGACGCTAGAGGTGCGAGGGGACGCTAGAGGTGCGAGGGGACGCTAGAGGTGCGAGGGGACGCTAGAGGTGCGAGGGGACGCTAGAGGTGCGAGGGGACGCTGGAGGTACGATAGGACGCTAGAGGTATGAGGGGACGCTAGAGGTGAGAGGGGACGCTAGTGGTGCGAGGGGACGCTAGAGGTGCGAGGGGACGCTAGAGGTGCGAGAGGACGCTAGAGGTGCGAGGGGACGCTAGAGGTGCGAGGGGACGCTAGAGGTGCGAGGGGACGCTAGAGGTGCGAGGGGACGCTAGAGGTGGGAGGGGACGCTAGAGGTGCGAGGGGACGCTAGAGGTGCGAGGGGACGCTAGAGGTGGGAGGGGACGCTAGAGGTGCGAGGGGACGCTAGTGGTGCGAGGGGACGCTAGAGGTGCGAGGGGATGCTAGAGGTGCGAGGGGACGCTAGAGGTGCGAGGGGACGCTAGAGGTGCGAGGGGACGCTAGAGGTGCGAGGGGACGCTAGAGGTGGGAGGGGACGCTAGAGGTGCGAGGGGACGCTAGAGGTGCGAGGGGACGCTAGAGGTGGGAGGGGACGCTAGAGGTGCGAGGGGACGCTAGAGGTGCGAGGGGACGCTAGAGGTGCGAGGGGACGCTAAAGGTGCGAGGGGACGCTAGAGGTGTGAGGGGACGCTAGAGGTGCGAGGGGATGCTAGAGGTGCGAGGGGACGCTAGAGGCGCGAGGGGACGTTAGAGGTGCGAGGGTACGCTAGAGGCGCGAGGGGACGTTAGAGGTGCGAGGGGACGCTAGAGGTGCGAGGGGACGCTAGAGGTGCGAGGGGACGCTAGAGGTGCGAGGGGACGCTAGAGGTGCGAGGGGACGCTAGAGGTGCGAGGGGACGCTAGTGGTGCGAGGGGACGCTAGAGGTGCGAGGGGACGCTAGAGGTGCGAGGGGACGCTAGAGGTGCGAGGGGACGCTAGAGGTGCGAGGGGACGCTAGTGGTGCGAGGGGACGCTAGAGGTGCGAGGGGACGCTGGAGGTGCGAGGGGACGCTAGAGGTGCGAGGGGACGCTAGTGGTGCGAGGGGACGCTAGAGGTGCGAGGGGACGCTAGAGGTGCGAGGGGACGCTAGAGGTGCGAGGGGACGCTAGAGGTGCGAGGGGACGCTAGAGGTGCGAGGGGACGCTGGAGGTACGATAGGACGCTAGAGGTATGAGGGGACGCTAGAGGTGCGAGGGGACGCTAGTGGTGCGAGGGGACGCTAGAGGTGCGAGGGGACGCTAGTGGTGCGATGGGACGCTAGAGGTGCGAGGGGACGCTGGAGGTGCGAGGGGACGCTAGAGGTGCGAGGGGACGCTAGAGGTGCGAGGGGACGCTAGAGGTGCGAGGGGACGCTAGAGGTGCGAGGGGACGCTAGAGGTGCGAGGGGACGCTAGAGGTGCGAGGGGACGCTAGAGGTGCGAGGGGACGCTGGAGGTACGATAGGACGCTAGAGGTATGAGGGGACGCTAGAGGTGAGAGGGGACGCTAGTGGTGCGAGGGGACGCTAGAGGTGCGAGGGGACGCTAGAGGTGCGAGAGGACGCTAGAGGTGCGAGGGGACGCTAGAGGTGCGAGGGGACGCTAGAGGTGCGAGGGGACGCTAGAGGTGCGAGGGGACGCTAGAGGTGCGAGGGGACGCTGGAGGTACGATAGGACGCTAGAGGTATGAGGGGACGCTAGAGGTGCGAGGGGACGCTAGTGGTGCGAGGGGACGCTAGAGGTGCGAGGGGACGATAGAGGTGCGAGGGGACGCTTGAGGTGCGAGGGGACGCTAGAGGTGCGAGGGGACGCTAGAGGTGCGAGGGGACGCTAGAGGTGCGATGGGATGCTAGAGGTGCGAGGAGAGGCTAGAGGTACGAGGGGACGCTAGAGGTGCGAGGGGACGCTAGAGGCGCGAGGTGGACGCTAGAGGCGCGAGGGGACGCTAGAGGCGAGACGGGACGCTTGAGACTCGAGGGGACGCTAGAGACTCGAGGTGGACGCTAGAGGCGCGAGGGGACGTTAGAGGCGCGAGGGGACGCTAGAGGCGCGAGGGGACGCTAGAGACTCGAGGTGGACGCTAGAGGCGCGAGGGGACGCTAGAGGCGCGAGGGGACGCTAGAGGCGCGAGGGGACAGAGAGACAGGAAGAGAGAGAAAGGCTCCAGATGACAGCTCTCTCTCTCCCCTCTTCTCCCTAGTGCCATTACAGTACATAATGACCCTGAACTGTCGTTGTCGTGAAGGGTCGTTACTAACAACACAGCCGCCGTCCCCTATCCTGCTTCCTCTCCTCTATTTGAATATCTAATTTGGCTCTTTCATATCCAATTACGTTTTGTAATTGTTTTACTTTTGGGTCAGTATTATCTGATATGTGTTCACCTCTCGCTTGCTCTTGTATATGTCCTCCTATTGCTTTGTTGTTGTGTTAAATGTCCACTGATGCAGTTCTTGTTCCGGGGGTCCACCGTCCAACCGGCTCCTGTCAGCTTGGGGTCCAACCGGCTCCTGTCAGCTTGGGGTCCAACCGGCTCCTGTCAGCTTGGGGTCCAACCGGCTCCTGTCAGCTTGGGGTCCAACCGGCTCCTGTCAGCTTGGGGTCCAACCGGCTACTGTCACCTTGGGATCTCAACCAGGTCCTGACCGCCGGGACCTAACCAGCCAACTCAGGAGTTTGATCGCTCGAGTAATGTGCTTTACGCAAAGGAGGGAGAAATCTTCTTATCCCGCTGACAATGGTTCTGAGAGAGCATTAGCCCGAGGATGCTGCCCTCATCCCAAGACCGCTAGCATCAGCGAGTCTAGTGATACACATCCATGTCTTGCTGCATGTCTGTTGAAACCTTATGTATATATTTATCTCATAAATATTCACATAATGGAGTATGTTTCTGTTTGGGAAAATATGTCTCTGCATTCCATATGAAATTTTATTACAGAAATATTTTGTCGGGGGGAGTTTCCAAGTGTTTTTTATTTTTAAGGGAAATAGATGATTATATTTTTTTAATAATTTTCCGTTTTCATGAATAGTAGGACAGATATTCTTAACGGGGAGACTCAAGATGAGGGCTTGGCCGTTGTAACTCACTAGAGCTGCCTAACTCCCAGGTACCTATATAACTCACAGGTATCTAGATAACTCCCAGGTACCTAGATAACTCCCAGGTACCTAGATAACTCCCAGGTACCTAGATAACTCACAGGTACCTAGATAACTCCCACGTACCTAGATAACTCACAGGTACCTAGATAACTCACAGGTATCTAGATAACTCACAGGTACCTAGATAACTCCCAGGTACCTAGATAACCCACAGGTACCTAGATAACTCACAGGTACCTAGATAACCCACAGGTACCTAGATAACCCACAGGTACCTAGATAACTCACAGGTACCTAGATAACTCACAGGTTCCTGGATAACTCACAGGTACCTAGATAACCCCCAGGTACCTAGATAACCCACAGGTACCTAGATAACTCACAGGTACCTAGATAACCCACAGGTACCTAGATAACTCACAGGTACCTAGATAACTCACAGGTTCCTGGATAACTCACAGGTACCTAGATAACCCCCATGTACCTAGATAACCCACAGGTACCTAGATAACTCACAGGTACCTAGATAACTCACAGGTTCCTAGATAACTCTCAGGTACCAACCTTACTCCCAGGTACCTTGATAACTCACAGGTGCCTGATAACTCACAGGTACCTAGATAACCCACAGGTACCTAGCTAACCCACAAGTACCTAGATAACTCCCAGGTACCTAGATAACTCACAGGTACCTTGATAACTCCCAGGTACCTTGATAACCCCCAGGTACCTAGACAACCCCCAGGTACCTAGACAACCCCCAGGTACCTAGACAACCCCCAGGTACCTAGACAACCCCCAGGTACCTTGATAACCCACAGGTACCTAGCTAACCCACAAGTACCTAGATAACTCCCAGGTACCTAGATAACTCACAGGTACCTTGATAACTCCCAGGTACCTTGATAACCCCCAGGTACCTAGACAACCCCCAGGTACCTAACCAACTCGCAGGAACATCTTTTCATCTGCAAGATGAAAAAGGAAAGGGAAATGGTTTAAGAATATATTCCCAAACTTCAAACATTCCTTATCCTGAGAAATGAAGCCCAAGGTCAATCGTATGTGAAAACTTGAAAATGTATTCACTTATTGTATACACACTTGATGTATACACATCAAGGAGTATATATAGCCAGAAATTAATGCAAAATATAATGTAAACACACATGACCTGAAAAGTAAATCATTATCAACATTAATTATAATAAGATGAGAAAATCTTCGGAGGAAGACGGGGAATCGAACCCGGTTCATTGGCGCTTTCAGGACGTGATGTTCATTGTTATATATCACGTTATTGTGATTATCTTATGTAAAATAAGATGACATGAAAATAAAAAGATGATATAATAAGAAATGACACAAGCAAAAAAACTACCTTGAATATATAATTAGAATCTTTATAATTATGAAACAATAGTATATATGGCACATTGCATATATTTTTCCTTTATAATATAAAGAGTATTGGGCTTAGATTGAGATATCTCTGAATGATATCCTTTATAGATAGCAGCTGGCAGGTTTCCCAGCTGCTGTCACTGGTGTCACTGTTACTGCCATTGGTGTCACTGTTACTGCCATTGGTGTCGGTGTCACTGTCATTGCCACTGTCACCGTCATTCTCACTGTCACTACCACTGTCATTGTCACTGTCACTACCACTGTCACTGTCACTACCACTGTCACTGTCACTACCACTGTCACTACCACTGTCACTGTCGCTGTCACTACCACTGTCACTGGTGTCACTGTCACTACCACTGTCACTGCCACCGTCACTATCACTACCGCTGTCACTGTCACTGGTGTCACTGTCACTGTCACTGTCGCTGTCACTACCACTGTCACTGTCACTGGTGTCACTGTCACTACCACTGTCACTGCCACCGTCACTGTCACCGTCACTACCGCTGTCACTGTCACTACCACTGTCACTGTCACTGGTGTCACAGTCACTACCACTGTCACTACCACTGTCACTGTCACTGCCACCGTCACTGTCACTACCACTGTCATTGCCACTGTTACTGCCACTACCACTGTCATTGTCACTGTCACTACCGCTGTCACTGTCACTGCCACTGTCACTGTTATTGCCACTGTCACTGTCACTGTCACTGTCATTGCCACTACCATTGTCACTGTCACTACCGCTGTCACTGTCACTGGTGTCACTGTCACTGCCACTGCCACTGACACTACCACTGTCACTACCACTGTCACTGTCACTAGCACTGTCACTATCACTGTCACTGACACTACCACTATCAATGTCACTGCCACTGTCATTACCACTGTCACTACCACTGTCACTGTCACTGTCACTACCACTGTCACTGCCACTGTCATTACCACTATCACTACCACTGTCACTGTCGCTGTCACTACCACTGTCACTACCACTATCACTGTCACTGCCACTGTCACTGTCACTACCACTGTCACTGTCACTGGTGTCACTGTCACTATCTCTGTCACAGTCACTACCACTGCCATTGTCACTAGCACTGCCACTGTCACTGCCACCGTCACTGTCAAAGGTGTCACTGTCACTGCCACAGTCACTGCCACTGTCACTGTCACTGCCACTATCACTGTCACTTCCACTGTCACTGTCACTGTCAGTACAAATGTCACTGCTACTGCCACTGTCACTGTCACTATCACTGCCACTGAGACTACCACTGTCACTACCACTTGCACTGTCACTATCACTGTCACTGACACTGTCATTACCACTGTCACTACCACTGTCACTGTCACTATTCATGTCACTGCCACTGTTTCTACCACTGACACTGTCACTGTCACTACCATTGTCACTACCACTATCACTGTCACTGTCACTACCACTATCACTGTCACTGTCACTACCACTGTCACTACCACTATCACTGTCACTGCCACTGTTTCTACCACTGCCACTGTCACTGTCACTACCACTGTCACTATTACTGTCACTATCATTATCACTGTCACTGCCACTGTCACTGTCACTACCACTGTCACTATCACTTTCACTGCCACTGTCACTGCCACTGTCACTGTCACTGTCACTATCACTGTTAATACCACTATCACTGTCACTGCCACTGTCACTACCACTACCACTGTCACTGTCACTACCACTGTCACTACCACTGTCACTACCACTATCACTGTCACTACCACTGTCACTACCACTATCACTGTCACTACCACTGTCACTACCACTGTCACTACCACTTTCACTGTCAATACCACTGTCACTGTCACTGCCAGTTCAAGTGTCACTGCTACTGCCACTGTCACTGTCACTACCACTACCACTGTCACTACCACTGTCACTGTTACTACCACTGTCACTACCACTATCACTGCCACTGTCACTGTCACTACCACTACCACTGTCACTACCACTACCACTGTCACTGTCACTACCACTGTCACTACCACTGTCACTGTTTCTATCACTGCCGCTGTCACTGCCACTATCACTGTCACTGCCACTGTCACTGTCGCTACCACTATCACTGTCACTGCCACTGTCACTGTCACTACCACTGTCACTACCACTATCACTGTCACTGTCACTACCACTGTCACTGCCACTGTCACTGCCACTGTTTCTACCACTGCCACTGTCACTACCACTGTCACTACCATAGTCACTACCACTATCACTGCCACTGTCACTGTCACTACCAAAGTCACTGCCACTGTCACTGCCACTGTTTCTACCACTGAAACTGTCACTGTCACTACCACTATCACTGTCACTGCCACTGTCACTGTCACTGCCACTGTCACTATCACTACCACTGTCACTACCACTACCACTGTCACTGGCACTGTCACTGTCACTACCACTTTCACTGTCACTACCACTATCACTGTCACTACCACTGTCACTGTCACTACCACTGTCACCGCCACTATCACTGTCACTGCCACTGTCACTGTCACTACCACTATCACTGTCACTGTCAATACCACTGTCACTATCACTGTAACTGCCACTGTCACTGTCACTACCACTATCAATGTCACTGTCACTACCACTGTCACTACCACTGTCACTACCACAGTCACTACCACTGTCACTATCACTGTCACTATCACTGTCACTGTCACTATCACTGTCACTGTCACTGACACTGTCACTGCCACTGTTTCTACCACTACCACTGTCACTGTCACTACCACTGTCACTACCACTGTCACTACCACTACCACTGTCACTGTCACTATCACTGTCACTACCACTGTCACTACCACTATCACTGTCACTGTCACTGTCACTACCACAATCACTGTCACTACCACTGTCACTGTCACTACCAATGTCACTACCACTTTCACTGTCACTACCACTGTCACTGCCAGTTCAAGTGTCACTGCCACTGTCACTGTCACTACCACTGTCACTACCACTGTCACTGTCACTACCACTGTCACTACCACTATCACTGTCACTGCCACTGTCACTGTCACTGTCACTACCACTACCACTGTCACTACCACTACCACTGTCACTACTACTGTCACTACCACTGTCACTGTCACTGTTTCTATCACTGCCGCTGTCACTGCCACTATCACTGTCACTGTCACTGTCGCTACCACTATCACTGTCACTGCCACTGTCACTGTCCCTGTCACTACCACTGTCACTACCACTATCACTGTCACTGCCACTGTCACTACCACTGTCACTGCCACTGTCACTGCCACTGTTTCTACCACTGCCACTGTCACTGTCACTACCACTGACACTACCATTGTCACTACCACTATCACTGTCACTGCCACTGTCACTGTCACTACCACGGTCACTGCCACTGTCACTGCCACTGTTTCTACCACTGAGACTGTCACTGTCATTACCACTATCACTGTCACTGTCACTGCCACTGTTACTACCACTATCACTGTCACTGCCACTGTCACTGTCACTACCACTATCACTGTCACTATCACTATCACTGTCACTACCGCTGTCACTGTAACTACCACTGTCACCATCACTATCACTGTCACTGCCACTGTCACTGTCACTACCACTATCACTGTCACTGTCACTACCACTATCAATGTCACTGTCACTACCACTGTCACTACCACTGTCACTATCACTGTCACTGTCACTATCACTGTCACTGACACTGTCACTGCCACTGTTTCTACCACTGCCACTGTCACTGACTCTACCACTGTCACTGCCACTGTCACATCCACTGTTTCTACCACTGCCACTGTCATTGTCACTGTCACTGCCACTGTCACTGTCACTGTCACTGTCACTGTCACTACCACTGTCACTACCACTTTCACTGTCACTACCACTGTCACTACCACTGTCACTGTCACAGCCACTGTCATTGTCACTACCTCTGTCACTGTCACTACTACTGTCACTGCCACTGTCACTACCACTGCCACTGTTACTGTCACTGTTACTGCCACTGTCACTATCACTGTCACTTACTACCACTGTCACTGTCACTACCACTATCACTGTCACTGTCACTTCCATTGTCACTGCCACTGTCACTACCACTGCCACTCTTACTGTTACTGTCACTGTTACTACCACTGTCACTGTCACTGGTGTCACTGCCACTGTCACTGTCACTGTCATTGAAACTGTCAATACCACTGTCACTGCCACTGTTATTGTCACTGCCACTGTCACTACCACTGTCACTGCCACTGTCATTCTCACTGTCACTGCCACTGTCACTGCCACTGTCACTACCACTGTCACTGCCACTGTCACTACCACTGTCACTGCCACTGTCATTGTCACTACCACTGTCACTGGTGTCACTGTCACTGCCACTGTCATTGTCACTGTCACTGCCACTGTCATTGTCACTGTCACTACCATTGTCACTGTCACTGGTGTCACTGTCACTGTCACTGCCACTGTCACTACCACTGCCACTGTCATTACCACTGTCACTGTCACTGTCACTGTCACTCTCACTACCTGACCTCATGTTGCACACTCTGAAAGCGTCATGCTGTCGAAAGTTGGTTGGGTTCTAGTTATTTCGTGGCAGTCTTCCAGAATAATGTGTCTCCTCGGAGACAACACTGTAAGTGTAAGCTGATCAAGTGTTTCTTGAGCCATCATGCAATTTGATAGAAAAAAATACATAATTTGTACCAGAATAGTTGTGAACTACACTATTTTTCGTGACTGGGGGGGGGGGAGGGAGGATTTGGGGGGGGGAGGGAGGGTTGGGGGGGGGGCGTTGATAGATCTAAGTTTAGCGTGTTCTTTATTATAAGTTTGAACACGCCTTGATTTACAATTAACAATGAACGTTGATATTTTTACAATTAGATATAATTAACATTGTTAACTGTATCTTTGTCAGGAAACCGTGTATGTCTGTTCTGTATACATAGTGCAGCTGATGACTCTTTGTTTACGACTAATTAAAGCAGTCTCCTGTATTTATCAGTATATCAGATGTCAGAGGTGAGAACATAGATGGAAGAACTCGAGCAGTATATATATATATATATATACTGCTCGAGCAGTATATATATGTATATATATAATACTCCGAAATTACCATCTCTTTTAAGGCTCTGAGCGGGTGGTGGAGCGGGTTAAGGCGTACCTGTTATGCCAGTTGCTAGAAGGCTTCTGTGCTGGCTAGGGTTCGAGTCTCCTGGTGGGAAAGTGTTCTAAAGTTCTATATATATATATATATATATATATATATATATATATATATATATATATATATATATATATATATATATATATATATATATATATATATATATATATATATATATATATATATATATATATATATATATATATATATATATATATATATATATATATGCGAACAAGCCTGAATGGTCCCCAGGACAATATGCAACTGAAAACTCACACCCCAGAAGTGACTCGAACCCATACTCCCAGGAGCCACGCAACTGGTATGTACAAGACGCCTTAATCCACTTGACCATCACGACCGGACATAATGAGGTGATAGCCGAGGCTATTTGAACCACCCCACCGCCGGCACTCGGATAGTAATCTTGGGCATAGCATTTTACCAAATCACCTCATTCTTTGGGGCACACGTGAGGAACACAAATGCGAACAAGCCTGAATGGTCCCCAGGACAATATGCAACTGAAAACTCACACCCCAGAAGTGACTCGAACCCATACTCCCAGGAGCCACGCAACTGGTATGTACAAGACGCCTTAATCCACTTGACCATCACGACCGGACATAATGAGGTGATAGCCGAGGCTATTTGAACCACCCCACCGCCGGCAATTGATTTGGTAAAATGCTATGCCCAAGATTACTATCCGAGTGCCGGCGGTGGGGTGGTTCAAATAGCCTCGGCTATCACCTCATTATGTCCGGTCGTGATGGTCAAGTGGATTAAGGCGTCTTGTACATACCAGTTGCGTGGCTCCTGGGAGTATGGGTTCGAGTCACTTCTGGGGTGTGAGTTTTCAGTTGCATATTGTCCTGGGGACCATTCAGGCTTGTTCGCATTTGTGTTCCTCACATGTGCCCCAAAGAATGAGGTGATTTGGTAAAATGCTATGCCCAAGATTACTATCCGAGTGCCGGCGGTGGGGTGGTTCAAATAGCCTCGGCTATCACCTCATTATGTCCGGTCGTGATGGTCAAGTGGATTAAGGCGTTTTGTACATACCAGTTGCGTGGCTCCTGGGAGTATGGGTTCGAGTCACTTCTGGGGTGTGAGTTTTCAGTTGCATATTGTCCTGGGGACCATTCAGGCTTATTCGCATTTGTGTTCCTCACGTGTGCCCCAAAGAATGAGGTGATTTGGTAAAATGCTATGCCCAAGATTACTATCCGAGTGCCGGCGGTGGGGTGGTTCAAATAGCCTCGGCTATCACCTCATTATGTCCGGTCGTGATGGTCAAGTGGATTAAGGCGTCTTGTACATACCAGTTGCGTGGCTCCTGGGAGTATGGGTTCGAGTCACTTCTGGGGTGTGAGTTTTCTGTTATATATATATATATATATATATACATACACATATATATATGTGTGTGTATATATATATATATATATATATATATATATATATATATATATATATATATATATATATATATATATATATATATATATATATGTCGTACCTAATAGCCAGAACGCACTTCTCAGCCTACTATGCAAGGCCCGATTTGCCTAATAAGCCAAGTTTTCCTGAATTAATATATTTTCTCAAATTTTTTTCTTATGAAATGATAAAGGTACCCATTTCATTATGTATGATGCCAATTTTTTTTTTATTGGAGTTAAAATTAACGTAGATATATGACCGAACCTAACCAACCCTACCTAACCTAACCTAACCTATCTTTATAGGTTAGGTTAGGTTAGGTAGCCGAAAAAGTTAGGTTTGGTTAGGTTAGGTAGGTTAGGTAGTCGAAAAACAATTAATTCATGAAAACTTGGCTTATTAGGCAAATCGGACCTTGCATAGTAGGCTGAGAAGTGCGTTCTGGCTACTAGGTATATATAGATAATATATATATTATTAAATATGACCGAAAAAGTAAGATTAATAATTCTAACACGAATTTTCTCGATCTTATGTTTCTTTTCACTGTTGATGGTAATTGAAAAATCAAACCTCCAAAATTCATTTTTATTTCTAGTCTGACGCGACACTTGAACACGTTTCATAATAACTTATTACATTTTCATAGACTTTTAGTTTACACACACACAACTATTACCTGCAAACACTAAACAGAGTTCTTACTTATGCTATGATTTAAACAGCTTTCATTTTTCATTTTAAACCCGCATTTTGGGTGAGGTGATATGTTACAACAGTTTTGGATGAGGTGAATATAACTTTCAACACAAGATAGAACACGAAACAATGGGTATTGAAGGTAAGAATGGAAGTAATTGCAAAGGGCCTATTGGCCCATATTTCTTGATGCTTCTATATTGGAGCGGCGTCTTGAAGTGGGTAGAATATAGTTGTGCATTAATTGGCTGTTGATTGCTGGTGTTGACTTCTTGATGTGTAGTGCCTCGCAGATGTCAAGCCGCCTGCTATCGCTGTATCTATCGATGATTTCTGTGTTGTTTGGTAAGATTTCTCTGGTGATGGTTTGGTTGTGGGAAGAGATTATATGTTCCTTAATGGAGCCCTGTTGGTTATGCATCGTTAATCGCCTGGAAAGATTTGTTGTCTTGCCTATATACTGAGTTTTTTGAGGCTTACAGTCCCCAAGTGGGCATTTGAGGGCATAGACGACGTTGGTCTCTTTTAAAGCGTTCTGCTTTGTGTCTGGAGAGTTTCTCATGAGTTGGCTGGCCGTTTTTTTGGTTTTATAGTAAATCGTCAATTGTATCTTCTGATTTTTGTCTGTAGGGATAACGTTTCTATTAACAATATCTTTCAGGACCCTTTCCTCCGTTTTATGAGCTGTGGAGAAGAAGTTCCTGTAAAATAGTTTAATAGGGGGTATGGGTGTTGTGCATGTGGTCTCTTCAGAGGTTGCAGGCGTTTCACTTTCCTTCTTATGATGTCTTCAACGAAACCATTGGAGAAGCCGTTGTTGACTAGAACCTGCCTTACCCTACAGAGTTCTTCGTCGACTTGCTTCCATCCTGAGCTGTGGCTGAGAGCACGGTCGACATAAGCGTTAACAACACTCCTCTTGTACCTGTCTGGGCAGTCAACCCGTTGTAGCATTTTCTCCTAACGATACTCCCTCTCCTCTAACCAGGGGGGATATCGAAAGGCGAAATACCGGGACACAAAAGGCTTTTTCGTTTAGTCTTCTGGTAGGAGGACTCTCTTTTTTTGCCCCCAGGAAGCAAGGGAGAGTTTGACTCCATTACTGAGAGAAATACTTTTTGTGCTTTTTTCCAAACTTTTTTTCTCACACACACGAGCCGAAAAGGGAAGAAAAAACCTATAACTGTTATTTTTCCCCCATTCTTAAGTGTTAAAAGTGTTAGAAGTGTCGTTGAATTGTAGGGCCAGAATGGAGTGTGACGCAGTACGAACGAAGAGAACCCGAGAGGTCTCACCAAACCAACCCTCGACATCGAAAGCAAGGAGACCAGTGGAGGCAGAATTAACTGTTTCAGAGTCCCTCCCGGAAACAATTTCGGAAGCTCTCAAGGATTCTCTCCCTAACACATCCGAAGAGGAATGGGAGTATGGAATACTGGAGATCTTAAACAAATACAAACAGAGACCTCAACTTCCTGAAGGCACCCTCCAAGGAGTCTGGAGAGACAGGAGAGTATGGACGGGACCAGGGTCGAAAGCCCTTGAACACCTGCCGTTTACTCCAAATCCGGAGGACCTCCTCCAGGAGAGTGATATAACAGTCCAAGTACACAAAATGATGGAAAGATCCGACCTCTATGAGGTTAACAGTTTTTTCCAACAGGAGGACTTAGAAATTATAGCCCTGGTAAAGCCAATCTTTACAGCTATAGAATATTTAAAAGACAGGTTGACGTTCGTCCAACGGGCAGTGAGGCTGAACACAGTCCCTGAATACCTTGCCCTACAGGTTTGTTTCCCATTTTTCTCAGCAGGTCTCCCAATCCTACGAGGTCTAGCCAGCTGTCTAAACAGAGTTAACTTGGAACAGGCCAGAGCGTCTATGGCGACATACACGCTCCTTCTCAAAGCCTCACATACGAGAGAAATGGCCAAAATAGAGCTCATCGTAGCCTGCCTCCTAATACGAGGTTGGGATCAGGTAAAAATAGGTACGGCCTTATGGGAAGGTTTCAGACGAAAGACAGCTCCGAAACCAGGGACCCTCGAAAGGCCATACGATGGAAGCCTGATGATGCGCTCGGGACAGACGTCACACAGGTTTGAAAGTTTCTTCTCAAACTCTCAGGAAGGTACGCTGCAGAGCCTGACTACAGCAGTGGACAAAGCCCTAGGTCTAGGAGCCATAGAACAAGTGCAGCCACAGCAACAACAAAAGCAAGTGGGCCCCAAAACCCTTACGTTCAGTACTCCTGATGAACGATGACGATGATGTCCCTTTGTCCCCTATTCTAGGTAAGCCTGCCCCACAACAACACCCCTTCCCACCCAGAACAGATTCGAACAGGAGGAAGAGCCCGAAGAGACTGAACTTCCAACGGAACACCTCGGCGAACAACAACAACAACAGGCAAGGCAGGAATAACAGAGACAGGTCACGAGGAGGATGGAGAGATTCACCACGAGACAAACCGGGTGGAAACCAGACGAGGAACAACAGGGACAGATCCAGAGATAACCGAGGCCAGTGTAACAGGAACGGGACCAGCGACCACAGAGGCCAGAACAACAGGATCACCCCAGGAGACAACAGAGGCAATAACAGCAGAGACTACCCTTCCTGGAGCAATAACAGGGACAACAGACACGGAGGTAATAATAATAATAGGGGCCATAATGATAATTTTTTCAGAAACAGAAACAGGGGCAGAGGCAACAATCGGAACCAGGAGATCAACAACACCCGCGCCTAGAAGGTTTCTTTTCATGGTCAAATACAGTTCATGAAAACCTTAAGTTACCCTCGAACATAGTGACTCCACGATTAATTTCCTAGATACAACAGTGTATATAGACCAGCAAACCAGGGATCTGCATTCGAAGGCATACTATAAACCGACTAACCTTCACACGTATCTGAAATTTGACTCGAGCAACCCACTAGCCTTGAAGAAATCGCTACCCTACTCACTTGGACTTACACTCAAGCGGATTAACAGCAAAGAAGAGACGCTATATCCCCAGCTTGATGACCTATGGGATATGTTCAGGAACAGAGACTACCCAGAGACAATAATACATGCGGCCCAGGAGAAACTCAGAGAAAAAACAAGGGCAGAGCTACTCAGACCTAGAACACAAGAAGTGGAAGACAAGAGATGGATTCTTCCAACCCTTTTCTTCCGCGGCCTTGCAGCACAGCTTAAGATAACACTCCAGGAAGTATGGACATGGATGAGGGAAACGTACAGTGAACATCCATCCAGGGTAAAATTCCCACAAAACCCTCCCATGATCGCCTGGAGGCGAGGTAAGTCTATAAAGAACCACCTTGTTAGAGCAGCTGTGCTGGTAGATCATCTCAACCAAACTTGGGGAGAGGATCAGCCCCAGGTTACAGTTCAAGGAAAATAAAGCTTACAGACCCTAACCTAACCTGACACAGGTTTGGTGTGCGACCTGAGACAATCCACTCAGACTCTGCATACTCTGCGTGGAGGCAGAGTATGCAGAGTGGTTAGGAGGGGCCTACAAGTACAAGACAAAATATATATATATATATATATATATATATATATATATATATATATATATATATATATATATATATATATATATATATATATATATATATATATATATATATATATATATATATATATATATATATATATATATATATATATATATATATATATATATATTCAACCATTATTCTTTACACGATCCAGTATTCCTTGAGAATCTTTTAAAAACACGAAAGTGTTCGGATATATCTCGGTTTTCTTCCCCCAGGAATAGTGAGACACTGTGCCAGAGAGCAGGAAGCAACTGAGTGGATAATTAGAGCTAAGTAACAGGAATGTTAGTTTAGAGTGTTGTTCTAAATCCTCTTAAGTATACCTATGAGTGAT
This sequence comes from Procambarus clarkii, assembly GCF_040958095.1. Classification (NCBI taxonomy): domain Eukaryota; kingdom Metazoa; phylum Arthropoda; class Malacostraca; order Decapoda; family Cambaridae; genus Procambarus; species Procambarus clarkii. Next base: position 31,433,890 of record NC_091179.1, read on the forward strand.
GCCCGCCAAGTTGGCACATTAAGTTATTACACACATGATGCTAGATTCATTAGGCTTATATGTTAAGCATTATTATATAGATATACACCATAATCCATGTGTGGTGTGTTGTGGTGTGTTTTAAGAAGAGCTGCATAAGGGAGGTGGAGGGGAAGGGAGAAAGAGAGAAGAGGTGAGGAGTGAGGCTGGAGAGCAGAGAAGCTAAGGAGAACAGAGCAACAGAGAGAAGAGAACTAATAAGTTAGAAAACAGTGAGAGGAGTGAGGAGTGAGAGAAGAGAGGTGAGGAGTCTAAAGCTTATCCTCACTCGCTTGAAGACACACACTTTTAACTTTCCATTAGCCGCATGTTGGGCGCCTTCATCTCCCTCTGATATTACATTCTTGCGTCCTCTCTCTCTCCGTGTCTTTTTCGTACCCTGTTGTTTAATGACATTTCCATCCTCTCTCTTCTTTTGTTTTCCTAATGGCATACTCACATGATTTTCCAAACCCCCGCAAGCCCAGGCACACACACACTCACTCCCACTCGCTCACACACATACATAAGCAGACACACAGGGACATGGCGAGGGAAGAGAGAGTCATGGTAGAAGAAACAATAATGAGGCACAGAGAGACGAAAGTGAATAAAGGAAGAACCACAGTTCCCAACTAACTACAAACGTGGGGAACCCTCCACCAGCAGGCCAGCAACCCCAGAATGACCCCATCTCGTATCACAAAGAAACCTTCACCATCCTATGCCTTCCCTATATAGTATAGCCCAGTATTCCCTTGTATTCCCTCACTGTATAGTATACCTTCACCCTAGTATATGTCATCGACATAACTTCCTTAGTCAGCAGATTTTAGGTCCATGTGAACAAGAACTTTCTGTTCAATAACACTCATGTTATGACATGCGAGTAGGACAAGGACCTAAAACCAAACGACTACCGTAGGCTTGTTGATAAACAAATTCTTATAGTGCTTGCTAGATTAAGGACGCATTCGTGCAAAGTTCCGTGCTAAGACTCACCTACGTGACGGAGAGCGAAGATAGGCTGGCTCTTATAGATGTAACACTCGCGGAAAGGAAAGTTGGATCTCACTCTACGGTCTATACTAAGGGAACCACCATTGTATTATGCATGTCTGTCTGTTGATCAGACAACACACTAGAAGTTGAAGGGACGACGACGTTTCGGTCCGTCCTGGACCATTCTCAAGTCGATTGAGAATGGTCCAGGACGGACCGAAACGTCGTCGTCCCTTCAACTTCTAGTGTGTGGTCTGGTCAACATACTTCAGCCACGTTATTGTGACTCATCGCCTGCATGTCTGTCTGCCTATCAATATGTCTGTTTATGTAGGCCAGACTCTGCACATGTGTGGCTGCATTTGTGTGTCACTGCATATGTTAGTCTGCATGTCAGTCTGTCTGTCTGTCTCTTTTTCTGTCTCTTAATCTGTCCATCTGTCTCCCCCCTTTCATGTATTTATGCGTCCCTATATCTATCCATCAATTTTCTTTCCATCTAACCTCCACCTATCGAGCCATCTGTTACGAACCCGATTCCATCGTCGGAGCACGGAGCAGCGACGTCAATGCCATCTGTGAGTCCGCTCCCGAAACCCACACAAAATTGGACGACGCCATCTAGTGGTGGCAGGATGATACCAGCAAGATGCGCTAGTTTCCTGTCATGGTCAGCTCGAGAGGTAGCTGGTGCTGACCTCTGGTGAGGTGGCGCCTAGAAAATCAACGCCATCTATTATAGGAAGAGTTGTATGTTTATGTCAGAGTCCGTAAGTGGTATTTCCTAGTGTCCCAGGTACTGACCAGCTTACTGATGACGTGTCTGTATCCATAGAGGCGACGTAGGGCTGCTGTGGTACGAGGACAATCAGTCTACCCAGGGCAGCGAATATCTCTCTACTCCATTCTGCTTTACAGAAGCAGTGATCCGCCGCCGAGGAAGAACTGTGTAGTGTTCTACTGTCTGCCTGTGAAGTGGCAGTGACGTAATTCTGCGTATCCCGGGACTGGCTAGCGGAAGAGACGACTGACAGTAAGGTGCTACGGAGGAGTGTAACTAGCTAGTTGCAAGAAGCTCCTGCCAGGGGTTCGCTACCCTTGTATTTGTTCGTGAAGAGGCCCAGCAGCGCGAGGCTGATGTTCTCTGCCAGCACCAGGCTGGAAAGTGATTGTGGGCCTTCACAAGGAGCACCAAGTGAGACTGTGTTTTGGCTGGCCCATGGCTAGGGTAGACTCGTTGGTGTTTCCCAGTACTGGTTGAGGACGGTACTGTGTGTTGAGGAAACACGGAAGCTGACAAGACTGCATCGTTTGAGCATCGAGGAGCACTTAGTGTCCTGTGAGAGAGACACTTGTGTATATCAGTGTAGTAATACTCCCTTTATGATTTTATATATGAGGTGATGGGAAAGTGATTATATGTGAATATATTGATAATTGATGAAGTGTCGTATTCAATGCAACTCCCACATTGTGTTTTACTTGCATTACCAAGCTCACTCCTTGAAAACTACTACTAACTTGGGGGTTTGGATACCAGAACTTTAGTTCCACCATCAAAGAACCCGGTTGCGACCTATTGTGGCCATAACACCATCTATTTTCATATCCATCTGAACCTTCATCTATTTATCATCCTATTTATCTATCAATCGATCTGCTCATCATTCAATCCATATATCTCTCCGTTTATCCATCCATTCATCTATATATGTCCTTCTATATATATATATTCTGCCATCTGTCCATCTACCTATCCCTCAATATACCCATCTACTCATACACCCATCTATCCATTATTTTCCATCAATCCATTTATCGATTCATCTATCCGCCCATCCATCCATCTACTTATCCATCGATCCATCAACCAATCCATCTATTTATCCATCTATCCCTCTATCCATTCATTTATTTATTCCTCTACTAATCTGTCCATTCATCTGTTCACGTGAATCCTTCCATCTATCTACGTCAACCTCACTACCCTTCACCTCGTCCTCCCTCTCCCCTCCCCAGTTTCCCCTCCCTCAATCTCATCTCTCCTCCCCCCCTCCCCCCAGGTTACACCCTTTTTCCCTTCCATAAAACATAATATTAAGGAGCAATGGAAATAATTTGTCTTTAACCAAATAATTTTTTTATGACGAAAAAGTCTTCAGAAATCTCCCTCAATATTTCACATTTGACCAGAATTAGACCTGTGAGAATAGGGGTGTGAATAATTAATGATAATTTTTAAATAATTTATCTTAGACCTAACCTAACTAGCTTATGTCCGTCTCATTCTCAAGACCATTCCCCTTGCAAATTTGGCCAGCCCCAAACGTCTGACCTCCAACTTTGGACAGAGACAAATAGTCATTTTCTCATATATAGAAAACCCTCACATTCTCTCACACTCCCTCTGTCTATCTGTGGAACCTGTCTCTAGGCTGCTTGGCCCTTTTTGGAACAGGTAATGCAGTTAGTGACTCAGGATGGTGTAAATGGAGGAAGCTTTGTTGCAACAACTTTATGTTATGAAATTATGAACATATTCTGGCTTATTAATGGCAAAGTCTTTTGAGCAGAATTATTTTTACATTTTACAGACATCAGTGCATTATGTTTTGTGAGAGACACGAAGAAATAATCGTTTAAATTTTGTTTTTTTATGACGTTTAAACTCTAAGGGTTGAACTAGTCCATTTGTTGCTAGGAAGTTTACGGAGTGCACTGTGTTCTGTTACTGTGGAATATATAAATTATCCCTATTAGAGTATACGTCATGATAAATTCTTTACCCAACCAATTAGTCATGCAAAGTTGAAATTTATTTAAGTGACTAAGTCATTCTAATAAGCGATTCTGAGGATTCTGAGCTCACCATTTCATGTCACACATGGTAAACAGTGTTCATCTACTCAAAAGGACATTACATACGTCATTCACCAGCTGAAGGCAATCTGTGGTTTATTTCAGAGAAAACTGGTCATCTCAGGTGATTGTAACTCACACATTTTCATTCATCTTGAGAATATACAATATCTTGTCATTGTCTAGGAATTCTTAAAATATGTTATTTTCTTAGAAGTTAAGAATAGAGATAAACGTAGAATGCCCGTAAGCCCTTGCTAGTGGAAGTTCTTGTTTATTTACAACCTCAACCACTCACATATGTTTAACCTACACTTGAAACAATCTAGTTACTCTACGTCTAGTATGTTACCGGGAAAGTTGTTCCACCACTTCAATTGTCTCTTTCCTAACTAGAATTTGCCTAGATTTTTAAAGAACCTAAATTTATCTAGTAGATAACCGTTGTTCTTTATTGTGTTAATATTTTGTACACTTATTAACCCCCTCGTTATACCCATTTGTTCATTGGAATACTTCAATCATATGCTGCCTATTTCTTCACTTTTCTAGAAGATGAAAATTGGCCTTAAACAAAATTAAGCTTTAAATTAATCTGTCTTCACATGGGAGGTTTCTAATTTCCTTGACTATTAGGTCCAGGTGTCTTTTTAACATCAATAAGTTAGTATCACAAGTTATCATATACAGGTTTCCTAGGAAGCTTTACAAGAACTCATATATTTATATCTAAAATAAAAACTCCCTGCGGGAAACACCGAACATGTCTACCCTGAGGACGTTATACATAGCCAATCCTGACCCGAGCGTGAAATAGTGTAATGACGAGTCTGAAATATAAAACGTGTACTCCCAAAAAAGCTGAAATATTTACTGCTGTTATGTCTGGCCCCAGTCCGACTCCAATCCGGCTCCAGTCCGACTCCAGTCCGGCAACAAAAAGGCACCAGTCCGGCTCCAGTCCGCCCCCATTCCGGCCCCAGTCTGCATGCTGATAACTCATTCCGGAGTGAGAGTTGCAGCCACAATAGTCAATGCATGCATTCATGACCTGACATTTGGGGGCGATCTGTTCTAAGCCAGGGGGTTAGGTTTTCATCACCTGTGATAGGTCAGAATATTTTTATCAGCTGGGCTGTGCTCCCTCGCTGTGGCTGTATCTGCGGTGTTGTATCAGAATAGTGTGATTTGTCCGCTGTGTTCACTCGACTAAATGTGTGTCACTCCCGTGTTGGACAAGCAAATTGTGTGTAGCTCAGGTGTTGAACCAGTATTTTCCTTGGGGCACCTGTTTTTACCTAGTACATTGTTTGTGGCACCTGTTTTGAGTTAGTATGTTGTATGTAACTCCTGTATGCCGTCAATACATAGTGTGTAACTCCGGTTTTGAAATATTACACCGTAGGAAACTCCTCTTGATCCCGTATAATGTGTGAAGCTCTTGTAAAGACCTCCATCAAACGAGCCAGATGCCAGACCTCCACCACACGAGCCAGCTGCCACACCTCCACCACACGAGCCAGCTGCCACACCTCCACCACACGAGCCAGCTGCCAAACCTCCCCCACACGAGCCAGCTGCCACACAAACACACGAGCCAGCTGCCACACCTCCACCACACGAGCCAGCTGCCACACCTCCACCACACGAGCCAGCTGCCAAACCTCCACCACACGAGCCAGCTGCCACACCACCACACGAGCCAGCTGCCACACCTCCACCACACGAGCCAGCTGCCACACCTCCACCACACGTGCCAGCTGCCTCACCACCACACGAGCCAGCTGCCACACCTCCACCACACGAGCCAGCTGCCATACCTCCACCGCACGAGCCAGCTGCAACACCTCCACCACACGAGCCAGCTGCAACACCTCCACCACACGAGCCAGCTGCCACACCTCCACCACACGAGCCAGCTGCCAAACCTCCACCACACGAGCCAGCTGCCACACCACCACACGAGCCAGCTGCCACACCTCCACCACACGTGCCAGCTGCCTCACCACCATCACACGAGCCAGCTGCCTCACCACCATCACACGAGCCAGCTGCCACACCACCACACGAGCCAGCTGCCACACCTCCACCACACGAGCCAGCTGCCACACCACCACACGAGCCAGCTGCCACACCACCACACGAGCCAGCTGCCTCACCACCACACGAGCCAGCGGCCACACCTCCACCACACGAGCCAGCTGCCACACCTCCACCACACGAGCCAGCTGCCACACCTCCACCACACGAGCCAGCTGCCACACCTCCACCACACGAGCCAGCTGCCACACCTCCACCACACGAGCCAGCTGCCACACCACCACAAGAGCCAGCTGTCAGACCCCCACCACAAGAGCCAGCTGTCAGACCACCACCACACGAGCAAGCTGCCAGACCTCCACCACACGAGAAAGCTGCCAGGTCTCCACCACACGAGCCAGCTGCCACACCTTCACCACACGAGCCAGCTGCAACACCTCCACCACACGAGCCAGCTGCAACACCTCCACCACACGAGCCAGCTGCCACACCTCCACCAAACGAGCCAGCTGCAATACCTCCACCACACGAGCCAGCTGCCAGGTTTCCAACACACGAGCCAGCTGCCACACCTCCACCACACGAGGCAGCTGCCAGGTCTCCACCACACGAGCCAGCTGCCAGGTCTCCACCACACGAGCCAGCTGTCAGACCTCCACCACACGAGCCAGCTGCCAAGTCTCCACCACACGAGCCAGCTGCCAGACCTCCACCACACGAGCCAGCTGCCAGGTCTCCACCACACGAGCCAGCTGCCAGGTCTCCACCACACGAGCCAGCTGCCAGGTCTCCACCACACGAGCCAGCTGTCAGACCTCCACCACACGAGCCAGCTGCCAGGTTTCCACCACACGAGCCAGCTGCCAGACCTCCACCACACGAGCCAGCTGCCAGACCTCCACCACACGAGCCAGCTGCCAGGTCTCCACCACACGAGCCAGCTGCCAGGTCTCCACCACACAAGCCAGCTGCCAGGTCTCCACCACACAAGCCAGCTGCCACACCTCCACCACACGAGCCAGCTGTCACACCTCCATCACACGAGCCAGCTGCCAGACCTCCACCACACCAGCCAGCTGCCACACCTCCACCACACGAGCCAGCTACCAGACCTCCACCACACGAGCCAGCTGCCAGACCTCCACCACACGAGCCAGCTGCCAGACCTCCACCACACGAGCCAGCTACCAGACCTCCACCACACGAGCCAGCTTCCACACCTCCACCACACGAGCCAGCTGCCAGGCAACAGACCCGCAAGTTGTACAGGTCTGTTCCCTCACTATCTTATGTTATTCGATATTTCAACAAAAAATTAAGAACTTTCTCCATTCAATTTTACTCGGACGAGCTCGTAAGTTTTGATAACGTTGTCGGGGAGGCTACGAGAGGCCACTTAGGCCAAGTGAAACGATCTCTGGCCCAGTAATTGTCTTCAGGAGAGTATTACCCGGTTTTTAGGATCTGCCAAGTTTACCACTGAAATTTAAATGAGTGCCGTCTGCTGCTGCTATGGCAAGGTCTGCGGTGCCTAGGACAAGGTTTGTGGCGTCTATGGCAACGTCTGCTGCGTCTGTGGAAACTTCTGCTGCTGTTCTGTAGCAGGTAAGGTCTGCTGCTACTATGGCAAGGTCTGCTGCTACTATGGCAAGGTCTGCTGCTACTATGGCAAGGTCCGTTGCTACTGTGGCAATGTCTGCTGCTACTATGGCAAAGTCTGTTGCTACTGTGGCAAGAACTGGTGCTACTATGGCAAAGTCTGTTTCTACTGTGGCAAGGACTGGTGCTACTGTGGCAAGGTCTGCTGCTACTATGGCAAGGTCTGCTGCAACTGTGGCAAGGTCTGCTGCTACTATGGCAAGGTCTGCTGTTACTATGGCAAGGACTGCTGCTACTATGGCAAGGTCTGCTGCTACTATGACAAGGTCTGCTGCTACTATGGCAAGGTCTGCTGCTACTATGAAAAGGTCTGCTGCTACTATGACAAGGTCTGCTGCTACTATGGCAAGGTCTGCTGCTACTATGACAAGGTCTGCTACTACTATAGCAAGGTCTGCTGCTACTATGAAAAGGTCTGCTGCTACTATGACAAGGTCTGCTGCTACTATGACAAGGTCTGCTACTACTATGGCAAGGTCTGCTGCTACTATGACAAGGTCAGCTGCTACTATGACAAGGTCTGCTGCTACTATGGCAAGGTCTGCTGCTACTATGACAAGGTCTGCTGTTACTATGACAAGGTCTGCTACTACTATGGCAAGGTCTGCTGCTACTATGGCAAGGTCTGCTGCTACTATGCCAAGGTCTGCTGCTAGTAAAGCAAGGTCTGCTGCTTCTAGGAAACGTCTGCTGCTTCTATGGCAACGTATCACTCTCTTCTTCTGTACTTACACCAATGATATTACACCCTCGCCACACCCGATCGTAATATTCGCCGTATACTGAGTATATTCCCCCACCGCTCCCAGTCAATTGCTATACCAACAGTATATCGACTCTCCTGGTCTACCTCAGTATACTCTCCCACCGCTGGCAGATGTATATACACCCATCAGTTGCCCTCACTCTCTCCCTCTCTGTGTCATACACCCATCTCTTTAATCTCACTCCCCTTCCCTCTCTCCTGGTGAAGGGCGCGTAATAGTGAGAAAATATCTCTCATTTTCTGAGTCTCTCTCACCTCCACAACCCGTCTTCCTTAATAGACTGTTGCGTGCGCACCACTTCCACCTTGTCCTTGGAAGACAAGAGGACTGAAACACAATCAGGGGCCTGGTAGCCTGGTGGATAGCGAGCAGGACTCGTAGTTCTGTGGCGCGGGTTCGATTCCCGCACGAGGCAGAAACAAATGGGCAAAGTTTCTTTCACCCTAAGTGCCCCTGTTACCTAGCAGGAAATAGGTACCTGGGAGTTAGTCAGCTGTCACGGGCTGCTTCCTGGGGTGTGTGTGTGTGTGTGGGGTGGGGGAAAAAAAAAGTAGTTAGTAAACAGTTGATTGACAGTTGAGAGGCGGGCCGAAAGAGCAAAGCTCAACCCCCGCAAAAACACAACTAGTAAACACAATGAAAGTAGTGAAAGTAATAACAGCCTTACTCATCAAGGTTCTAAGCCTGTTATTGTGTGTATATTACATATATGAGGCCTAGGCTACGCTCGGTTAAGCCTGGAAGAATTTTTAAGCAATTAATTAATAGAAATTTGCACCGTTGACTTTGCAGTCTGAAAAATTCAGGAAAAAAACAAATTTAGATATTCTTAGGCCTAGTATATAACACACATATGTTCAATATAAGGCCTAAAATATCGTGTATTAGACCTGGGCTGGGCTCCTACAGTCTGTTACAGTACTGCTGGGCTCCTACAGTCTGTTACAGTACTGTTGGGCTCCTACAGTCTGTTACAGTACTGCTGGGGCTCCTACAGTATGTTACAGTACTGTTGGGCTCCTACAGTCTGTTACAGTACTGCTGGGGCTCCTACAGTCTGTTACAGTACTGCTGGGCTCCTACAGTCTGTTACAGTACTGCTGGGCTCCTACAGTCTGTTACAGTACTGTTGGGCTCCTACAGTCTGTTACAGTACTGCTGGGGCTCCTACAGTCTGTTACAGTACTGCTGGGGCTCCTACAGTCCACTTCATAAACCACTTCTCTGTTACACTCGGGGACGTTAATTGTAAAAGGCTCCTGACACGCTCCTCGATATTCTTGTGTAGTGAACACTCACAGTTCTCCAAACAGACTTACAATGAAGAACAAACCTCAGAACAGAACGTGAAGAACTGACGACGTTTCGGTCCGTCTTAGACCGTTATCAATCCGTATCTAAAACAGCCCGAAAGCGTTATCATTTCTTCCTTCGTTGTGATGTATTTGACTTCCTGATTCACTGCGTTAACAACCTGGTTCATGGTTCGCAGAGAACTTAACGAGTCCACGTAAGAGTCCTGTGCATCTCTGCTGGTTAATGTTGCCTTCTTGAGGTTATCTTGAGATGATTTCGGGGCTTTTAGTGTCCCCGCGGCCCGGTCCTCGACCAGGCCTCCACCCCCAGGAAGCAGCCCGTGACAGCTGACTAACACCCAAGTACCTATTTACTGCTAGGTAACAGGGGCATTCAGGGTGAAAGAAACTTTGCCCATTTGTTTCTGCCTCGTGCGGGAATCGAACCCGCGCCACAGAATTACGAGTCCTGCGCGCTATCCACCAGGCTACGAGGCCTTGGGTTGAATGTGCGTACAGTTTACGGGGTACAACGCGCTCCTCAACCCAAGGTCGTCATTGATATGGACGACCTCGTTAAGTTTCGGAGCTCGTAAACGGTTTAGTGAATTGGGACTTAAGCTCCGTGATGAAGCCAAGTGGGTGAGATCTCAAGTTCAGTGCTCTTTGAATCTTGTGCGTTGTCTCAGAGGCACTCATTGCCCCCTGAGACACATTGCCCATGATACACACAGTCCCTGAGACACACTGACCCTGAGACACACTGACCCTGAGACACACTGCCCCTGAGACACACTGCCCCTGAGACACACTGTCCTTGAGACACACTGACCCTGAGACACACTGCCCCTGAGACACACTGCCCCTGAGACACACAGTCCATGAGATATTCTGCCCCTGAGACCCACTGCCCCTGAGACCCACAGCCCCTGAGACCCACTGACCCTGAGACACACTGCCCCTGAGACACACAGTCCATGAGATATTCTGCCCCTGAGACCCACTGCCCCTGAGACCCACAGCCACTGAGACCCACAGCCCCTGAGACCCACTGACCCTGAGACACACTGCCCCTGAGACACACTGACCCTGAGACACACTGACCCTGAGACACACTGACCCTGAGACACACTGACCCTGAGACACAGCCCCTGAGGCTGGTACATAAGCTGGAGAGACAGGCAGGTGTAGCTGGTAAGGTGCTCCAGGGGATAAGGGAGTACCTAAGCAATAGGAAGCAGAGAGTTACGGTCAGGGGTGAGACCTCCGATTGGCGTGAAGTCACCAGTGGAGTCCCACAGGGCTCATTACTCGGTCCTATCCTTTTTCTGATATATGTAAATGATCTCCCGGAGGGTATAGATTCATTTCTCTCAATGTTTGCGGACGATGCCAAAATTATGAGAAGGATTAAGACAGAAGAAGACTGTTTGAGGCTTCAGGAAGACCTAGACAAGCTGAAGGAATGGTCTAACAATTGGTTGTTAGAGTTTAACCCAACCAAATGTAATGTAATGAAGATAGGTGTAGGGAGCAGGAGGCCAGATACAAGATATCATCTGAGAGAGGAAATTCTTCAGGAGTCAGAGAAAGAAAAAGACTTGGGGGTTGATATCACGCCAGACCTGTCTCCTGCAGCACATATCAAGATGATAACTTCAGCGGCATATGCCAGGCTGGCCAACATACGAAAGGCATTCAGAAAGTTGTGTAAAAAATCATTCAGAACTTCGTATACCACATATGTCAGGCCAATCCTGGAGTATGCGGCTCCAGCATGGAGTCCAAATCTAGTCAAGGATAAGACTAAACTGGAAAAGGTTCAAAGGTTTGCCACCAGACTAGTACCCGAGCTGAGAGGTATGAGCTACGAGGAGAGACTACGGGAATAAAACCTCACTGCGCTGGAAGACAGAAGAGTTAGGGGGGACATGATCACCACATTCAAGATTCTGAAGGGAATTGATAGGGTAGATAAAGACAGGCTATTTAACACAAGGCGCACACGCACAAGGGAACACAGGCGGAAATTGAGTGCCCAAACAGTCACACAGATATTAGAAAGAACTTTTTTAGTGTCAGTGTGGTTGACAAATGGAATGCATTAGGAAGTGATGTGGTGGAGGCTGACTCCTTACACAGTTTCAAGTGTAGATATGATAGAGCCCAATAGGCTCAGGAATCTGTACACCTGTTGATTGACGGTTGAGAGGCGGGACCAAAGAGCCAGAGCTCAACCTCCGCAAACAGAACTAGGTTAGTACAACTAGGTGAGTACACTGTTCCCTGAGACACACTAACCCTGAGACCCACTGCCCCTGAGACACACTGTTCCCTGAGACACACTGACCCTGAGACCCACTGCCCCTGAGACACACTGCCCCTGAGACACACTGTTCCCTGAGACACACTGTTCCCTGAGACCCACTGTCCCTGAGACACACTGTTCCCTGAGACACACTGACCCTGAGACCCACTGCCCCTGAGACACACTGTCCCTGAGAAACACTGCCCCAGAGACACTCTGCCCCTGAGACCCACTGCCCCTGAGACACACTATCCCTGAGAAACACTGCCCCTGAGAACTACTGCCCCCCTGAGACACACTGACCCTGAGACACACTGTCCCTGAGACACACTGTCCCTGAGACCCACTGTCCCTGAGACACACTGACCCCCTGAGACACACTGCCCCTGAGACCTACTGCCCCTGAGACACTCTGCCCCTGAGACACACTGCCCTTTAGACACATTGCCCCCTGAGACACACTGACCCTGAGACACACTGTCCCTGAGACACATTGTCCCTGAGACACGCTGTCCCTGAGACATGCTGAACCTGAGACACACTGTCCCTGAGACACACTGTCCTTGAGACACTGTCTCTGAGACTCTCTGCCCCTGAGACACACTGCCCGTGAGACACTCTGCCCCTGAGACACTCTGCCTCTGAGACACACTGTCCCTGAGACACACTATCCCTGAGACACACTGTCCCTGAGACACACTGTTAATAAGACACACTGTCCCTGAGACACACAGTTCCTGACACACACTGTCCCTGAGACACACTGTCCCTGAGACTCACTGCCCCTGAGAAACACTCTCCCTGAGATACACTGTCCCTGAGACACACTGTCCCTGAGACACACTGTTAATAAGACACACTGTCCCTGAGACACACTGTCCCTGAGACTCACTGCCCCTGAGACACTCTCCCTGAGACACACTTCCCCCTGAGAAACACTGCCCCTGAGATACACTACCCCTGAGACACACTGCCCCTGAGACACACTGTTCGTGAGACACACACTGCCCCTGAAACACACTGCCCCTGAGATACACTACCCCTGAGACACACTGCCCCTGAGACACACTGTTCGTGAGACACACACTGCCCCTGAGACACACTGTTCCTCAGACACATTGACCCTGAGACACAATGCCCCTGAGACACACTGTCCATGAGACACACTGTCCTCTGAGACACACCATCCCCCTGGCAACAGGGGAACTGCCAGAAATTTGGAAAGCAGCTAAGGTAGTCCCGATATACAAGAAAGGGGATAGACAGGAGGCACTGAACTACAGGCCAGTGTCCCTAACCTGCATACCATGCAAGCTGATGGAGAAGATTGTGCGAAGAAAGCTAGTGGAGCACCTGGAGCGAAGAAACTTTGTATCACAGCATCAAAATTGATTCAGGGATGGCAGGTCCTGCCTCACAGGGTTACTTGAATTCTTCCACCAGGCAACAAAAATAAGGCAAGAAAGAGAAGGGTGGGCAGAATGCATATTTTTGGATTGTCACAAAAGCCTTTGATACAGTACCACACAAGAGGCTAGTGAAAAAGCTGGAGATGCAGGCTGGAGTGAAAGGGAAGGTACTCCATTGGATATAGGAGTAACTAAGCAACAGGAGACAACGAGTCAATGTAAGGGGTGAGGTCTCAGATTGGTGAGACGTTACGAGTGGAGTCCCGCAGGGGTCAGTCCTTGGACCTATACTGTTTCTGATATATGTAAATGATCTCCCAGAGGGTATAGAATCGTTTCTCTCAATGTTTGCCGATGATGCAAAAATTATGAGGATGATTGAAACTGAGGACGATAGTAGGAGGCTACAAGATGACCTAGACAGACTGAGTGAATGGTCCAACAAATGGCTGTTGAAGTTCAACCCGAGTAAATGCAAAGTATTGAAACTATGCAGTGGAAACAGGAGGTCAGACACAGGATACAGAATAGGAGATGAAGTACTTATTGAAACGGACAGAGAGAAAGATCTAGGAGTTGATATCTCACCAAACCTGTCTCCTGAAGCCCACATAAAAAGAATAACGTCTGCGGCATATGCGAGGCTGGCTAACATCAGAACAGCCTTCAGGAACCTTTGTAAGGATTCATTCAGAATCTTGTACACCACATATGTAAGACCAATCCTGGAGTATGCGGCCCCAGCATGGAGCCCGTACCTTGTCAAGCACAAGACGAAGCTGGAAAATGTCCAAAGGTATGCCACTAGACTAGTCCCAGAACTAAGAGGCATGAGTTATGAGGAAAGGCTGCGGGAAATGCACCTTACGAAACTGGAAGACAGAAGAGTAAGGGGAGACATGATCACAACCTACAAAATCCTCAGAGGAATCGACCGGGTAAACAAGGATAAACTATTCAACACTGGTGGGACGTGAACAAGGGGACACAGGTGGAAACTGAGTACCCACATGAGCCACAGAGACGTTAGAAGGAACTTTTTCAGTGTCAGAGTAGTTAACGGATGGAATGCATTAGGCAGTGATGTAGTGGAGGCTGACTCCATACACAGTCTCATATGTAGATATGATAGAGCCCAGTAGGCTCAGAAATCTGTACACCAGTTGATTGACAGTTGAGAGGCGAACCAAAGAGCCCAAGTCCAACCCCCGCAAGCACAAATAGGTGAGTACACTGACCATGAGACACACTGCCCCTGAGACACACTGTCCCTGAAACACGCTGTCCCCTGAGACACAATGACCCTGAGACACACTGGCCCTGAGACACACTGCCCCTGAGACACACTGCCCCTGAGACACGCTGTTCCCTGAGACACAATGACCCTGAGACCCACTGCCCCTGAGACACACTGCCCCTGAGATGCACTGTCCCTGAGACACGCTGTCCCCTGAGACACACTGACCCTGAGACACACTGTCCCTGAGACGCACTGTCCCTGATACACGCTGTCCCCTGAGACACACTGACCCTGAGACACACAGTCCCTGAGACACACTGCCCCTGAGAAACTCTGCCCCTGAGACCCACTGCCTCTGAGACCCACTGCCCCTGAGACACTCTGCCCCTGAGACACACTGTCTCTGAGACAAACTGACCCTGAGACCCACTGCCCCTGAGACCCACTGCCCCCTGAGACCCACTGTCCCTGAGAAATTCTGCCCCTGAGACCCACTGCCCCTGAGACCCACTGCCCCTGAGACACTCTGCCACTGAGACCCACTGCCCCCTGAGACCCACTGCCCCTGAGACCCACTGCCCCTTAGACAATCTGCCACTGAGACCCACTGACCCTGAGACAAACTGACCCTGAGACACACTGTCCCTGAGACACACTCACCCTGAGACACACTGTCCCTGAGACACACTGCCCCTGAGACACACTGTCCCTGAGACACACAGACCCTGAGCCACACTGTCCCTGAGACACACTGACCCTGAAACAAACTGACCCTGAGACACACTGCCCCTGAGACACACTGTCCCTGAGACACACTGACCCTGAGACACTCTGTCCCTGAGACACACTGTCCCTGAGACACACAGACCCTGAGACACACTGTCCCTGAGACACACTGTCCCTGAGACACACTGACCATGAGACACACTGCCCCTGAGACACACTGCCCCTGAGACACACTGTCTCTTAGACACACTGTCTCTTAGACACACTGCCCCTGAGACACACTGCCCCTGAGACACACTGCCCCTGAGACACACTGACCCTGAGACACACTGCCCCTGAGACACACTGACCCTGAGACACACTGACCCTGAGACACACTGTCCCTGAGACACACTGTCCCTGAGACACACAGACCCTGAGACACACTGACCCTGAGACACACTGTCCCTGAGACACACTGTCCCTGAGACACACAGACCCTGAGACACACTGTCCCTGAGACACACTGTCCCTGAGACACACTGACCATGAAACACACTGTCCCTGAGACACACTGTCCCTGAGACACACTGTCCCTGAGACACACTGTCCCTGAGACACACTGACCCTGAGACACACTGACCCTGATATCTATTTGTGCTCACCTATATGTGCTTGCAGGATCGAGCATTGCCTCTTGGATCCCGCCTTTCTATCTATCGGTTGCTTACAGCAATGGCTCCTGTCCCATTTTCCTATCATACCTAGTTTTAAAATTATGAATAGAATTTGCTTTCACAACCTGCACCTTAAGTTCATTCCATTTTTCCACTCTCACGCTAAAAAAAAAATCCTAACATCTCTGTGACTCATCTGAGTTTCCAGCTTCCACCCGTGTCCCCTCGTTCTGTTATTATTACGTGTGAACATTTCATCTATTTCCACTTTGTCAATTTCCCTGAGTATTTTATATGTTCCTATCATATCTCTTCTCTCCCTTTTTTTCAAGTGTCGTAAGGTTCAATTCCTTCAGCCGCTTCTCATATCCCATCCCTCGTAACTCTGGGGACAAGCCTCGTGGCAAACTTTTGAACTTTTTCCAGGTTCCTTATGTGTTTCTTCAGGTGAGGACTCCATGATGAGGCGGCATACTCTAAGACTGGTCTCACGTAGGCAGTATAAAGAGCCCTTAAAGCCTCCTCACTTAGGTTTATGAATGAAATTCAAATTTTCGCCAGTGTTGAGTACGCTGCTGTCGTTATTCTATTTATATGTGCCTCAGGAGTTAGATTAGGCGTTACTTCCACTCCCAGGTCTCTTTCTCGAATCGTTACAGGTAGGCAGTTCCCCTTCATTGTGTACTGTCCCTTTGGTCGCCTATCACCTGATCCCATTTCCATAACTTTACATTTGCTTGTGTTGAACTCCAGTAGCAATTTCTCTGACCATCTTTGCAACCTGTTCAAGTTGTCTTGGAGGATCCTTCAATCCTCATCTGTCAACTCTTCTCATTAATTTTGCGTCATCCGCGAACATTGGCATGTAGGATTCTACTCCTGTAAACATGTCATTAACGTATATTAGAAATAGAATTGGTCCCAGTACTGATCCTTGAGGTACTCCACTCGTTAATGTTCGTCAATCCGACTTCTCGCCCCTTAACGTTACTCTCTGGCTCCTTACCCATGCAAGAGCCTTTCCGCTTACTAAAGAACTCTTTTCTAAAGAACTGCCTTTAGAAACTTGTGTAAGGAATCGTTCAGGACCCTGTATACCACTTATGTAAGACCAATCCTGGAGTATGCAGCTCCAGTCTGGAGTCCACACCTTGTTAAACACAAGACAAAGTTAGAGAAGATCCAGCGGTATGCCACCAGGATCGTCCCGGAACTGAGATGAATGAGCTACAAGGAAAGGCTAAAGGAGCTGAACCTCACATCCCTGGAAAACAGAAGAGTAAAGTGGAGACATGATAAGCACCTATAAAATTCTCAGAAGATGGAGAGATCTACATTTTCAAATGTAGATGTGATAGAGCCCAGTAGGCTCAGGAATCTGTTCACCAGTTGATTGATTGTTGAGAGGCGGGACCAAAGAGCCAAAGCTCAACCCCTGCAAGCACAATTAGGTGAGTACATACACACACATTCCCAAGAAGGAGCCCGTAACCGCTGTCTAATGCCTAGGTACCTATTTACAGCTAGGTGAACAGGCGCATCAGGGTGAAAGAAACTGCCCATTTGTTCAGATGACGTATTTTTGTATAACTCAAAAGTTAAAACTCTCATGAACGCTAAACAAACACTACTTTATCTGCTAACTGCTCAAATCATTGCCTTATCATGTTAATAACTATCTACGGGCTCACCATAGCCCGTGTTACTTGAAACTTTTTTGTTCCAGGTAGCGAATCTTTAACAACAACAACTTATCACGTTAGGATGTAAAGAACAAATGACAAGTGTTTTATACAAGTTTATTCGGGATAGGAAGAATATTTAGAGTATTATGTGTACTCATTCTCCGTAACATAAGAGTTCCTTCAGTTACCTAGAGTGAGAGCACCTGAGGTTCCCATCTGCTCCGTGAGCTGTATACCTGTATATGTTTACATAGAAGCCCTCAACCTGCACCTTTCATCTTTTCTTGTGACTAGTTGTAGTAATGTGATGATAAGTCGAAGGCGAATGGACTAATACGAACACAAACTGATTCTGATTGGCCTGAGACCACACGTGAGGCTTACAATGAAAAATTCTCAAAATCATAAAAGGATTCCTAATTATATACAAGAACGAATAAAAAGGACTGAAACTAATATAGAATATTCCTCAACAAAATATGATAATTGCAGGAGAATATTTGCTTCGATCTCATTACCGTTGAGGGGAAAAATAGAGCTGATGTCAGTGAAGAGGACTGACAAATTGTGAGCATCTCCCTCTCATTACTCTCACCATCAGCTGTATTTGATGAAGTTAATTGGTTTGTGAGGCCACAGCTGGGTAACGGAACCAATTATGTGAAGGTTCCACCTGCCTCATGCCTCCCAGATGCCTCGCATATGCTACCCACATGCCTCCCTCATGCCTCCCTCATGCCTCCCACATGCCTTCCTCATGCCTCCCTCATGCCTGCCACATGCCTCCCTCATGCCTCCCACCTGCCTCCCACATGCCTTCCTCATGCCTCACTCATGCCTCCCTCATGCCTCGCACATGCCTCCCTCATGCCTCCCTCATGCCTCCCTCATGCCTCGCACATGCCCCCTCATGCCTCCCTCATGCCTCCCTCATGCCTCCCTCATGCCTCCCTCATGCCTCCCTCATGCTTCCCTAATGCCTCGCACATGCCCCCCTCATGCCTCACTCATGCCTCCCTCATGCCTCCCTCATGCCTCCCTCATGCCTCGCACATGCCCCCCTCATGCCTCCCTCATGCCTCCCTCATGCCTCGCATAGGCCCCCCTCATGCCTCACTCATGCCTCGCACATGCCTCCCACATGCCTCCCTCATGCCTCCCACATGATTCCCACATGCCTCCCACCTGCCTCCCACATGCCTTCCTCATGCCTCCCTCATGCCTCCCACATGCCTCCCACATGCCCCCCTCATGCCTCACACATGCCCCCCTCATGCCTCACTCATGCCTCCCTCATGCCTCCCTCATGCCTCCCTCATGCCTCGCACATGCCTCCCACATGCCTCCCTCATGCCTCGCACATGCCCCCCTCATGCCTCCCTCATGCCTCCCTCATGCCTCCCACATGCCTCCCTCATGCCTTCCTCATGCCTCCCACATGCCTCCCTCATGCCTCCCACATGCCTCCCTCATGCCTCCCACATGCCTCCCACATGCCTCCCTCATGCCTCCCACATGCCTCCCTCATGCCTCCCACATGCCTCCCTCATGCCTCCCACATGCCTCCCACATGCCTCCCACCTGCCTCCCTCATGCCTCCCTCATGCCTCCCTCATGCCACCCTTACACCTCCACATGCCACCCTCACACCTCCCACATGCCTCCCACATGCCTCCCACATGCCTCCCACATGCCTCCCACATGATTCCCACATGCCTCCCACCTGCCTCCCACATGCCTTCCTCATGCCTCCCTCATGCCTCCCACATGCCTCCCTCATGCCTCCCACATGATTCCCACATGCCTCCCACATGCCTCCCTCATGCCTCCTACATGCCTCCCTCATGCCTCCCACATGCCTCCCACATGCCTCCCACCTGCCTCCCTCATGCCTCCCTCATGCCTCCCTCATGCCACCCTTACACCTCCACATGCCACCCTCACACCTCCCACATGCCTCCCACATGCCTCCCACATGCCTCCCGCATGCCTCCCACATGATTCCCACATGCCTCCACCTGCCTCCCACATGCCTTCCTCATGCCCCCCTCACACCTCCCACATGCCTCCCACATGCCTCCCTCATGCCTCCCACATGATTCCCACATGCCTCCCACCTGCCTCCCACATGCCTTCCTCATGCCTCCCTCATGCCTCCCTCATGCCTCCCACATGCCTCCCTCATGCCTCCCACATGCCTCCCACATGCCTCCCTCATGCCTCCCACACACCTCCCACATGCCTTCCACACACCTTCCACATGCCTCCCACATGCCTCCCACCTGCCTCCCTCATGCCTCCCACATGCCTCCCTCATGCCTCCCACATGCCTCCCTCATGCCTCCCACATGCCTCCCACATGCCTCCCACCTGCCTTCCTCATGCCTCCCACATGCCTCCCTCATGCCTCCCACATGCCTCCCACATGCCTCCCTAATGCCACCCTCACACCTCCCACATGTCACCCTTACACCTCCACATGCCACCCTCACACCTCCCACATGCCACCCTCATGCCTCCCACATGCCTCCCACATGCCTCCCTAATGCCACCCTCACACCTCCCACATGTCACCCTTACACCTCCACATGCCACCCTCACACCTCCCACATGCCACCCTCACACACCACACATGCCACCCTCACACCTCCCACATGCCACACTCACACCTCCCACATGCCACCCTCACACCTCCCACATGCCACCCTCACACCTCCTACATGCCACCCTCACACCTCCCACATGCCACCCTCACACCTCCCACATGCCTCATACATGTTGGGAAGAAAACTTACTCTCTATTAATTGATTGATATTTAATTAATAGATTAATTTAAATTAATCGAAGGACCACTCTATTTTGACTGAAAAGGGAAACAGATAATTAAATGATAAGGACTGAAACACCAGTGCCTATAGATAAGAAACTATTAAAGATTATTCCATAAACTTCAATGGGCTGTATAATATTAATGTTCGAGAATAAACTTCCCTTCCTTCACAAAATGTGAGGTTAATACCTGAAGTTATCTTCTCCCAGTACGCTTCATCGAGGCTGGTTCTTCCTCGACTAAAATTACTAATTTCTACTAAATACTATATTAAGAAACATTAGATAAATTGATTAATGGTAAAAAGGTTATATGTTGATTAACCAAGAAATTATTCTCATTTGACTTTTATAAGGCTATCATATTACGTTAGATATCTCAAATCAAATAAACTAAATGTCTTCGACTGATAATCGATTCTAGAATTTTCTCACTCAAAGAAACAATAGAAAAGGGTTCAGCTGCTTAGCTGTAATAGTGAACGGAGAGGTAGAGGTGCGATGGCGTTGTCTGCTACTTGCTGCAACACGTGAGCTCGAGCATGGCGTGGGAACATGAGGACCACGACCGCTTACAACACAAGCTGAAATTTCAACTGAATATACCAATTGTTTACACCTACTATCTAGTATCCTCACTATGCCATAGAAGGAATAAATTAATTCCTTATGGACGTACTTATTGTTTTAGAGGTCGCGTGGCGTAACGATGGACAGTGCACAGTAAAAAATATATAGAGAGATCTCATGATATAACTAATACTAGGGCACTTAACCTGCTGGTTGTCCACCGAAGCAATCACAGATTGCTACTGAGCAATTGCACGCTCCTAGGCCGATTAACTGCAAGGGCCTAACGTAGAATTGATGGAATTCGACTCTCCCGGGACGCACGATGTGATTGTTGGCGTCTGAACAAGGCAAAACTCAGCTGAGAATAATGGCGTCTCTCAGCCTCCCTCCCTCAACTCGTCTCACGCATTCACAGCAGAATTTAATAATCACGGATAATTCTTTTCCGTGTAATTACTGATGTAAGGCGTTAATGAGAACCGGGTTGCAATTATAGGGAATTAAATAATATCATATTCTCGTTAAATGGTGTTAATCGAGAAATGGAGAGAAATTTTCTTTCCTCCATAGCATTCGTACGTAACAGATAAAACTGTTACTTGATAATAATCTCAGTTAACAACTTTCGGTTTTGGATTATTGGGAGCTATATTATCCGTAGTTAATTATTGTAGGGAATACTGATAATTTTAGAGAACCACATTCAATTCTCTAACATATTGGGAATAAATATGTTTAGATGGACATTATCTGACGCAATCCTGCCTCTCGATGTCGTGAGAATATTAGCAAAATGCTCAGATAAAGAAATACTAATTTATGTTAACACTGCTGTTAGTGGAATTAATTACTACTGTAATTAGTATACAATAATGATGTATTATAATACAATGGGAGTGTGACAGTGTTGGAAATTTCCAACAATACACACCTCCCACATGCCTCCCACACACCTCCCACATGCCACCCTCACACCTCCCACATGCCTCCCACACACCTCCCACATGCCACCCTCACACCTCCCACTTGCCTCCCACACACCTTCCACATGTCACCCTCACACCTCCCACATGCCACCCTCACACCTCCCACATGCCACCATCACACCTCCCACATGCCACCCTCACACACCACACACACCTCCCATAGGCTTCCTACACACCTCCCACATGCCTCTCAAATGCCTCCCACACACTTCCCACATGCCACCGTCACACCTCCCCACATGCCACCCTCACACCTCCCACATGCCCAACTCACACCTCCCACATGCCTCCCACACACCTCCCACATGCCCCACTCACACCTCCCACATGCCACCCACACACCTCCCACATGCCTCGCACAAACCTTCCACATGTTACCCTCACACCTCCCACATGCCACCCTGACACCTCCCACATGCCTCCCACACACCTCCCACATGCCTCCCACACACCTCCCACACACCTCCCACACACCTCCCACATACCTCCCACATGCCTCATACACACCTCCCACATGCCTCCCTCACACCTCCCACATGCCTCCCACACACCTCCCACATGCCTCCCACACACCTCCCACATGCCTCCCACACACCTCCCACATGCCACCCACACACATCCCACATGCCTCACACACACCTCCCACATTCCACCCTCACACCTCCCACATGCCACCCTCACACCTCCCACATGCCTCCCACTCACCTCTCACATGCCTCCCACACACCTCCCACGTGCCACCCTCACACCTCCCACATGCCTCCCACTCACCTCTCACATGCCTCCCACACACCTCCCACACACCTCCCACATGTCTCCCACACACCTCCCACATGCCACCCCTCACACCTCGCACATGCCTCCCACACACCTCCCACACACCACCCACATACATCCCACACACCTCCCACATGCCACCCCTCACAACTCTCACATGCCTCCCACACACCTCCAACACACCACCCACACACCTCCCACACACCTCCAACACACCTCCCACACACCTCCCACACACCTCCAACACACCACCCACACACCTCCCACACACCTCCCACATGCCACCCCTCACAACTCTCACATGCCTCCCACACACCTCCAACACACCTCTCACATACCTCCCCCACACCTCCCACACACCTCCAACACACCTCCCATATGCCACCCACACACCTCCCACATGCCACTCACACACCTCCCACATACCTCCCACACACCTCCCACATACCTCCCACACACCTCCCACATACCTCCCATATGTGCCCTATAACGTACCGCACAATATGTACGAGAACAGGTCTCTAATCCCGTCGAGAATCCATACGATCCTGGTCCCATTCTGATAACAAAAACAATCCTCTTCTGTGGTTGAGAGCTCATTAACTCGTGTCACTATGTGGCTTATAAAGTGGCTCTGACCTTGTCCATGGAGGACAGGACAATATATATATATATATATATATATATATATATATATATATATATATATATATATATATATATATATACATAAATATATAAGTATGTTGGTTATCATTGAATTATATTACCATTAACGTACTCCGTCCTCACACACGTGGGGTTCACAGTTCGAGTCTCCTAGTGCCCAGGTGAATGTATTGGTTACCATTGTAAGCGAATAGAAACGTTTGTGTAGACAATATGCTGAGGATTTATGTATACCTATTAGAAGCTCTTTCGTTCATGTGGTTCCGAGGATCAGTGTCCCTGCGGCCCGGTCTCTGACCAGGCCTCAGAGTTGGATATGTTCGAACTCTTACCATGCTTGAAGTTTAACGAGTGATTTATTACGTAGTTGATCAGGTTATCTTTGGAGGTGTTCAGTTCCTGTTTGAACTTGGTGAGAGAACGGCTGTTACTGCCTCTTATGTACAGAGGGCGTTGAACAGTATTAGACCCTCGTAGTCTTGGAGTCTCGTAGTCTTGGAGCCTCGTAGTCTTAGACCCTCGTAGTCTTGGACCCTCGTTCTCTTGGACCCTCGTAGTCTTGGACCCTCGTAGTCTTGGTCCCTCGTAGTCTTGGAGCCTCGTAGTCTTAGACCCTCGTAGTCTTGGACCCTCGTTGTCTTGGACCCTCGTAGTCTTGGACCCTCGTAGTCTTGGACCCTCGTAGTCTTGGACCCTCGTTGTCTTGGACCCTCGTAGTCTTGGACCCTCGTTGTCATGGACCCTCGTAGTCTTGGACCCTCGTAGTCATGGACCCTCGTAGTCATGGACCCTCGTAATCTTGGACCCTCGTAGTCTTGGACCCTCATAGTCTTGGACCCTCGTAGTCTTAGCCCTCGTAGTTATTTGTGGACCTTTTTAATGCCATTTTGCATTTCTGTTATTAGGTCTTCTAGTCTCGTTTGTAATGATTTCCGTGCATAAATTATTCCCACACATCTTGCATACACATTCTACACACCAACCATACACATTGTACACACCTACCATACATATTCTACACACCTACCATACACATTCTACACACCTACCATACACATTCTACACACCTACCATACATATTCTACACACCTACCATACACATTCTACACACCTACCATACACATTCTACACACCTACCATACACATTCTACACACCTACCATACACATTCTACACACCTACCATACACATTCTACACACCTACCATACACATTCTACACATCTCCCATACACATTCTACACACCTACCATACACATTCTACATACCTACCATACACATTCTACACATCTCCCATACACATTCTACACATCTACCATACACATTCTACACATCTCCCATACACATTCTACACATCTCCCATACACATTCTACACACCTACCATACAAATTCTACATACCTACCATACACATTCTACACACCTACCATACACATTCTACACATCTACCATACACATTCTACACATCTCCCATACACATTCTACACATC
This sequence comes from Procambarus clarkii, assembly GCF_040958095.1. NCBI lineage: Eukaryota > Metazoa > Arthropoda > Malacostraca > Decapoda > Cambaridae > Procambarus > Procambarus clarkii. The sequence goes on from NC_091179.1 coordinate 31,458,875, forward strand.
TCCCATACACATTCTACACATCTACCATACACATTCTACACATCTCCCATACACATTCTACACATCTCTCATACACATTCTACACACCTACCACACACATTCTACACACCTACCATGCATATTCTACACACCTACCATACACATTCTACACATCTCCCATACACATTCTACACATCTCCCATACACATTCTACACACCTACCACACACATTCTACACACCTACCATGCACATTCTACACACCTACCATACACATTCTACACACCTCCCATACACATTCTACACACCTCCCATACACATTCTACACACCTCCCACAATCTCTCCACACATGAACCTTACATATAAGAACAAAGGATTGAAACGATATTTTAAAAGTTAATGTGAATTGAAAAATTAGTGAATTTTAACCCATTTTATCATTCACACAAAAATTACGGATACATACTCACTATCACACTCCTGCAACTCACTATCACACTCTAGCAACTCACTATCACTCTCCAGCAACTATCACACTCCTGGAACTCACTTTCACACTCCAGCAATTCACTATCGCACTCCAACAACTCACTATCACACTCCAACAACACACTATCACACTCCAACAACTCACTGTCACACTCCAACAACTCACTATCACACTCCAACAACTCACTATCACACTCCAATAACACACTATCACACTCCAGCAACTCACTATCACACTCCAACAACACACTATCACACTCCAGCAACTCACTATCACACTCCAACAACACACTATCACACTCCAGCAACTCACTATCACACTCCAGCAACTCACTATCACACTCCAGCAACTCACTATTACACTCTAGCAACTCACTATCACTCTCCAGCAGCTCACTATCACTCTCCAACAACTCACTATCACATTCGAGCAACTCACTATCACACTCCAGCAACTCACTATCACACTCCAGCAACTCACTATCACACTCCAGCAACTCACTATCACACTCCAGCAACTCACTATCACACTCCAGCAACTCACCATCACACTCCAACAACACACTATCACACTCCAGTAACTCACTATTACACTCCAACAACTCATTTTCACACTCCAACAACTCACTCTCACACTCCAGCAACTCACTATCATACTCCAGCAACTCACTATCACACTCCAACAACTCACTATCATACTCCAGCAACTCACTATCACACTCCAACAACTCACTATCACAATCCAGCAACTATCACACTCCAGCAAGTCACAGCTTCATCAAGACTGTTGAACAATGACCTGACCAAAGGAACTGACCAAAATGTTGAAAAGGTTTTCAGGCTTGGAAAGTTCAACAAGGACAGGGACCAAATGATAAAGGTGGTATTCATGAGCGAAATCACGAAAGAGGAACTGTTAGCAAGGAAGTGCTGTCTAGCAAAGGTAGAGAAGTTCAAAAAAGTATTCCTGCAGAGGGATATGACAAGGGAAGAGAGAATACGGACAGCAGACGCGAGGAAGGAGCGCAGGGAGAGAGAAAGAAATCAGAGTACCACAACCCAGAACCCTACAATCCCAGAGGGAAGTGGAGAGCCTTCCTCGAACAGTGCAACAGCCACAGGGATTGGGGTACCACCCCAACATTCTACCCAACAGACACCCAACTGCCCCATCCCCTGTCAGCCCTCCACTAAGTACCCACCTAGGGCACCTTCCCCCCACCCACCCCCTCCTCCCACTCACCCCTCTCCCCAGGACCTCCCTTCTCCCCCATCCCCCAAGCCCTCCCTTCTCCCACATGCCTTCCCTTCTCTCCCACCCCCAAGCCCTTCCTTCCCCCCTCCCCCCTAAGCCCCCCACTCTCCCCCACCTCACCTAAGAATTCCCCTCTCCCCCACTCCCCTAAACCCTCCCCTCTTCCTCACCCACCTCAGCCCTCCCTTTTCCCCCACGTCCCCCAAGCCCTCCACCCTTTTCTCCCCCCCCCCAAGCCCCCCCATCTCCCCTATCCCCCAAAGCCTCTCCTCCCCCCATGCTTCCCCAACCCTCCCTCTCTCACCCCCACCAACTCTCCCCCAAAGCCTTTCCCGCCCCCCCCCCATGCTTCCCCAACCCTCCCTCTCTCACCCCCACCAACCCTCCCCCTCTCACTCTCCCCCCCAAGCCTCTCCCTCTCCCCTCCAACCCTCCCCCTCTTACCCACCCCCTGTACCCTCCCCCTCTTACCCACCCCCTGTAACCTCCACCTCTCCCCCACCACCCCAAGCCCTCCCTCCTCCACCAATCTCCCCGTGCCAGGTCCCCCCAGCTCCCACTCACCCCAGATCCCAAAGGTCCCCCCCAGAGAGGAAGCAGAAGAGAGTGAGTTTCAGGGTGATGTACTCGAACATAGATGGGATCACAAGCAAGACAAGTGAACTAAGGGAAAGAGAACAAGAAGTTAACCCAGATGTAATTGGACTCACTGAAACAAAACTCTCTGGAATCATAACGAATGCCGTGTTTCCCCAGGAGTACACAGTAATAAGGAAAGAGAGGGAAGGTAGGGGAGGAGGCGGAGTGGCCCTACTCATGAGAAAGGAATGGAGTTTTAAGGAGATGGCCATCCCGGGCTGTGAGGAGTTCAGAGACTACATAGCAGGCACCATAACAATGGGAGGACCAAGAATAGTAGTAGCAGTAATATACAACCCTCCACCAAATGACAGAAGACCCAGTCAAGAGTATGAAAACAACAACATGGCAGTTAACACTATAATTGAGAGAGCAGCCTCTGTTGCCTGTACAAATAGATCCCACCTGCTCATCATGGGCGACTACAATCACGGAAGGTTTGACTGGGAGAACAAGGAACCGCATGGAGGCGAGGATACGTGGAGAGCCAAACTATTGGAGGTGGTGACAAACAACTTTTTAACCCAGCATGTTGGAGTACCCACAAGGATGAGAGGAAATGACGAACCAGCGAGACTCGACATAGTCTTCACTCTGAACAAATCCGAGATAAGAGAAATCGGTTTTGAGGACCCAGTAGGAATGAGCGACCACAGTGTACTGGTGTTTGAGTACTTGATTGAAGAAGGGTTATTGAACTCGAGGAGGGATACTGAAACCAAAAGGTTAGCATACCGAAAGGGAAACTATGAGGGGATAAGAAAATTCCTAACAGATATAGCATGGGAAACAGAGCTCAGGGGAAAGATGGCCCAAGATATGATGGATTACGTCACGCAGAAGTGCAAGGACGCAGCAAACAAGTTTGTCCCAGTCCAAAAGGAAAACAGAGAAATGAAAATGAGAAACCCATGGTTTAATCAGAGATGCAGGCTAGCTAAGCAGCAAAGTAAAAGGGCATGGAGAAACTATAGGAATAACAGGACACTGGAGAGCAGAGAAAGATACCAGAATGCCAGGAATGAATATGTCAGGATGAGAAGAGAGGCAGAAAGACAATACGAAAATAACATCGCAAGCAAGGCAAAGACTCAGCCTAAATTGTTGCATAGCCACATCAGGAGAAAAACAACAGTAAAGGAACAGGTTATGAAATTAGGGATAGGAGCAGAAGGATTCACTACAAATGACAAGGAAGTGTGTGAGGAATTGAATAAGAAATTCCAGGAGGTCTTCACCTTAGAGCAAGGAGAAATTCCAGAGGTACGTGAGGGAATAGCTAACCAGGAACCACTGGAAGAGTTTGAGATTACCAGTGGGGAAGTAAGGAAGTGTTTACTAGAGTTGGATGTGACGAAGGCTATAGGCCCAGATGGAATCTCCCCTTGGGTTCTAAAGGAAGGAGCAAGAGAACTGTGCCTACCACTCTCCATAGTGTATAACAAATCACTGGCAACAGGGGAACTGCCAGAAATTTAGAAAGCAGCTAACGTAGTCCCGATATACAAGAAAGGGGATAGACAGGAGGCACTGAACTACAGGCCAGTGTCCCTAACCTGCATACCATGCAAGCTGATGGAGAAGATTGTGCAAAAAAAAACTAGTGGAGCATCTGGAGCATGGGTTGAGCACACAGCATCAACATGGGTTCAGGGATGGCAGGTCCTGCCTCACAGGGTTACTTGAATTCTACGACCAGGCAACAAAAATAAGGCCAGAAAGAGAAGGGTGGGCAGACTGCATATTTTTGGATTGTCAGAAAGCCTTTGATACAGTGCCACACAAAAGGCTAGTGCGTAAGTTGGAGATGCAGGCTGGAGTGAAAGGGAAGGTACTCCGGTGGATAGAGGAGTACCTAAGCAACAGGAGACAACGAGTCTGTGTGAGGGGTGAGGTCTCAGATTGGCGAGACGTCACAAGTGGAGTCCCGCAGGGGTCTGTCCTTGAACCTATACTGGTTCTGGTATATGTAAATGATCTCCCAGAGGGTATAGATTCGTTCCTCTCAATGTTTGCCGACGATGCAAAAATTATGAGGAGGATTGAAACAGAAGATGATAGTAGTAGGCTACAAGATGACCTGGATAGACTGAGTGAATGGTCCAACAAATGGCTGTTGAAGTTCAGCCCGAGTAAATACAAAGTAATGAAACTAGGCAGTGGAAACAGGAGGCCAAACACAGGATACAGAATAGGAGATGAAGTACTTAATGAAATAGACAGAGAGAAAGATCTAGGAGTTGATATCACACCAAACCTGTCTCCTGAAGCCCACATAAAGAGAATAACGTCTGCGGCATATGCGAGGCTGGCTAACATCAGAACGGCGTTCAGGAACATGTGTAAGGAATCATTCTGAATCTTGTACACCACATATGTAAGACCAATGGAGTATGCTGCCCCAGCATGGTGCCCGTACCTTGTCAAGCACAAGACGAAGCTGGAAAAAGTCCAAAGGTATGCTACTAGACTAGTCCCAGAACTAAGAGGCATGAGTTATGAGGAAAGGCTGCGGGAAATGCACCTTACGACACTGGAAGACAGAAGAGTAAGGGGGGACATGATCACAACCTACAAAATCCTCAGGGGAATCGACCGGGTAAACAAGGATGAACTATTCAACGCTGGTGGGACGCGAACAAGGGGACACAGGTGGAAGCTGAGTACCCAAATGAGCCACAGAGACGTTAGAATGAACTTTTTCAGTGTCAGAGCAGTTAGTAAATGGAATGCACTAGGAAGTGATGTGGTGAAGGCTGACTCCATACACAATTTCAAATGTAGATATGATAGAGCCCAGTAGGCTCAGGAATCTGTACACCAGTTGATTGTTGTTAATGATTCGCTACCTGGAACAAAAAGTTCCAAGTAACACGGGCTATGGTGAGCCCGTAGATAGTTATAGCCAGTTGATTGACGGTTGAGAGGCGGGACCAAAGAGCCAAAGCTCAACCCCCGCAAGCACAATTAGGTGAGTACAATGATCCTCGTCAGTTGTGACATACCGAGTAGATATACATATCTATTTGTCGGATAAACCGACCATATTTACCAACTTTCAATAATTCATAGAAAATGAGACACAGTGGAAATTTCCTCAGTAGAAAACGGGGTATATCATTGCCATATGTCGCCATTAAAATCGCCACTTAATAATGGGATTCCTTCTTAATACAACAGTCTTTGGACTGTGAACATCATAAATACATTTCCCTTGATCCAACTTAATTCACAGTAGTAAAACAACATAAACGTAGGTCCTCTTTTCACCTCATAACGAAATGTGGACAAGACAGCCGAGGCGTCAATGGGAGGGAGGCCAAGGAGTCGCTATTGTTAATTTAACATTACAACTAGTCTCGCATGGAACAGAACAAGATCCACAATTATAACCCTTCGACACAGTGTTACGGGATCAATAACATCCCGTCATCAACACAAACTTCGTCTGCAGATAAGGGAAGTGTCCAATTCCAAAACCCATTATAGCTATTTTATGCAGGCGATGAGTCACAATAACGTGGCTGAAGTATGTTGACCAGACCACACACTAGAAATTGAAGGGACGACGACGTTTCGGTCCGTCCTGGACCATTCTCAAGTCGACAATCGACTTGAGAATGGTCCAGGACGGACCGAAACGTCGTCGTCCCTTCAATTTCTAGTGTGTGTTCTGGTCAACATAGCTATTTTATTCCTTGCCAGAATTTTTTTTAGATAGCTAGGGTAACAAGGTAATGTAATGAGACGAGACACAAAACGAGGAAATTATTACATAAACCTCATCTAACAAATTATATATTTCCCCTGATATAGCTGTCATATAAGTTACTACTATTATCATGTGCTCTTTGACAAGTGTAATTGAAGTACCTGGTTGATACCTGGTTGATGTATCAACCAGGTACTTCAATGGGAGAAGTGGGAGAAGAATTAACACTAGTTACCTGGCACAACAAGTCCACGTGGTGGAGTGGGTGCTTTACCATAATCTGGCGTGTTTCAGCCGTGTTCATACTGGTTGTCTCGCCCAAAATCAACAATTCAGGTTAGCTGTATTTAATTTAAGTTACTAATATATAGTCTATTATTGTACTGAATGTCTACTAAACAATAATTTTTATTGATAGACTATATATATATATATCTATATATATATATATATATATATATATATAAATATATATATATATATATATATATATATATATATATATATATATATATATATATATATATATATAACTGAAAACTCACACCCCAGAAGTGACTCGAACCCATACTCCCAGAAGCAACGCAACTGGTATGTACAAGACGCCTTAATCCACTTGACCATCACGACCGGACATAATGAGGTGATAGCCGAGGCTATCACCTCATTATCACCTCATTATCACTCCTCGAGGCTATAACCTCGAGGAGTGCCGGCGGTGGGGTGGTTCAAATAGCCTCGGCTATCACCTCATTATGTCCGGTCGTGATGGTCAAGTGGATTAAGGCGTCTTGTACATACCAGTTGCGTTGCTTCTGGGAGTATGGGTTCGAGTCACTTCTGGGGTGTGAGTTTTCAGTTGCATATTGTCCAGGGGACCATTCTGGCTTGTTCGCATTTGTGTTCCTCACGTGTGCCCCTAAGAATGAGGTGATTTGGTAAAATGCTATGCCCAAGATAACTATCCGAGTGCCGGCGGTGGGGTGGTTCAAATAGCCTCGGCTATCACCTCATTATGTCCGGTCGTGATGGTCAAGTGGATTAAGGCGTCTTGTACATACCAGTTGCGTTGCTTCTGGGAGTATGGGTTCGAGTCACTTCTGGGGTGTGAGTTTTCAGTTGCATATTGTCCAGGGGACCATTCTGGCTTGTTCGCATTTGTGTTCCTCACGTGTGCCCCTAAGAATGAGGTGATTTGGTAAAATGCTATGCCCAAGATAACTATCCGAGTGCCGGCGGTGGGGTGGTTCAAATAGCCTCGGCTATCACCTCATTATGTCCGGTCGTGATGGTCAAGTGGATTAAGGCGTCTTGTACATACCAGTTGCGTTGCTTCTGGGAGTATGGGTTCGAGTCACTTCTGGGGTGTGAGTTTTCAGTTGCATATTGTCCAGGGGACCATTCTGGCTTGTTCATATATATATATATATATACATATATATATATATATATATATATATATATATATATATATATATATATATATATATATATATATATATATATAACTGAAAACTCACACCCCAGAAGTGACTCGAAACCATACTGCCAGGAGCAACGCAACTGGTATGTACAGGACGCCTTAATCCACTTGACCATCACAACCGGACAAAAACTGATGGTAGCCGAGGCTATTTAGCCCATGAGGTGATTTGATAAAATGCTATGCCCAAAATTACCATCAGAGTGCCGGTGGGCTGATGGGCTAAATAGCCTCGGCTACCATCAGTTTTTGTCCCGTCATGATGGTCAAGTGGATTAAGGCGTCCTGTACATACCAGTTGCGTTGCTCCTGGCAATATGGGTTTGAGTCACTAAGGAGTGTGAGTTTTCAATTGCATATAGTCCTGGGGACCATTCAGGCTTGATGGCATATATATATATATATATATATATATATATATATATATATATATATATATATATATATATATATATATATATATATATATATATATAACTGAAAACTCACACCCCAGAAGTGACTCGAACCCATACTCCCAGAAGCAACGCAACTGGTATGTACAAGACGCCTTAATCCACTTGACCATCACGACCGGACAAAATGAGGTGATAGCCTAAGCTATTTGAACCACCCCACCGCCGGCACTCGGATAGTAATCTTGGGCATAGCATTTTACCAAATCACCTCATTCTTAGGGGCACACGTGAGGAACACAAATGCGAACAAGCCTGAATGGTCCCCAGGACAATATGCAACTGAAAACTCACACCCCAGAAGTGACTCGAACCCATACTCCCAGAAGCAACGCAACTGGTATGTACAAGACGCCTTAATCCACTTGACCATCACGACCGGACAAAATGAGGTGATAGCCTAAGCTATTTGAACCACCCCACCGCCGGCACTCGGATAGTAATCTTGGGCATAGCATTTTACCAAATCACCTCATTCTTAGGGGCACACGTGAGGAACACAAATGCGAACAAGCCTGAATGGTCCCCAGGACAATATGCAACTGAAAACTCACACCCCAGAAGTGACTCGAACCCATACTCCCAGAAGCAACGCAACTGGTATGTACAAGACGCCTTAATCCACTTGACCATCACGACCGGACAAAATGAGGTGATAGCCTAAGCTATTTGAACCACCCCACCGCCGGCACTCGGATAGTAATCTTGGGCATAGCATTTTACCAAATCACCTCATTCTTAGGTGCACACGTGAGGAACACAAATGCAAACAAGCCTGAATGGTCCCCAGGACAATATGCAACTGAAAACTCACACCCCAGAAGTGACTCGAACCCATACTCCCAGAAGCAACGCAACTGGTATGTACAAGACGCCTTAATCCACTTGACCATCACGACCGGACAAAATGAGGTGATAGCCTAAGCTATTTGAACCACCCCACCGCCGGCACTGGTAAAATGCTATGCCCAAGATTACTATCCGAGTGCCGGCGGTGGGGTGGTTCAAATAGCTTAGGCTATCACCTCATTTTGTCCGGTCGTGATGGTCAAGTGGATTAAGGCGTCTTGTACATACCAGTTGCGTTGCTTCTGGGAGTATGGGTTCGAGTCACTTCTGGGGTGTGAGTTTTCAGTTGCATATTGTCCTGGGGACCATTCAGGCTTGTTCGCATTTGTGTTCCTCACGTGTGCCCCTAAGAATGAGGTGATTTGGTAAAATGCTATGCCCAAGATTACTATCCGAGTGCCGGCGGTGGGGTGGTTCAAATAGCTTAGGCTATCACCTCATTTTGTCCGGTCGTGATGGTCAAGTGGATTAAGGCGTCTTGTACATACCAGTTGCGTTGCTTCTGGGAGCATGGGTTCGAGTCACTTCTGGGGTGTGAGTTTTCAGTTGCATATTGTCCTGGGGACCATTCAGGCTTGTTCGCATTTGTGTTCCTCACGTGTGCCCCTAAGAATGAGGTGATTTGGTAAAATGCTATGCCCAAGATTACTATCCGAGTGCCGGCGGTGGGGTGGTTCAAATAGCTTAGGCTATCACCTCATTTTGTCCGGTCGTGATGGTCAAGTGGATTAAGGCGTCTTGTACATACCAGTTGCGTTGCTTCTGGGAGTATGGGTTCGAGTCACTTCTGGGGTGTGAGTTTTCAGTTGCATATTGTCCTGGGGACCATTCAGGCTTGTTCGCATTTGTGTTCCTCACGTGTGCCCCTAAGAATGAGGTGATTTGGTAAAATGCTATGCCCAAGATTACTATCCGAGTGCCGGCGGTGGGGTGGTTCAAATAGCTTAGGCTATCACCTCATTTTGTCCGGTCGTGATGGTCAAGTGGATTAAGGCGTCTTGTACATACCAGTTGCGTTGCTTCTGGGAGTATGGGTTCGAGTCACTTCTGGGGTGTGAGTTTTCAGTTGCATATTGTCCTGGGGACCATTCAGGCTTGTTCGCATTTGTGTTCCTCACGTGTGCCCCTAAGAATGAGGTGATTTGGTAAAATGCTATGCCCAAGATTACTATCCGAGTGCCGGCGGTGGGGTGGTT
>NC_091179.1:31473930-31477714 GCF_040958095.1 Procambarus clarkii
ACCAGATGAGTGTGGGGTCAGTCTGCATTTTCCATCAAGCCACTGTCAATGTGAGAGAACTCGTGTCCAGCTTATAAGCCTATACTTGCATAAACCACAAGTGAAGATTAAATAATCTTTGGACAACACCCACCAGTGGGACTCGAACCCAGAAAGCACAACTACCTTCCAGTAGCAGGCATAACTAGTATGCTTTAACCCACTACACCATCAGACCTTTCAAAAGAAGTAGATAGTTCGAGATATATATATCTCAAACATCTCTACTTCCCGAAGGCACCAGATGAGTGTGGGGTCAGTCTGCATTTTCCATCAAGCCACTGTCAATGTGAGAGAACTCGTGTCCAGCTTATAAGCCTATACTTGCATAAACCACAAGTGAAGATTAAATAATCTTTGGACAACACCCACCAGTGGGACTCGAACCCAGAAAGCACAACTACCTTCCAGTAGCAGGCATAACTAGTATGCTTTAACCCACTACACCATCAGACCTTTCAAAAGAAGTAGATAGTTCGAGATATATATATCTCAAACATCTCTACTTCCCGAAGGCACCAGATGAGTGTGGGGTCAGTCTGCATTTTCCATCAAGCCACTGTCAATGTGAGAGAACTCGTGTCCAGCTTATAAGCCTATACTTGCATAAACCACAAGTGAAGATTAAATAATCTTTGGACAACACCCACCAGTGGGACTCGAACCCAGAAAGCACAACTACCTTCCAGTAGCAGGCATAACTAGTATGCTTTAACCCACTACACCATCAGACCTTTCAAAAGAAGTAGATAGTTCGAGATATATATATCTCAAACATCTCTACTTCCCGAAGGCACCAGATGAGTGTGGGGTCAGTCTGCATTTTCCATCAAGCCACTGTCAATGTGAGAGAACTCGTGTCCAGCTTATAAGCCTATACTTGCATAAACCACAAGTGAAGATTAAATAATCTTTGGACAACACCCACCAGTGGGACTCGAACCCAGAAAGCACAACTACCTTCCAGTAGCAGGCATAACTAGTATGCTTTAACCCACTACACCATCAGACCTTTCAAAAGAAGTAGATAGTTCGAGATATATATATCTCAAACATCTCTACTTCCCGAAGGCACCAGATGAGTGTGGGGTCAGTCTGCATTTTCCATCAAGCCACTGTCAATGTGAGAGAACTCGTGTCCAGCTTATAAGCCTATACTTGCATAAACCACAAGTGAAGATTAAATAATCTTTGGACAACACCCACCAGTGGGACTCGAACCCAGAAAGCACAACTACCTTCCAGTAGCAGGCATAACTAGTATGCTTTAACCCACTACACCATCAGACCTTTCAAAAGAAGTAGATAGTTCGAGATATATATATCTCAAACATCTCTACTTCCCGAAGGCACCAGATGAGTGTGGGGTCAGTCTGCATTTTCCATCAAGCCACTGTCAATGTGAGAGAACTCGTGTCCAGCTTATAAGCCTATACTTGCATAAACCACAAGTGAAGATTAAATAATCTTTGGACAACACCCACCAGTGGGACTCGAACCCAGAAAGCACAACTACCTTCCAGTAGCAGGCATAACTAGTATGCTTTAACCCACTACACCATCAGACCTTTCAAAAGAAGTAGATAGTTCGAGATATATATATCTCAAACATCTCTACTTCCCGAAGGCACCAGATGAGTGTGGGGTCAGTCTGCATTTTCCATCAAGCCACTGTCAATGTGAGAGAACTCGTGTCCAGCTTATAAGCCTATACTTGCATAAACCACAAGTGAAGATTAAATAATCTTTGGACAACACCCACCAGTGGGACTCGAACCCAGAAAGCACAACTACCTTCCAGTAGCAGGCATAACTAGTATGCTTTAACCCACTACACCATCAGACCTTTCAAAAGAAGTAGATAGTTCGAGATATATATATCTCAAACATCTCTACTTCCCGAAGGCACCAGATGAGTGTGGGGTCAGTCTGCATTTTCCATCAAGCCACTGTCAATGTGAGAGAACTCGTGTCCAGCTTATAAGCCTATACTTGCATAAACCACAAGTGAAGATTAAATAATCTTTGGACAACACCCACCAGTGGGACTCGAACCCAGAAAGCACAACTACCTTCCAGTAGCAGGCATAACTAGTATGCTTTAACCCACTACACCATCAGACCTTTCAAAAGAAGTAGATAGTTCGAGATATATATATCTCAAACATCTCTACTTCCCGAAGGCACCAGATGAGTGTGGGGTCAGTCTGCATTTTCCATCAAGCCACTGTCAATGTGAGAGAACTCGTGTCCAGCTTATAAGCCTATACTTGCATAAACCACAAGTGAAGATTAAATAATCTTTGGACAACACCCACCAGTGGGACTCGAACCCAGAAAGCACAACTACCTTCCAGTAGCAGGCATAACTAGTATGCTTTAACCCACTACACCATCAGACCTTTCAAAAGAAGTAGATAGTTCGAGATATATATATCTCAAACATCTCTACTTCCCGAAGGCACCAGATGAGTGTGGGGTCAGTCTGCATTTTCCATCAAGCCACTGTCAATGTGAGAGAACTCGTGTCCAGCTTATAAGCCTATACTTGCATAAACCACAAGTGAAGATTAAATAATCTTTGGACAACACCCACCAGTGGGACTCGAACCCAGAAAGCACAACTACCTTCCAGTAGCAGGCATAACTAGTATGCTTTAACCCACTACACCATCAGACCTTTCAAAAGAAGTAGATAGTTCGAGATATATATATCTCAAACATCTCTACTTCCCGAAGGCACCAGATGAGTGTGGGGTCAGTCTGCATTTTCCATCAAGCCACTGTCAATGTGAGAGAACTCGTGTCCAGCTTATAAGCCTATACTTGCATAAACCACAAGTGAAGATTAAATAATCTTTGGACAACACCCACCAGTGGGACTCGAACCCAGAAAGCACAACTACCTTCCAGTAGCAGGCATAACTAGTATGCTTTAACCCACTACACCATCAGACCTTTCAAAAGAAGTAGATAGTTCGAGATATATATATCTCAAACATCTCTACTTCCCGAAGGCACCAGATGAGTGTGGGGTCAGTCTGCATTTTCCATCAAGCCACTGTCAATGTGAGAGAACTCGTGTCCAGCTTATAAGCCTATACTTGCATAAACCACAAGTGAAGATTAAATAATCTTTGGACAACACCCACCAGTGGGACTCGAACCCAGAAAGCACAACTACCTTCCAGTAGCAGGCATAACTAGTATGCTTTAACCCACTACACCATCAGACCTTTCAAAAGAAGTAGATAGTTCGAGATATATATATCTCAAACATCTCTACTTCCCGAAGGCACCAGATGAGTGTGGGGTCAGTCTGCATTTTCCATCAAGCCACTGTCAATGTGAGAGAACTCGTGTCCAGCTTATAAGCCTATACTTGCATAAACCACAAGTGAAGATTAAATAATCTTTGGACAACACCCACCAGTGGGACTCGAACCCAGAAAGCACAACTACCTTCCAGTAGCAGGCATAACTAGTATGCTTTAACCCACTACACCATCAGACCTTTCAAAAGAAGTAGATAGTTCGAGATATATATATCTCAAACATCTCTACTTCCCGAAGGCACCAGATGAGTGTGGGGTCAGTCTGCATTTTCCATCAAGCCACTGTCAATGTGAGAGAACTCGTGTCCAGCTTATAAGCCTATACTTGCATAAACCACAAGTGAAGATTAAATAATCTTTGGACAACACCCACCAGTGGGACTCGAACCCAGAAAGCACAACTACCTTCC
>NC_091179.1:31478214-31598214 GCF_040958095.1 Procambarus clarkii
CACGAGTTCTCTCACATTGACAGTGGCTTGATGGAAAATGCAGACTGACCCCACACTCATCTGGTGCCTTCGGGAAGTAGAGATGTTTGAGATATATATATCTCGAACTATCTACTTCTTTTGAAAGGTCTGATGGTGTAGTGGGTTAAAGCATACTAGTTATGCCTGCTACTGGAAGGTAGTTGTGCTTTCTGGGTTCGAGTCCCACTGGTGGGTGTTGTCCAAAGATTATTTAATCTTCACTTGTGGTTTATGCAAGTATAGGCTTATAAGCTGGACACGAGTTCTCTCACATTGACAGTGGCTTGATGGAAAATGCAGACTGACCCCACACTCATCTGGTGCCTTCGGGAAGTAGAGATGTTTGAGATATATATATCTCGAACTATCTACTTCTTTTGAAAGGTCTGATGGTGTAGTGGGTTAAAGCATACTAGTTATGCCTGCTACTGGAAGGTAGTTGTGCTTTCTGGGTTCGAGTCCCACTGGTGGGTGTTGTCCAAAGATTATTTAATCTTCACTTGTGGTTTATGCAAGTATAGGCTTATAAGCTGGACACGAGTTCTCTCACATTGACAGTGGCTTGATGGAAAATGCAGACTGACCCCACACTCATCTGGTGCCTTCGGGAAGTAGAGATGTTTGAGATATATATATCTCGAACTATCTACTTCTTTTGAAAGGTCTGATGGTGTAGTGGGTTAAAGCATACTAGTTATGCCTGCTACTGGAAGGTAGTTGTGCTTTCTGGGTTCGAGTCCCACTGGTGGGTGTTGTCCAAAGATTATTTAATCTTCACTTGTGGTTTATGCAAGTATAGGCTTATAAGCTGGACACGAGTTCTCTCACATTGACAGTGGCTTGATGGAAAATGCAGACTGACCCCACACTCATCTGGTGCCTTCGGGAAGTAGAGATGTTTGAGATATATATATCTCGAACTATCTACTTCTTTTGAAAGGTCTGATGGTGTAGTGGGTTAAAGCATACTAGTTATGCCTGCTACTGGAAGGTAGTTGTGCTTTCTGGGTTCGAGTCCCACTGGTGGGTGTTGTCCAAAGATTATTTAATCTTCACTTGTGGTTTATGCAAGTATAGGCTTATAAGCTGGACACGAGTTCTCTCACATTGACAGTGGCTTGATGGAAAATGCAGACTGACCCCACACTCATCTGGTGCCTTCGGGAAGTAGAGATGTTTGAGATATATATATCTCGAACTATCTACTTCTTTTGAAAGGTCTGATGGTGTAGTGGGTTAAAGCATACTAGTTATGCCTGCTACTGGAAGGTAGTTGTGCTTTCTGGGTTCGAGTCCCACTGGTGGGTGTTGTCCAAAGATTATTTAATCTTCACTTGTGGTTTATGCAAGTATAGGCTTATAAGCTGGACACGAGTTCTCTCACATTGACAGTGGCTTGATGGAAAATGCAGACTGACCCCACACTCATCTGGTGCCTTCGGGAAGTAGAGATGTTTGAGATATATATATCTCGAACTATCTACTTCTTTTGAAAGGTCTGATGGTGTAGTGGGTTAAAGCATACTAGTTATGCCTGCTACTGGAAGGTAGTTGTGCTTTCTGGGTTCGAGTCCCACTGGTGGGTGTTGTCCAAAGATTATTTAATCTTCACTTGTGGTTTATGCAAGTATAGGCTTATAAGCTGGACACGAGTTCTCTCACATTGACAGTGGCTTGATGGAAAATGCAGACTGACCCCACACTCATCTGGTGCCTTCGGGAAGTAGAGATGTTTGAGATATATATATCTCGAACTATCTACTTCTTTTGAAAGGTCTGATGGTGTAGTGGGTTAAAGCATACTAGTTATGCCTGCTACTGGAAGGTAGTTGTGCTTTCTGGGTTCGAGTCCCACTGGTGGGTGTTGTCCAAAGATTATTTAATCTTCACTTGTGGTTTATGCAAGTATAGGCTTATAAGCTGGACACGAGTTCTCTCACATTGACAGTGGCTTGATGGAAAATGCAGACTGACCCCACACTCATCTGGTGCCTTCGGGAAGTAGAGATGTTTGAGATATATATATCTCGAACTATCTACTTCTTTTGAAAGGTCTGATGGTGTAGTGGGTTAAAGCATACTAGTTATGCCTGCTACTGGAAGGTAGTTGTGCTTTCTGGGTTCGAGTCCCACTGGTGGGTGTTGTCCAAAGATTATTTAATCTTCACTTGTGGTTTATGCAAGTATAGGCTTATAAGCTGGACACGAGTTCTCTCACATTGACAGTGGCTTGATGGAAAATGCAGACTGTCCCCACAGTCATCTGGTGCCTTCGGGAAGTAGAGATGTTTGAGATATATATATCTCGAACTATCTACTTCTTTTGAAAGGTCTGATGGTGTAGTGGGTTAAAGCATACTAGTTATGCCTGCTACTGGAAGGTAGTTGTGCTTTCTGGGTTCGAGTCCCACTGGTGGGTGTTGTCCAAAGATTATTTAATCTTCACTTGTGGTTTATGTAAGTATAGGCTTATAAGCTGGACACGAGTTCTCTCACATTGACAGTGGCTTGATGGAAAATGCAGACTGACCCCACACTCATCTGGTGCCTTCGGGAAGTAGAGATGTTTGAGATATATATATCTCGAACTATCTACTTCTTTTGAAAGGTCTGATGGTGTAGTGGGTTAAAGCATACTAGTTATGCCTGCTACTGGAAGGTAGTTGTGCTTTCTGGGTTCGAGTCCCACTGGTGGGTGTTGTCCAAAGATTATTTAATCTTCACTTGTGGTTTATGCAAGTATAGGCTTATAAGCTGGACACGAGTTCTCTCACATTGACAGTGGCTTGATGGAAAATGCAGACTGACCCCACACTCATCTGGTGCCTTCGGGAAGTAGAGATGTTTGAGATATATATATCTCGAACTATCTACTTCTTTTGAAAGGTCTGATGGTGTAGTGGGTTAAAGCATACTAGTTATGCCTGCTACTGGAAGGTAGTTGTGCTTTCTGGGTTCGAGTCCCACTGGTGGGTGTTGTCCAAAGATTATTTAATCTTCACTTGTGGTTTATGCAAGTATAGGCTTATAAGCTGGACACGAGTTCTCTCACATTGACAGTGGCTTGATGGAAAATGCAGACTGACCCCACACTCATCTGGTGCCTTCGGGAAGTAGAGATGTTTGAGATATATATATCTCGAACTATCTACTTCTTTTGAAAGGTCTGATGGTGTAGTGGGTTAAAGCATACTAGTTATGCCTGCTACTGGAAGGTAGTTGTGCTTTCTGGGTTCGAGTCCCACTGGTGGGTGTTGTCCAAAGATTATTTAATCTTCACTTGTGGTTTATGCAAGTATAGGCTTATAAGCTGGACACGAGTTCTCTCACATTGACAGTGGCTTGATGGAAAATGCAGACTGACCCCACACTCATCTGGTGCCTTCGGGAAGTAGAGATGTTTGAGATATATATATCTCGAACTATCTACTTCTTTTGAAAGGTCTGATGGTGTAGTGGGTTAAAGCATACTAGTTATGCCTGCTACTGGAAGGTAGTTGTGCTTTCTGGGTTCGAGTCCCACTGGTGGGTGTTGTCCAAAGATTATTTAATCTTCACTTGTGGTTTATGCAAGTATAGGCTTATAAGCTGGACACGAGTTCTCTCACATTGACAGTGGCTTGATGGAAAATGCAGACTGACCCCACACTCATCTGGTGCCTTCGGGAAGTAGAGATGTTTGAGATATATATATCTCGAACTATCTACTTCTTTTGAAAGGTCTGATGGTGTAGTGGGTTAAAGCATACTAGTTATGCCTGCTACTGGAAGGTAGTTGTGCTTTCTGGGTTCGAGTCCCACTGGTGGGTGTTGTCCAAAGATTATTTAATCTTCACTTGTGGTTTATGCAAGTATAGGCTTATAAGCTGGACACGAGTTCTCTCACATTGACAGTGGCTTGATGGAAAATGCAGACTGACCCCACACTCATCTGGTGCCTTCGGGAAGTAGAGATGTTTGAGATATATATATCTCGAACTATCTACTTCTTTTGAAAGGTCTGATGGTGTAGTGGGTTAAAGCATACTAGTTATGCCTGCTACTGGAAGGTAGTTGTGCTTTCTGGGTTCGAGTCCCACTGGTGGGTGTTGTCCAAAGATTATTTAATCTTCACTTGTGGTTTATGCAAGTATAGGCTTATAAGCTGGACACGAGTTCTCTCACATTGACAGTGGCTTGATGGAAAATGCAGACTGACCCCACACTCATCTGGTGCCTTCGGGAAGTAGAGATGTTTGAGATATATATATCTCGAACTATCTACTTCTTTTGAAAGGTCTGATGGTGTAGTGGGTTAAAGCATACTAGTTATGCCTGCTACTGGAAGGTAGTTGTGCTTTCTGGGTTCGAGTCCCACTGGTGGGTGTTGTCCAAAGATTATTTAATCTTCACTTGTGGTTTATGCAAGTATAGGCTTATAAGCTGGACACGAGTTCTCTCACATTGACAGTGGCTTGATGGAAAATGCAGACTGACCCCACACTCATCTGGTGCCTTCGGGAAGTAGAGATGTTTGAGATATATATATCTCGAACTATCTACTTCTTTTGAAAGGTCTGATGGTGTAGTGGGTTAAAGCATACTAGTTATGCCTGCTACTGGAAGGTAGTTGTGCTTTCTGGGTTCGAGTCCCACTGGTGGGTGTTGTCCAAAGATTATTTAATCTTCACTTGTGGTTTATGCAAGTATAGGCTTATAAGCTGGACACGAGTTCTCTCACATTGACAGTGGCTTGATGGAAAATGCAGACTGACCCCACACTCATCTGGTGCCTTCGGGAAGTAGAGATGTTTGAGATATATATATCTCGAACTATCTACTTCTTTTGAAAGGTCTGATGGTGTAGTGGGTTAAAGCATACTAGTTATGCCTGCTACTGGAAGGTAGTTGTGCTTTCTGGGTTCGAGTCCCACTGGTGGGTGTTGTCCAAAGATTATTTAATCTTCACTTGTGGTTTATGCAAGTATAGGCTTATAAGCTGGACACGAGTTCTCTCACATTGACAGTGGCTTGATGGAAAATGCAGACTGTCCCCACAGTCATCTGGTGCCTTCGGGAAGTAGAGATGTTTGAGATATATATATCTCGAACTATCTACTTCTTTTGAAAGGTCTGATGGTGTAGTGGGTTAAAGCATACTAGTTATGCCTGCTACTGGAAGGTAGTTGTGCTTTCTGGGTTCGAGTCCCACTGGTGGGTGTTGTCCAAAGATTATTTAATCTTCACTTGTGGTTTATGTAAGTATAGGCTTATAAGCTGGACACGAGTTCTCTCACATTGACAGTGGCTTGATGGAAAATGCAGACTGACCCCACACTCATCTGGTGCCTTCGGGAAGTAGAGATGTTTGAGATATATATATCTCGAACTATCTACTTCTTTTGAAAGGTCTGATGGTGTAGTGGGTTAAAGCATACTAGTTATGCCTGCTACTGGAAGGTAGTTGTGCTTTCTGGGTTCGAGTCCCACTGGTGGGTGTTGTCCAAAGATTATTTAATCTTCACTTGTGGTTTATGCAAGTATAGGCTTATAAGCTGGACACGAGTTCTCTCACATTGACAGTGGCTTGATGGAAAATGCAGACTGACCCCACACTCATCTGGTGCCTTCGGGAAGTAGAGATGTTTGAGATATATATATCTCGAACTATCTACTTCTTTTGAAAGGTCTGATGGTGTAGTGGGTTAAAGCATACTAGTTATGCCTGCTACTGGAAGGTAGTTGTGCTTTCTGGGTTCGAGTCCCACTGGTGGGTGTTGTCCAAAGATTATTTAATCTTCACTTGTGGTTTATGCAAGTATAGGCTTATAAGCTGGACACGAGTTCTCTCACATTGACAGTGGCTTGATGGAAAATGCAGACTGACCCCACACTCATCTGGTGCCTTCGGGAAGTAGAGATGTTTGAGATATATATATCTCGAACTATCTACTTCTTTTGAAAGGTCTGATGGTGTAGTGGGTTAAAGCATACTAGTTATGCCTGCTACTGGAAGGTAGTTGTGCTTTCTGGGTTCGAGTCCCACTGGTGGGTGTTGTCCAAAGATTATTTAATCTTCACTTGTGGTTTATGCAAGTATAGGCTTATAAGCTGGACACGAGTTCTCTCACATTGACAGTGGCTTGATGGAAAATGCAGACTGACCCCACACTCATCTGGTGCCTTCGGGAAGTAGAGATGTTTGAGATATATATATCTCGAACTATCTACTTCTTTTGAAAGGTCTGATGGTGTAGTGGGTTAAAGCATACTAGTTATGCCTGCTACTGGAAGGTAGTTGTGCTTTCTGGGTTCGAGTCCCACTGGTGGGTGTTGTCCAAAGATTATTTAATCTTCACTTGTGGTTTATGCAAGTATAGGCTTATAAGCTGGACACGAGTTCTCTCACATTGACAGTGGCTTGATGGAAAATGCAGACTGACCCCACACTCATCTGGTGCCTTCGGGAAGTAGAGATGTTTGAGATATATATATCTCGAACTATCTACTTCTTTTGAAAGGTCTGATGGTGTAGTGGGTTAAAGCATACTAGTTATGCCTGCTACTGGAAGGTAGTTGTGCTTTCTGGGTTCGAGTCCCACTGGTGGGTGTTGTCCAAAGATTATTTAATCTTCACTTGTGGTTTATGCAAGTATAGGCTTATAAGCTGGACACGAGTTCTCTCACATTGACAGTGGCTTGATGGAAAATGCAGACTGACCCCACACTCATCTGGTGCCTTCGGGAAGTAGAGATGTTTGAGATATATATATCTCGAACTATCTACTTCTTTTGAAAGGTCTGATGGTGTAGTGGGTTAAAGCATACTAGTTATGCCTGCTACTGGAAGGTAGTTGTGCTTTCTGGGTTCGAGTCCCACTGGTGGGTGTTGTCCAAAGATTATTTAATCTTCACTTGTGGTTTATGCAAGTATAGGCTTATAAGCTGGACACGAGTTCTCTCACATTGACAGTGGCTTGATGGAAAATGCAGACTGACCCCACACTCATCTGGTGCCTTCGGGAAGTAGAGATGTTTGAGATATATATATCTCGAACTATCTACTTCTTTTGAAAGGTCTGATGGTGTAGTGGGTTAAAGCATACTAGTTATGCCTGCTACTGGAAGGTAGTTGTGCTTTCTGGGTTCGAGTCCCACTGGTGGGTGTTGTCCAAAGATTATTTAATCTTCACTTGTGGTTTATGCAAGTATAGGCTTATAAGCTGGACACGAGTTCTCTCACATTGACAGTGGCTTGATGGAAAATGCAGACTGACCCCACACTCATCTGGTGCCTTCGGGAAGTAGAGATGTTTGAGATATATATATCTCGAACTATCTACTTCTTTTGAAAGGTCTGATGGTGTAGTGGGTTAAAGCATACTAGTTATGCCTGCTACTGGAAGGTAGTTGTGCTTTCTGGGTTCGAGTCCCACTGGTGGGTGTTGTCCAAAGATTATTTAATCTTCACTTGTGGTTTATGCAAGTATAGGCTTATAAGCTGGACACGAGTTCTCTCACATTGACAGTGGCTTGATGGAAAATGCAGACTGACCCCACACTCATCTGGTGCCTTCGGGAAGTAGAGATGTTTGAGATATATATATCTCGAACTATCTACTTCTTTTGAAAGGTCTGATGGTGTAGTGGGTTAAAGCATACTAGTTATGCCTGCTACTGGAAGGTAGTTGTGCTTTCTGGGTTCGAGTCCCACTGGTGGGTGTTGTCCAAAGATTATTTAATCTTCACTTGTGGTTTATGCAAGTATAGGCTTATAAGCTGGACACGAGTTCTCTCACATTGACAGTGGCTTGATGGAAAATGCAGACTGACCCCACACTCATCTGGTGCCTTCGGGAAGTAGAGATGTTTGAGATATATATATCTCGAACTATCTACTTCTTTTGAAAGGTCTGATGGTGTAGTGGGTTAAAGCATACTAGTTATGCCTGCTACTGGAAGGTAGTTGTGCTTTCTGGGTTCGAGTCCCACTGGTGGGTGTTGTCCAAAGATTATTTAATCTTCACTTGTGGTTTATGCAAGTATAGGCTTATAAGCTGGACACGAGTTCTCTCACATTGACAGTGGCTTGATGGAAAATGCAGACTGACCCCACACTCATCTGGTGCCTTCGGGAAGTAGAGATGTTTGAGATATATATATCTCGAACTATCTACTTCTTTTGAAAGGTCTGATGGTGTAGTGGGTTAAAGCATACTAGTTATGCCTGCTACTGGAAGGTAGTTGTGCTTTCTGGGTTCGAGTCCCACTGGTGGGTGTTGTCCAAAGATTATATATATATATATATATATATATATATATATATATATATATATATATATATGTATATTAGTATATTTTGGTAGCAGTCTTTCCTGTAGACATATATTATTAAAATGACCGAAAAAGTAAGATTAATAATTCTAGCACAAATTTTCTCGATCTTTCTTACGTTTCTTTTCACTGTTGATGGTAATTCAAATAACAATTCTCCAAAATTCATTTTTATTTCTAGTCTGACGCGACACTTGAGCGCGTTTCGTAAAACTTATTACATTTTCAAAGACTTTAGTTTACACACACACACACACACAACTTTAACTGAATAGAGCTTAAACTTCTTCGAGTTTTTTGTACCTACATTTGGGTGAGGTGACATGTTACAATAGTTTTGGATGAGGTGAAAATAAACTTTTAACACAAGACAGGACACGAAACAATGGGTATTAAAGGTAGGTCACTGCAGATGTAGATCTGCAAGGTATCTTTGGTAGTGACCTTCTTTTGTGTCTCGAGGTCGAATATGTCGTCCAACAGAATTTCCAACTCTACTTTCCGGGCCATCTCACTCGGTCTGGACATAACATGACAGTTTATGCCCAGATTTAGGAGAGTGACTTGGTCCTCAGTGAGGTTAATTCCTGCAAGGTTCAGGAAGCCATCTCTTGGTCGTGGAATTGCCATAGGTCCTCCATATAATGTTGTTAGTTTCTTGATAATCCTTGTTTCAGTGCTGAGGTGATGTTGGTCTGTGAGGATGTCGAGGTGTTGTTCAATGCGGGTACGGATACTATGGTCGATGTTGCTATTTCTCCACTCGTTCGTAGCATGAAGTAGTTGCGTTTTGTTGTCTTTGATTTCATTCTCTGCCTTGTATATCTGATCACGAATCAGATCCTGGCGATATTTTATCGTGAAGGCTTGATTCCTTGCTGCTGGGTCGTGCGTTTTAATATTAGTATATTTTGGTAGCAGTCTTTCCTGTAGACATATATTATTAAATATGACCGAAAAAGTAAGATTAATAATTCTAACACGAATTTTCTCAATCTTTCGTACATTTCTTTTCACTGTTGGTGGTAATTCAAAAATCAATTCTCCAAAATTCATTTTTATTTCTAGTCTGACGCGACACTTGAGCGCGTTTATATATATATATATATATATATATATATATATATATATATATATATATATATATATATATATATATATATATATATATATATATTTTATTAAATATGACCGAAAAAGTAAGATTAATAATTCTAACACGAATTTTCTCAATCTTTCGTACATTATGCTTCACTGTTGGAGGTAAATCAAAAATCACTTCTCCAAAATTCATTTTTATTTCTAGTCTGACGCGACACGGGCGCGTTTCGTAAAACTTATTACATTTTCAAAGACTTCACAAATACACAACTGATTAGAACTTGCGTTTCCCTGATTTTATATCTACATTTGAGTGAGGTGGGAAGGGTGATGTGGCATTACATTTGAGTGAGGTGGGAAGGATGATGTGGCATTAGAGGATATTAATAGGGTATTAAAAGTATCAACACAAGACAGAACACGAAACAATGGATATTGAATAGAAGTGTTTGTAGAAAGCCTATTGGTCCATATTTCTTGATGCTTCTATATTGGAGCGGAGTCTTGAGGTGGGTAGAATATAGTTGTGCAATAATACGTCAAGCCGCCTGCTATCGCTGTATCTATCGATGATTTCTGTGTTGTTTACTAGGATTTCTCTGGCGATGGTTTGGTTATGGGAAGAGATTATATGTTCCTTAATGGAGCCCTGTTGTTTATGCATCGTTAAACGCCTAGAAAGAGATGTTGTTGTCTTGCCTATATACTGGGTTTTTTGGAGCTTACAGTCCCCAAGTGGGCATTTGAAGGCATAGACGACGTTAGTCTCTTTTAAAGCGTTCTGTTTCGTGTCTGGAGAGTTTCTCATGAGTAGGCTGGCCGTTTTTCTGGTTTTATAGTAAATCGTCAGTTGTATCCTCTGATTTTTGTCTGTAGGGATAACGTTTCTATTAACAATATCTTTCAGGACCCTTTCCTCTGTTTTATGAGCTGTGGAAAAGAAGTTCCTGTAAAATAGTCTAATAGGGGGTATAGGTGTTGTGTTAGTTGTCTCTTCGGAGGTTGCATGGCTTTTCACTTTCCTTCTTATGATGTCTTCGATGAAACCATTGGAGAAGCCGTTATTGACTAGAACCTGCCTTACCCTACAGAGTTCTTCGTCGACTTGCTTCCATTCTGAGCTGTGGCTGAGAGCACGGTCGACGTATGCGTTAACAACACTCCTCTTGTACCTGTCAGGGCAGTCGCTGTTGGCATTTAGGCACATTCCTATGTTTGTTTCCTTTGTGTAGACTGCAGTGTGGAAACCTCCGCCCTTTTCCATGACTGTTACATCTAGAAAAGGCAGCTTCCCATCCTTTTCCGTCTCGTAAGTGAAACGCAGCACGGAACTCTGCTCAAATGCCTCCTTCAGCTCCTGCAGATGTCTGACATCAGGTACCTGTGTAAAAATGTCGTCAACATACCTGCAGTATATGGCCGGTTTCAAGTTCATGTCGACTAAGACTTTTTGCTCGATGGTACCCATGTAGAAGTTTGCAAACAGGACACCTAGGGGAGAACCCATAGCGACCCCATCTACTTGCTTATACATATGCCCATCCGGGCTCAAGAAGGGTGCCTCTTTAGTACAAGCTTGGAGTAGTTTCCTCAGAATACTTTCTGGCATGTCAAGAGGAGTACAGGCTGGATCACGATACACTCTGTCGGCTATCATTCCGATTGTCTCGTCCACAGGTACGTTGGTAAACAGCGATTCTACGTCCAACGAGGCTCTTATCCCTGTGGCCCGTGCGCCCCGCAGTAAGTCCACAAATTCCTTTGGAGACTTCAGGCTGAAGGCGCAAGGAACATAAGGAGTCAGCAGGCCGTTGAGTCGCTTTGCCAGTCTGTACGTGGGTGTGGGTATCTGGCTAATGATTGGCCGAAGTGGGTTTCCAGGCTTGTGCGTCTTGACATTTCCATACGCATATCCAGGTTTATATTCCCCAATGATCTTTGGCAGGTGGAGTCCGGATTTCTTGGCGTTCACAGTTTCGATCAGTTTGTTGACCTTTGCTTTTAATTCGGCTGTAGTGTCCTTCGTTACCCTTTGGAACTTAGTTTGGTCAGAGAGTATGATGTTCATTTTCGCCAGATATTCGTCTTTTTTAAGAATGACATATATTGGCGACTTGTCACCTCTCCTGACAACTATCTCCTTGTTCTCACGAAGGCTTTTAGCTGCCGCTCTAAGCTCGGGGGACAGTATGGTGCTTCTGTAGTTGCCTCGATTCTTTCCTCCTTCTGCAATAAGTTCTGCTTGTAAGGTATCTTTGGTAGTGACCTTCTTTTGTGTCTCGAGGTCGAATATGTCGTCCAACAGAATTTCCAACTCCACTTTCCGGGCCATTTCACTCGGTCTGGACATAACATGACAGTTTATGCCCAGATTTAGGAGAGTGACTTGGTCCTCAGTGAGGTTAATTCCTGCAAGGTTCAGGAAGCCATCTCTTGGTCGTGGAATTGCCATAGGTCCTCCATATAATGTTGTTAGTTTCTTGATAATCCTTGTTTCAGTGCTGAGGTGATGTTGGTCTGTGAGGATGTCGAGGTGTTGTTCAATGCGGGTACGGATACTATGGTCGATGTTGCTATTTCTCCACTCGTTTGTAGCATGAAGTAGTTGCGTTTTTTTGTCTTTGATTTCATTACTTTCTTTAATGAAATCAAAGACACAAAAAAACGCAACTACTTCATGCTACAAACGAGTGGAGAAATAGCAACATCGACCATAGTATCCGTACCCGCATTGAACAACACCTCGACATCCTCACAGACCAACATCACCTCAGCACTGAAACAAGGATTATCAAGAAACTAACAACATTATATGGAGGACCTATGGCAATTCCACGACCAAGAGATGGCTTCCTGAACCTTGCAGGAATTAACCTCACTGAGGACCAAGTCACTCTCCTAAATCTGGGCATAAACTGTCATGTTATGTCCAGACCGAGTGAAATGGCCCGGAAAGTGGAGTTGGAAATTCTGTTGGACGACATATTCGACCTCGAGACACAAAAGAAGGTCACTACCAAAGATACCTTACAAGCAGAACTTATTGCAGAAGGAGGAAAGAATCGAGGCAACTACAGAAGCACCATACTGTCCCCCGAGCTTAGAGCGGCAGCTAAAAGCCTTCGTGAGAACAAGGAGATAGTTGTCAGGAGAGGTGACAAGTCGCCAATATATGTCATTCTTAAAAAAGACGAATATCTGGCGAAAATGAACATCATACTCTCTGACCAAACTAAGTTCCAAAGGGTAACGAAGGACACTACAGCCGAATTAAAAGCAAAGGTCAACAAACTGATCGAAACTGTGAACGCCAAGAAATCCGGACTCCACCTGCCAAAGATCATTGGGGAATATAAACCTGGATATGCGTATGGAAATGTCAAGACGCACAAGCCTGGAAACCCACTTCGGCCAATCATTAGCCAGATACCCACACCCACGTACAGACTGGCAAAGCGACTCAACGGCCTGCTGACTCCTTATGTTCCTTGCGCCTTCAGCCTGAAGTCTCCAAAGGAATTTGTGGACTTACTGCGGGGCGCACGGGCCACAGGGATAAGAGCCTCGTTGGACGTAGAATCGCTGTTTACCAACGTACCTGTGGACGAGACAATCGGAATGATAGCCGACAGAGTGTATCGTGATCCAGCCTGTACTCCTCTTGACATGCCAGAAAGTATTCTGAGGAAACTACTCCAAGCTTGTACTAAAGAGGCACCCTTCTTGAGCCCGGATGGGCATATGTATAAGCAAGTAGATGGGGTCGCTATGGGTTCTCCCCTAGGTGTCCTGTTTGCAAACTTCTACATGGGTACCATCGAGCAAAAAGTCTTAGTCGACATGAACTTGAAACCGGCCATATACTGCAGGTATGTTGACGACATTTTTACACAGGTACCTGATGTCAGACATCTGCAGGAGCTGAAGGAGGCATTTGAGCAGAGTTCCGTGCTGCGTTTCACTTACGAGACGGAAAAGGATGGGAAGCTGCCTTTTCTAGATGTAACAGTCATGGAAAAGGGCGGAGGTTTCCACACTGCAGTCTACACAAAGGAAACAAACATAGGAATGTGCCTAAATGCCAACAGCGACTGCCCTGACAGGTACAAGAGGAGTGTTGTTAACGCATACGTCGACCGTGCTCTCAGCCACAGCTCAGAATGGAAGCAAGTCGACGAAGAACTCTGTAGGGTAAGGCAGGTTCTAGTCAATAACGGCTTCTCCAATGGTTTCATCGAAGACATCATAAGAAGGAAAGTGAAAAGCCATGCAACCTCCGAAGAGACAACTAACACAACACCTATACCCCCTATTAGACTATTTTACAGGAACTTCTTTTCCACACCTCATAAAACAGAGGAAAGGGTCCTGAAAGATATTGTTAATAGAAACGTTATCCCTACAGACAAAAATCAGAGGATACAACTGACGATTTACTATAAAACCAGAAAAACGGCCAGCCTACTCATGAGAAACTCTCCAGACACGAAACAGAACGCTTTAAAAGAGACTAACGTCGTCTATGCCTTCAAATGCCCACTTGGGGACTGTAAGCTCCAAAAAAACCAGTATATAGGCAAGACAACAACATCTCTTTCTAGGCGTTTAACGATGCATAAACAACAGGGCTCCATTAAGGAACATATAATCTCTTCCCATAACCAAACCATCGCCAGAGAAATCCTAGTAAACAACACAGAAATCATCGATAGATACAGCGATAGCAGGCGGCTTGACGTTTGCGAGGCACTACACATCAAGAAGTCAACACCAGCAATCAACAGCCAATTATTGCACAACTATATTCTACCCACCTCAAGACTCCGCTCCAATATAGAAGCATCAAGAAATATGGACCAATAGGCTTTCTACAAACACTTCTATTCAATATCCATTGTTTCGTGTTCTGTCTTGTGTTGATACTTTTAATACCCTATTAATATCCTCTAATGCCACATCATCCTTCCCACCTCACTCAAATGTAATGCCACATCACCCTTCCCACCTCACTCAAATGTAGATATAAAATCAGGGAAACGCAAGTTCTAATCAGTTGTGTATTTGTGAAGTCTTTGAAAATGTAATAAGTTTTACGAAACGCGCCCGTGTCGCGTCAGACTAGAAATAAAAATGAATTTTGGAGAAGTGATTTTTGATTTACCTCCAACAGTGAAGCATAATGTACGAAAGATTGAGAAAATTCGTGTTAGAATTATTAATCTTACTTTTTCGGTCATATTTAATAAAATATGTCTACAGGAAAGACTGCTACCAAAATATACTAATATATATATATATATATATATATATATATATATATATATATATATATATATATATATATATATATATATATATATATATATATATATATATATATATATATATATATATACAAACCATAATCCACCCAAAATGTGTAGGAAAGTGATTTGTGGGAATTTTAATTCACAGTCCAATTTAAATATCATACAGTTTGCTATCAAAATATCTAAATTAACGTAAAATATAAATGTCCATATAATTTAATATAGACTAGATAAATATAAATCCCAAGAGTCATTTTCGCCACGCTACTACAATGTATAAACTTCATTCCATATAAACTACAGTGTATATTCCACTATCTGTCATCCAGTGTGTTCTCCATGCTCTCTCCTTTCCTCACACACTCACCCGTTCCTCACACACTCACCCGTTCCTCACACACTCACCCGTTCCTCACACACTCACCCGTTCCTCACACACTCACCCGCTCCTCACACACTCATCCTATTCGACCATTTACTTCCCGGCGTTCCTCTTCACCTTCTACCCTTAACGTCCACTGAACACATTCCTCAGGATTCAACTTCCAACCTTTCGTTAACGCCACCAAACCATCTCAGTGAACCACTTAGAATCTTTATTACACACAGAAATCACAATAGCGTGATATATCAAATGAACAAATCCACAAGGGCCGTGAAGAGGATTCGAACCTACGTCCGAGAGCATCCCAGACGCTGCCTTAATAGACTGAGCTACGACATTATTATTATTATCAACATCTTTATTGACAAAATTAATTACAATTTTGCCTAATCTGAGGATTTTGATAGTCTTAGTAAAGTGAGGATAATGCTGGTATTCACTGTCACGCAGGACAAAGGGTCATACATAAGATAATAGGTCTAAACTGTAGGCTGAAGCACATATATATCATGGTTACAATCAATGTTTTAATGTATGGATATGTGAAAACAACTTTCTACTGTGCACTGCCACACAAGGGCAGGGATGGGTTCATAAGTGATGCAGCTTAGAAGTAATATAAATAAAAATTGTTCTTGATTCTTTAAAATGGACTAGCAAATTTTAGGTAAATTATTAGGATGTCGTCCAGAACACCTGAGTCAATAAAATAGTTACACAGTTGGTGGTACAAGAGGCCAGGAGGTCTAAAGTCCTTTACGGTTTCACATTCATCAATATAGTGTTCTAGTGAATGCATTGAAGGTTTATCACAGAGTTTACAATCTGAGTTTTCTGGTAGTGGCTCAACCTCACCAACCTGCCAGATGTGTCTATAGCCAAGGCGAATTCGCGCAATGACTATATCACATTGCCTGGTTCGGTTACTGTGCTGACCATACAAATACCTATTATTACAAAACTTTTCATAACTTTTAATACTGCAGCTTTCAGGTCATTGGGCATTTCTTAGTTCTTCTAAATCTGAATTAATTTCTTTAATTTGTAAGTTTCTAATAACTGCATTAGATAGTCCAAAGTCATAATCAATGTTTTCTTTCCTGCAAGCCACATTGGCCACTCGATCTACAAAGTCATGTTTTCCAACTCCAACATGGGATGGGATCCAAACAAATTTTATACAAGAGTTATTATCATTGGCAAAAAATTACATACCATTTAATATTACAAGCTACTTCCGACATACATTGTGATGGGTTATTTAAGGACTGCAGAGCACTTTTAGAGTCACAGAAAATAACTCCACCACCATTGAGCTTAAGGTATTCAGTGGCTCGATAAATGCCCAAATGCTCGGTGTGTGTCGTGCTTGCCCAGTTGTTCAATCTCTGTGTACTAGTCATGATCATTTCATTCCCTTTATACACTACACATGCACAACCTGTTCTACCAGTGCCTAACTGCACAGAGCCATCAGTAAAGGCATAGGATTCAGTCGGTTTGAGAATTTAAAGATGACTGTCAATAGCTTCTAATGTTATACATCTCAAAATGTCAGTGTTAT
Source organism: Procambarus clarkii (assembly GCF_040958095.1). Lineage (NCBI taxonomy): Eukaryota > Metazoa > Arthropoda > Malacostraca > Decapoda > Cambaridae > Procambarus > Procambarus clarkii. The sequence goes on from NC_091179.1 coordinate 31,494,908, forward strand.
ACATTTGTTTTACACTGATGGGGGTATAATGCAGAGAGACCTCCACATCTTTCCAAGGGGGAATATAGTGAACAGTTTTATCAGGGTTAAGAGACACATTCAGTTTCTGAAGATTATAGGCACAACAACTGAGCCACACACTGTAGGGAGCTTTTTGCGGCGGATTGAGGGAACAGTCAGAATTGTTTAGAATGGATCTCAATTTAATTTGAATAGAGCTGGGGGGACCATTATTTTTCAAAGTTTTGGCGCAAAATACAGTACTAATTAGAACTATTCTTTCGTATATTGAAGGTAATTGTAGTTCCTTTCTCATGTTAACAATTCTGACAGTTCTAGGACAACCCAGGATGATGCGCATGGCATCATTCTGTACTACATCTAGGCCTTGTAATTGTTTAGGAGAAAAATTAAGAAGATGCAAGGCATAATAATCAACAACAGATCGTATAAAGGCAATATAAAAACTACGAGCATATTTTATGTTAATGCCAAATCCTTTGTCAACAAGAGTTTTGAGAGGTTTAAGACGCTCAACGAGTTTTTTGCTCAGGTTGCTGACGAGATTTGTATCATTAACCTCGACTCCAAGATATTTATAAGACTCGCACGTTTCCACGGGCACTCCATTAATAGTATAGTTAACATGAAGAGAATGGGGAATAAGAACCCTTGTTTTATCAACAGAGATTATGAGGCCACATTCTACTACTTTCTTGGAGAATGCATCAAGTAACACTTGTAACCTTGGTTTACTGTGTGCCATAATACAAATATCATCAGCATAACATATAACAGTTTCCGTAGGTTGTACAGGTATGTCATGGATAAGTTTGTGCATAAGTATATTGAAGAGCATAGGACTTAGGACACCACCTTGAGGTGTACCTAGTTCGAATGAATCTGTTAATGTACTTTTAACTCCTTTAAATAGGACACTAGCACGCATGTTGGATAGGTAGCTCTTTATCCATCTCAGAAGATTACCTTTGATTCCAAATTCAGCAAGTTGCTCTAATATTATTTCACCATTCGCTACATCGAAAGCTGACTTTAGGTCAATAAAGGCTGCCTGTGTCCCATCCTGGGAGTGTACAAAATATTCAGCAATGCATGTTTGTGTGCTACACTTGGACATAAACCCATATAGGTTTGGGGACAGTTTTTCTTTGACCTGAAACATGACACGATTGAGAACAATTCTTTCCAAGACTTTACACATACAAGGTGTAAGGGAAATGGGTCTGAATCTTTGAGAGTTAGGTTTAGGAATTGGTACTATGAGACTTTGTGTCCATTTCTTTGGCAAGATACCTTGCGAGAGACTCATTTGATAGAGGTCAAGCAGAGGGTGGCTAGGGACATCATTCAGTAAGCTATAAGTAAGATAAGCTTAAGTAAGCTTCAGTAAGATGTTATAAGTTATACCATCCTCACCAGGGGCAGTTTGTTTAGGTTTCCCTAATACTGATGTCAATTCAAAGGGGGTTATAGCAAACTGATCCGTTAAATCTGGTGAGGAGCGTGCTATTTCAATATTAAAGTTTCTGTTAATGTTGGTATGTCTTAAATGCTGCTGTATATCTGGGGGTAAGGAAGAAATTTGTGAGACACTAGACCATTGAGCTAAGAGCATGTCAGCATATTCTGCAGGAGTATGATGAAGCTGAACTGGGGCTGAAGGTTTGGTAATGTTTTTAATTTTGTTCCACATTTACGATAATGTTGTAGTTCTATGGATACCTTGTAGGAATTGTTCCCAATATCTGTTCTTAACTTGACCCTTAAGCTCGCGAAAATCTCTGTTGGCATTAAGGAATGCAAGTAAATTGTCAGCTGTTTTGTCTCGTTTATAAGAGTCAGCAAGCTGAAGCACTTTAGCTCGCTCTGCAATAATAATAGGATCCTCTGTCCATGAGGAAGAACGAGTGTTCTTTTTTTTCCTTGATTTAACCCAGGTATCATAATAACTGGTAATGATACTGACAAGATCATTGTAAAAGTGGTCCACTGATACAGGTGTATACCCAGTGTACTACTTATGTACATAAGCCTTAAAGTCCTGTTTAAGATTGTCAGGAATGTTAATTTTAACCCTAGGATGAGGATTAGACCTAATATCCGCTACATTGTAATCACAATATATTGCAAAATGATCACTGACTAGTTCTGGGATGAGCTTAACGTTGACGTTATTATCTGCTAAGCTGTACCCAATCACATAATCCAGCCTACCCTCCAATAAATGGGTCTGTTTATCAGTATCATACACAGTAATATTATGATCATTAAGGTATTTCAAGAAGACCCTTCCATTATTGTTACACTGAACATCACCAAGAGCAGTGTGACGAGCATTAAAGTCACCCATACATAACATAGCTGTGTTACCTGTAGGTTTCTGTAGCAGTTCCGCTTTAAGTACACTACATAGTCCATATATGTTATACAGTAGGAAATGGCTATTTGCAGTTTGTAATTAGAATTTTTGGTAATATATACTATCACTCCTGTGAGTTTTAATTAGTTTACAGATTAATCCACTCTTAACATACGTGAGTACACCAGTTCCAATATCGTTGTTGTATGCTATATACCCAGGTATCCTGGGTGGGACCTTCTTGATAGTTGTGGACGTATATGGTCACATTTATCCGAAGATAAACACTTCGAATGTTCCAAGAAAGAAACTTAAATGCTTTTGTTTGATGAGCCATGGTTAGGTATCAAGGGAGTTAAGGTAATATTTAAGCTCGTTAATCACTTTGACAACATAACCAACTCTGTCGTGTGTCTTGAGTAATATCACTTTTGCTTAGGATGCGTTTCACCTGAGTAGGAGTTAGTGCTTTCTTAAAATCTCTACCTGTGACTACCTCAAGGGTTTCTTCATGATCTAGTGGGGGTGTCAGTGAGGGATCAATGAATACTCTAACACCATTCCCCATGGAGATTTGACACTCACGTTCCGTAGAGATAGGTGGCGTAGCCTCAACAGCTGCAAGATTATCACTCGCATCACTACTGGTGTTGGAAGAATTTACTTGTTCATTATCGCTAGCATGATTCACTTCACCACTATCACCGGGCAGATTCGTCTCTAATGTTTTTATTTTAATTTGCAATTCAGTAATTTTCTTTTTTAACCAGTCAATTTCTTCTGTAACTTTGCTTGTTTGCTTTAGCCCGACGATGGTTGGAAACTGCTCACCAGAGGTGACATCAGGAGCTTCCTGCTGAATACCTCCTGCAGCTGGACCAGACGCCTCTGGCTTCCTGCTCATGCTAGAGAGGGCGGGGCGTCGAGGGCAGTCACGATGCCAAACATCTACGCCTACATGCAAACACCTGGGTCACTTCCGGACCGGAGGAGAGGCTACCTCCCTATCCTCAAGGGCAGGGGGGGTCCCTGTGAGTACACTGCCTTGTATCGTGCTGCTCAGCACATAGCCCACACACAGGCTCATGTAGAGAGTACTTAGAGACATGCTGAGTACCGTGGAACTTAAAACAAAAAACAGGGGGGATACCCAAGGTCTGATAGGACTTGATGGGATGAAATGTCCAAAGAAGGTGTAATGTTCAGGGGGAGGGTCACTGCCATTCCAAACAATGATGATCCTGTTGAGAGGTTGACCGTCCTTATGTATCCTTCTTGCCTTGTAGACCTCTTCAAGTTTACACGCTCTATCAAGAGGATAATCTTTGGGATAACTGGTAACAAGATATTCCTTAAATTTTTTGGGTCGATTGATGATGTCTTCCCTGGTGAAAGCAATATTACCAACCTTACCGTCAATCAGTTGAGTGATGATAGCTTCTTGCTTACGTGACACAAAGATGTAAGGGGATGTTGGTCTAGGTCGGACTATATCGAGGAATGTTTTGGAGAATTTATTAGAAAGTTGTTCGAACCATGTCAGTTTATTGTTGGTGGTTGTTCCAGGTGGGAATGCCAGGCGCACAGAGTCAGCGCGGGAAGCAATAGGAGGCTTGTGTGGGCGTTCCCCTGGCTGGGTGGGCCCACCACCGCCCACCTACACATTTTTCACACGGGTTCCTGTGTTCCTGTCACCATTGCCAATGATCTCCCCATCAGCAGAGTCTGCACGTTTAGAATTTCTTCTCGCTTTCCGTGATTGTTGCACCTGCCACTCATTGTTGCTATCCAAATTAACATCGAATTCAATTTTATCGTCTGACTGCAACCCACTTCGAGCATCAACTAATTCCTCGCCGACGGGCTCAGGTACCATTGCTTGGATATCACTTGAATCATCAAGTACAACAGAAGGTAGATTGGTGAGCCTAGTTGCCATGGCAACGGGCCACGAGGCGCGGCGCCGGGTAGCTGCCCAGGGGCCGGATTCAGGAAGGTACTTACGAAGGTTTTTCCTCTTAGCTACAAATGTTTTCCTTCTTAGCGTCTTCGTGCCGGCTACGTCGGTATTCAAGTAGCTACACTAAGTGGAAAAACCTTCGTAAGTTCATTCCGGGATCTAAGTGTGGTTACGACCACTCGTAGCTTTATGTAAACTGGATATAACTAAATTTTTCTCTACTACATAACACTGGGATCGATTTTAAGATTTTGGAACATAAACAAAAGATTATAAAAATTGAATCTAGTGAAGAGGAGTCCTTCGTGTTAGTTATATAAGCATTCTCTGCTTGAAATTTAAAGTAAATATGTCTTTTATGATAGTATAATTAGTTTTATAATAGCAAGATATTATACCCGTAGTTATTAAGTAAATAAACACTGGTGAACATGAAATATAAGAGAAGGTGATGAGCCCTGCCTGGTGGGATCATATACTGTCACCAAATGACCCTGTTCACCCAGTAGTAAGGGTGTACCTTAGCTATACATACCCATTTATAATATATTTAGTTTGGTTTTATTTTGAAATTAAATCTGGGTGAGACATAAAATAAAAATATGCTGCACAAATGATGTTAGGTAAGGAGAAGGGTAAAAATGTCAAAACTTTATTCATTGAATACTTAAAGCTGTAGTTATGACTATATAGATTATTAAAAAAGAGAGAGGGAAGTAGGGGTCCAAGACCTCTTCCTGTTATACAATTTGGGTGTGGAACAAGTAATTATCAAAAGAAGGCACCATGCCGGGAAGGCTATGTAGCAGTAAGGCAGTGAGGTGAGGCAGCTACTTATTTGAGAAATGCTTATTTTATTTACCTTTTAAGCTGAGGCCACTTATTTTATTTGAGGAATACTCAGCTGATTCCTCTACATTTAGCATGGAACAAATTTGTGTCCAAGACCTCTTCCTGTTACACAATTTGGCTGTGTGTAACCAAACTAGAAGTGCTCTACAAATCAAGGGACCCAGAATGTGGAATGACCTCCCGAATCATGTCGAAGGCTGTACCTCTCTCAACCAGTTTAAGAGTTAAACCAAGTACTGCCTAATTAACTCCATGTAACCTAACTTACCTCCTAAATGTCAACCCATGTCTTGCTATTTTTTAAACAACGCTGTTCACCAACATGTGCAATTGCTGATTTATGCTATGTTAACCCCCCTTTTTGTATTTTTTATTCCTTCTTTCAACACAATTTATACCTAATCCCGATTACTATTAAGTTTTAGTCTGTGTTTTTTCCCCCACACCTTGCCCGAAATGCTATGAGAATTAGTGGCTTTAGGTATTGTATGTACTAGCTCTGTCTATAAATCCAACATTATGTTTGTAAATCAACTGTATGTACTTTTCCTGAATAAAATGTATATATTATTTATTTTTTAATCAGTAAGTATTAAAAGAAGGCACCAAGCTGGGAAGGCTATGTAGCACCATTGTGTGTAACAATAAATCAATTTTTTTTTTAACAAATAATGCACCTGTATGGTAAAACAAATCCTGTCAACTGTAAAAATATTGATGCAGTTATTTAAATGAAAAATATAATGAAAGAAATATTACTGGTTTATTTTTATCCTATCTTTTTGTACTGTACAGTATATCCAAGGAAGTGAAAAATTGAGACATAATGCACAATTTAATGAATGATTAGCATGGATTAGCAGTTCAAAAGAAATATGACTATTATATATCAACATGAGATCTTAATGATCCATGGTCAACATGATTTAATAAGGATAATACAGTACTGAATTTGAAATAATGCAAACTATAATTTAAAATCTTTATTACTGATTTTTTTATTAAGAAGATTAGGTATACACAGCAATGTGCTGCTACCCTATTCTATATGGAATATTACACAGTGTAGATAAAAAACTAGCTATAAGTTTATCTAATACTCCCATCTCACAGGATGGTTAGACATACTGTACATGGAATCAATTTAGAAAATACCAGCCTCAATACAAGAAACAAATCAACTGTGACTAAACAACTCTAAGCAATTTTCACAAGAGGTAAGCACTGAATCATGGAAACATTATATTATAATTACTCTTACCAGTTTCTACCAGACTCCTCTCAAACAATGTATTTTTAAACATGTTTAGGTATACACAGCAATGTGCTGCTTCCCTATTCTGTATAAAGGACCACACAGTGTAGATCAAAAACCAGCTACAAGCTCATCCAACATCCTCACCTCACAGGATGGCCAGTCATGGAAGTAGGAGAGAACAAAATACTTGATGCTGATCTATTAGCCTCCACTGGCAAAATCTGGGTGCAGCACAAGAATATCTTCCAATATTCCTGGGAGTATGAAGTAATTACAGAGCTCAAAATACCTCATACCATTTGGTATGAAGTCACTGATAACAGAGCAATCACAGATATAGTGTTGGAGAGTATGTTCTCTCAAGTAGGACTGAAAACAGATGTTTTTTTCCACCAAGAGGGCTATAAACCCATGGAACCGCCTACCCGCTGAAGTCGTAAATACCAAATTCCAGCTAAAAAATATCATTAAGACAATTGGCGGGCCCTTTAACAAACCGCCGGCTTTCTGTCCTCGTCGAGGACACTAGATAGTTAGTGGCCCTTGGGTAAATTCAGTAAATATATACAATAATTATCAGTGCATCTTCCGAGCAACAAGGACAGCTACACAGTATCTCTTAGAATTACGTAGGTAAACAACAAATGTAACATATTTGTTTGCTACAATGTCGGTGCTGGCTGTAGAAGTTGAAAAAACATTGTTTTACTTCGAAAAATACTAATTTTATAAGAAAATTCGACGTAAATAGGAGGCAGTAGAGCTCCGATAAGCCAGCGCTAAATCTTCAATATGAAGAATGTCGCTGCTCTCTGATTGGCCAAACGAAACACAGTAGTGACCTCTATCGGCATTCAAGTGAACCAACAATTTTCTTCCTAAGTGGACGTTATTGAATTGCACCTAAGTATCTTCTTAGGGCACACTTAGGAACCTTCGTAGCAAACCCACTTACGAAGAAATACACGGAGCTTCCTGAATCTAGGTCCAGGGCTCCGCCACACAGTTACCCACCTCATGTAAACACGCCAGTCGCGCACACACAAACCACGACGCTGTTGAGATGTTCCACTCTAGGCACTTCCCGCCCACTCTTGCACCTTCCTAGGATATTCTCACAGCACCTTGTGCAGGCTAGGCTCGGTGACGCCAGGATGTCACTAGGTATGGCTCAGTAAACAACAGAGTTTCCCCCACGCGTCCGCCCGCCGAGGGAGACCGAAAAAGCTAAGCTTTGTTGCAACACGTAACTAATCCTGCAGCTTCTTCGAGACACAAACCAGGGTTTTACACAATTCCCCCATGCACTCGAGCTATGACAATAGGCCGTTCTACCTCTTCGCCCTTACTTCATTACACCAAATAATGAGAATGGAATTAAATTTACAGAGTGTGTGTGATAGAGTCCGTGACATTAACACTAGAGTATCTATTCGTTTCATGCGGAGAAAAGGAGGGGATAAGCTGTTTGAGAGCGTTCAGACCTGCTTGAGTGACGTACACACTTCCAGGAAACTGAGGGAGACTCGCTATACGAGAGGATTAGCTCATGACCTCAGGGAATACGACGTACTTGACTGCTGTAAACCCTCTCGAAAGTGTAATATGTCTGCTCCCTGGAAAGTACAGAAAATAGACGTCGAAATTGTACCCCTCAAGGTGAAAAAGATTCATCATGAACCGGGACAATTACGGTGTTTGTATGGAAGCATGATATCTCGGTTACCAAGAGGCAACAGTTTACATGTATATTGCGACGGGTCGGTGGCGGAGGATGGCAGGGCAGGGTGTGGTGTCCTAATAAGGGATTATACGGAGTTTGGGACTGTGGACAGGATAATTGAACTCCGGCTTAGTAATTATATATCATCCACACAAGCTGAACTGCAGGCCATTCTGGCGTGTTTGGAGGAAGTACGTCATGACGACAAAAATGTTTTTGTATTTGTCGATAGCCGAGGAGCACTGGAGTCCTTAAACAGTAGAAACCCAGTCTTCATGTCTATAGTGGAGGACTGTAAGAGAAGAATAACTGAGATACAGCTGAAAGGTTATAGTGTGAAATTCATGTGGATTCCATCTCATGTTGGAATAGTGCTTAACGAGGTGGCGGATGACTTGGCCAAACGTGCCACATCAAAACCACAAGTTGACATCGAATGTGAATTCACAATGAGACAAATAAGAAGCAAAATCAGAAATATTCAGGCACAGGCGGGAGTGGAGAGGAGAGAGTTAATGTATGAGAGTAGTCAAACCATGCAACACTACATGTATGTGAGTCAAAACACCCATTTCACTTATGGTAAAAGGAGAAATGCTTGGAGTGACTCTGTGTACATGCGGCTCAGGCTTGGGTACAAATATTACTGGGAATATGGGATAGATGTTCATGGTAATGACACGAAGTGTAAACTATGTGGTATGTTAAGGTCTCACACCCTTGCCCATTATATTCTTGATTGTCCGTTGATTAGTGTATATAGAAACACTGAGATAAGGACTGTTCCTGAACAAATAGCCTGGATGTGTCACAACGGAAAGGTTGATGATATTCTTGAGAGATATAAGAATTTTGCACCAAGATTGTAATATTTTGTTGAATTATCTGCAGGTGTCTTGCAAATTGTCTATACAGTATACCTAGGTCATAAAAGTATTTGTGTGTACGTCTGATACCATACTCCTTGTGAGGGAGGAAATGTATATTTTTACCTCTCAGAATGTTTGGTAATATGTTTATTTGTGATGTGTGTATATGTATATATTAACACGTTGTACTGAACGGGGTGAGAATAGCTTGAGCTACCTCATCCCTTTGTGTGTATTTTACCTCAATAAACTTATTTCAATTTCAATTTCAATTTCAATTTCATTACACCTATTGACATAGCTCGAGTGCAGGGGGGAATTGTGTAAAACCCTGGTATGTGTCTCGGAGAGGCTGTGGGATCCAAGTAAATTCAGTAGAATTTCTGGTTGCAATTCTTATACCATGTCGTAGCTCAGTCGATTAAGGCAGCGTCTGGGATGCTCTCGGACGAATGTTCGAATCCTCGTCACGGCCCTTGTGGATTTGTTCACTTAGAATCTTCCTGTTTACCATCGATTGTATTCCACGTCGTTCACTCGCGCGCCTAACACGCAAGTGCTTCACAGACTGTCCATTTATTCCGCTCTAAATCAGGATTATTTGGGTTCTTGGCTGCCCAATCGCCTCGTAGGGGAGGGCGATATTGTCGTCTGGCCCCGGGCCTCTCCTACCACGGCTTCCACTGCTCGCAAGTGAAATAATAGTGCATTGACGGGCTCGATATTTACGAGGCTCTTCACTTGCTGGTGACCCGCTTGGTCTGGTCATGGTGGAGACTGAGGGGAGGTGAGGGGTGAGGGGAGGGGTGAGGGGAGGTGAGGGGTGGTGAGGGGAGGAGAGTAAGTGAGGGGTGAGGGGAGGAGAGGGGTGAGGGGAGGTGAGGGGTGAGGGGAGGTGAGGGGTGAGGGGTTGTGAGGGGTGAGGGGTTGTGAGGGGTGAGAGTAGGTAAGGGGTGAGGGGAGGTGAGGGGTGAGGGGTGAGGGAGGTATGGGGTGAGGGGAGGTGAGGGGTGAGGGAGGTATGGGGTGAGGGGAGGTGAGGGGTGAGGGAGGTATGGGGTGAGGGGAGGTGAGGGGTGAAGGGTGGTGAGGGGTGAAGGGTGGTGAGGGGTGAGGGGAGGTATGGGGTGAGGGGTGAGGGGAGGAGTAGAAGGGGAGAGGAATGAAGTAGTAGAGAGGCGGTGAGAAGGGGTAAGAGGTAAGAAGCAGAGGAAAGGCGGAGACGAATTAAATAAAAAATGAAATCAAATTTTTATATTTAGGTAAAAATACATACATCCATATTGAGTTACAACCACAATGTTGGATTTTTTTAATATAGCTAGTATATAACATGCCTAAAGTCACTAATACACACAACGTTTCGGGCAAGAAGTCACTAATACACACAACGTTTCGGGCAAGAAGTCACTAATACACACAACAGGTAAGACACTCGCCTGGCGTTCCGCGAGCGCTATGTCATGGGTTCGTATCCTGGCCGGGGAGGATTTACTGGGCGCAATTCCTTAACTGTAGCCTCTGTTTAACGCAACAGTAAAATGTGTACTTGGATGAAAAAACGATTCTTCGCGGCAGGGGATCGTATTCCAGGGACCATAGGATTAAGGACTTGCCCGAAACGCTACGCGTACTAGTGGCTGTACAAGAATGTAACAACTCTTGTATATATCTCAAAAAAAAAAAAAAAAAAAAAAAACATTTCGGGCAAGAAGTCACTAATACGCACAGCGTTTCGGGCAAGAAGCCACTAATACACACAGCGTTTCGGGCAAGAAGTCACTAATACACACAACGTTTCGGGCAAGAAGTCACTAATACGCACAGCGTTTCGGGCAAGAAGTCACTAATACGCACAGCGTTTCGGGCAAGAAGTCACTAATACCCACAGCGTTTCGGGCAAGAAGTCACTAATACGCACAGCGTTTCGGGCAAGAAGTCACTAATACGCACAGCGTTTCGGGCAAGAAGTCACTAATACGCACAGCGTTTCGGGCAAGAAGTCACTAATACGCACAGCGTTTCGGGCAAGAAGTCACTAATACGCACAGCGTTTCGGGCAAGAAGTCACTAATACGCACAGCGTTTCGGGCAAGAAGTCACTAATACGCACAGCGTTTCGGGCAAGAAGTCACTAATACGCACAGCGTTTCAGCGTTTCGGGCAAGAAGTCACTAATACGCACAGCGTTTCGGGCAAGAAGTCACTAATACGCACAGCGTTTCGGGCAAGAAGTCACTAATACGCACAGCGTTTCGGGCAAGAAGTCACTAATACGCACAGCGTTTCGGGCAAGAAGTCACTAATACGCACAGCGTTTCGGGCAAGAAGTCACTAATACGCACAACGTTTCGGGCAAGAAGTCACTAATACGCACAGCGTTTCGGGCAAGAAGTCACTAATACGCACAGCGTTTCGGTCAAGAAGTCACTAATACGCACAGCGTTTCGGGCAAGAAGTCACTAATACGCACAGCGTTTCGGGCAAGAAGTCACTAATACGCACAGCGTTTCGGGCAAGAAGTCACTAATACGCACAGCGTTTCGGGCAAGAAGTCACTAATACGCACAGCGTTTCGGGCAAGAAGTCACTAATACGCACAGCGTTTCGGGCAAGAAGTCACTAATACGCACAGCGTTTCGGGCAAGAAGTCACTAATACGCACAACGTTTCGGGCAAGAAGTCACTAATACGCACAGCGTTTCGGGCAAGAAGTCACTAATACGCACAGCGTTTCGCGCAAGAGAGGAGAAATGTTGTGTTCACACCTTGTGGGCACGAAAACACATGTAATGGTCCGAGAGTTCAACGCTGTCGCCCGCCTACCAACTCTACACTACCGACTCTTCCCAGCCGACTCTACACTGCTGACTCTACACTGCCGACTCTACACTACCGACTCTACACTGCCGACTCTACACTGTCGACTCTACACTGCCAACACTGTCGACTCTACACTGCCGACTCTACACTCCTCACTCTACACTGCCGACTCTACACTGCCGACTCTACACTGCCGACTCTACACTGCCGACACTACACTGTCTCCTGAAGCCCACATAAAGAGAATAACGTCTGCGGCATATGCGAGGCTGGCTAACATCAGAACGGCGTTCAGGAACATGTTTAAGGAATCATTCAGAATCTTGTACACCACATATGTAAGACCAATCCTGGAGTATGCGGCCCCAGCATGGAGCCCGTACCATGTCAAACACAAGACGAAGCTGGAAAAAGTCCAAAGGTATGCTACTAGACTAGTCAAAGAACTAAGAGGCATGAGTTATGAGGAAAGGCTGCGGGAAATGCACCTTACGACACTGGAAGACAGAAGAGTAAGGGGAGACATGATCACAACCTACAAAATCCTCAGAGGAATCGACCGGGTAAACAAGGGTAAACTATTCAACACTGGTGGTACGCAAACAAGGGGACACAGGTGGAAACTGAGTACCCACATGAGCCACAGAGACGTTAGGCAGTGATGTGGTGGAGGCTGACTCCATACACAGTTTGAATTGTAGATATGATAGAGCCCAGTAGGCTCAGGAATCTGTACACCAGTTGATTGACAGCTGAGAGGCGGGACCAAAGAGCCAAAGCTCAACCCCCGCAAGTACAAATAGGTGAGTACACACACACACACACACACACACACACACACTCACATCGTGGAGTCCCCATATTAATTAAAGGAAAAAAAAAAGAAAGCTTGAAAAGGTTCAAAAGTTTGCAACGAGACTCGTCCCAGAACTGAAAGGGATGAGGTACGAAGACAGACTGAAGGAGTTAAACTTGACGTTAGAAAGGAAGAGGGAGAAGGGGGGCATGATATAGACGTAGAAAATACTTAAAGGGATTGACACGGTGGAAACAGCGGACATGTTTACAATGAATAACAATAGAACTAGGGACCACGGGTAGAAGCTTGAGACTCAATTGTGATATAGAGATGTTAGAAAGGATAGTGAGTAAATGGAATGACCTAAAGGAGAAGATTGAAGATGCTAACTCCGAAACTTTGAAGAAGGGATGATAGAGAAATAGCCCTAAGTTGTCGTCAGAGCTTATATCGGCAACAGACAGACAGACAGATTGGTATGTAAACAGACACAGTTAAAACCTCCAAGCAAGAAGACAGTGACTAATAACCAGCAAGAAAGCCATGGCAACTTCTGGTTAAGACTTTGATAATGGTCACCATTAAATATCTGCCAAAGTTCTCTTCACAAAATTTCAAAGCTAACTGGTCCTCAATATCTACGCAGGAAAAATGTATGGAAGTTTTTTCTGGCCACATCTTAGGACGCATTGGTTATATTATTTTAATCCTCTTACTGACAAAATGTGACAGAACTCTGCGAAGAGTTTAACTTGGAAGGAACCGAGGCTTTCATGATTGATTTTATCATTTAAGGCAAGAGAGAGAGAGTGTGTGTGTGTTTATGTGGATTTACCTAGTTGTGCTTGGGGAGGTTGAGCTCTGCTCTTTCGGCCCGCCTCTCAACTGTCAATTAATTATTTCTACTACTACTATTTTTTTCCACACACACACTCACACACACACACATACACACACACACACACACACACACACACACACACACACACACACACACACACACACACACACACACACACACACACACACACACACACACACACACACACACACACACACACACACACACACACACACACACACACACACACACACACACACACACACACACACACACACACACTCACACTCACCAGGAAGCATCCCGTGACAGCTGACTAACTCCCAGGTACCTATTTACTGCTAGATAACAGGGGCATAGGGTGAAAGAAACTGTGCCCATCGTTTCTCCCCGGCGCCCGGGATCAAAGCCGGGACTACAGGATCACGTGCCCAGCATGCTGTCTGCACGGCCGCCGGCTCCCTAACCCTAACCTAACCTCCCTAACCCTAACACACACATTTACACACTCTCCCTGTGTGTGTACTCACCTATTTTTACTCACCTATTTGTTCTTGCGGGGGTTGAGCTCTGGCTCTTGTGTCCCGCCTCTCAACTGTCAATAAACTGATGTACTGATTCCTGAGCCTACTGGGCTCTATAATATCTACATTTAAAACTGTGTATGGAGTCAGCTTCCACCACATCACTGCCTAATGCATTCCACCTGTTAACTACTCTGGCACTGAAAAAGTTGTTTCTAACGTCCCTGTGGCTCATTTGGGCACTCAGTTTTCACCAGTGTTCGCGTACTACCTGTGTTAAACAATTTATCCTTGTCTACCCTGTCAATTCCCGTGAGGATTTTATAGGTAGTGATCATGTCTACCCCTCACTCTCCTGTCTTCCAGTGTCGTAAGGTGCATTTCCCGCAGCTTTTCCTCGTAACTCATGCATCTTAGTTCTGGGACTAGTCTAGTGGCATACCTCTGAACTTTTTCCAGCTTCATCTTGTGCTTGACAAGGTACGGGCTCCATGCTGGGGCCGCATACTCAAGGATTGGTCTTACATATGAGGTGTACAAGATTCTGAATGATTCCTTACACAGGTTCCTGAACGCTGTTCTGATGTTAGCCAGCCTCGCATATGCCGCAGACGTTATTCATTTTATGTGTGCTTCAGGAGACAGGTTTGGTGTGATATAAATTCCTAGATCTTTCTTTCATTCCGCTTCATTAAATACTTCATCTCCTATTCTGTATCCTGTGTCTGGCCTCCTGTTTCCACTGCCTAGTTTCATTACTTTCCATTTACTCGGGTTGAACTTCAACAGCCATTTGTTGGACCATTCACTCAGTCTATCTAGGTCATCTTGTAGCCTCCTACTATCATCCTCTGTTTCAATCCTCCTCATAATTTTTTTGGATCGTCAGCAAACATTGAGTGAAACGAGTCTATACCCTCTGGGAGATCATTTACATATATGAGAAACAGTATAGAGCCATGGACTGACCCCTGTGGGACGCCACTCGTGGCGTCACGCCAAGCCGAGACCTCACCCCTCACAGTGACTCGTTGGCTTCTGTTGCTTAGGTACTCCCTTATCCAATGGAGTACCTTAACCTTTCACTCCTGCCTGCATCTCCAGCTTTTTCACTAGCCTATTGTGTGGTACTGTATGAAAGGCTTTCTGACAATCCAAAAATTTGCAGTCTTCCCACCCCTCTCTTTTTTGCCTGGTCGTAGAATTCAAATAGCCCTGTGAGGCAGGACTTGTCATCCCTGAACCCATGTTGATGTTGTGTTACAAAGTTCTGTCGCTCCAGATGTTCCACTAGCTTTCTTCGCACAAACTTCTCCATCAGCTTGCATGGTATGCAGGTTAGGGACACTGGCCTGTAGTTCAGTGCCTCCTGTCTATCCCCTTTCTTGTATATCGGGACTACATTAGCTGCTTTCCAAATTTCTGGCAGTTCTCTGTTGCCAGTGATTTGTTATACGCTATAGAGAGTGGCAGGCACAGTGCTTCTGCTCCTTCCTTAAGTATCCAAGGGAAGATTCCATCTGGGCCTATAGCCTTTGTCACATCCAACTCAAGTAAACACCTTACTTCCCCGCTGGAAATCTCAAACTCTAACAGTGGTTCCTGGTTAGCTGTTTCGTCTCTTTTGTCTGGAATCTCTCCTTACTCTAAGGTAAAGACCTCCTGCAATTTCTTATTCTGTTCCTCGCACACTTCCTTGTCGTTTGTATTGAATCCTTCAGCACCTATCCTTATTTTCATTACCAGTTCCTTTACTGTTATTTTTCTCCTGATGTGCCTGTACAGCAATTTAGGTTGAGTCTTTGCCTTGCTTGTGAATATCATTTTCGTATTGTCTTTCTGCCTCTCTTCTCATCCTGACATATTCACTCCTGGCATTCTGGTATCTTTCTCTGCTCTCCAGTGTCCTGTTATTCCTATAGTTTCTCCATGCCCTTTTACTTTGGTGATTAGCTAGCCTACATCTCTGATTAAACTATGGGTTTCTCAATCTTCATTTCATTGTTTTCCTTTGGACTGTGGCAAACTTGTTTGCTGCTTCCTTTCACTTCTGCGTGATGAAGTCCATCATGTCTTAGGCTGTCTTTCCCCTGAGCTCTGTTTCCCATGTTATAAATGATAGGAATTTTCTTAACTCCTCATAGCTTCCCTTTCGGAACTCCAGTTTTTTGTTGTCAGTACCCCTCCTCGAGTCCAATAACCCTTCCTCAACCAGATACTCAAATGCCAGCACACTGTAGTCGCTGATTCCTACTGGGGCCTCAAAGCCGATTTCCCTTATGTCGGAGTCGTTCAGAGTGAAGACTAGGTCGAGTCTCGCTGGTTCATCATTTCCTCTCATCCTAGTGGGTTCCCTGACATGTTGGCTTAGAAAGTTTCTTGTCACCACCTCCATTTGCTTGGCTCTCTATGTATCCTCTCCTCCATGCGGTTTCTTCTTCTCCCAGTCTATCCTTCCTTGACTGAAGTCTCTCATGATGAGCAGATGGAATCTATTTCTACAGGCAGCAGAGGCCGTCTTCTCAATTATAGTGTTAACTGCCATGTTGTTGTTGTCATACTCTTGCCCTGGTCTTCTGTAATTTGGTGGAGGATTATATATCACTGCTACTACTACTTTTGGTCCTCCCATTGTCATGGTTCCTGTTATGTAGTCTCTGAATCCCTCGCAGCCCAGGATAACCATCTCCTTGAAACTCCATTTCTTTCTCATTAATATTGCCACTCCATCTCCTCCCCGTCCTTCCCTCTCTTTCCTTATTACAGTGTAGTCCTGGGGAAACACCGCATTGGTTATGATGCCTGAAAGTTTTGTTTCTGTGAGTTTGATTACATCTGGGTTCACTTCTTGTGTTCTTTCCCATAGTTCACTTGTCTTACCTGTGATTCCATCTACGTTCGAGTACATCACCCTGAAGCTGACTCTCTTCTGTTCTTTCTCAGATCCTATTGCTTCTCCTGAAGCACGGAAACAGGGAGGGACCGGGATGGGAGGGCCTATGAAGGGGGACCTGGGGGATCTGGGGTGTGTGTGGGCTGGGAGGATCTGGTATGGGGAGGGTGGTGTAGGAGGGAGGGCTTGGGGGGGGGGGTGGGGGGGGAGAAAAGAGGGCTTGGTGAAGGCTTGTTGAGGCTTGGGGGAGTGGGTTAGAGGGGGAGGCTTTCGAGAGTGCAGGAGAAGGGGAGGCTTGGAGGGGTATTGGAGGAAGGAGGGCTTAGGGGAATGGAGGGGGGAGGCATAAAAGGAGGGCTTGGGGGGGAGGTTTGGGGATAAGGAGTGCTGAGGGGGATGAGGAAAAAGGGAGGGCTTAGGAGTGTGCGGGAGAAGGGAGGGCTCAGGAGGGTGGAGGGTTTAGAGTGGGTAGGGGAGAAGGGAGGGCATGGGGGATTAGAGAGGGCTTTGAGAGTGTGGGGGAGAAGGGAGATCCTGGGGAGGGGGGTAGGGTGCCTAAGGTGGGTTTCTTGGGCACCTGGGATTGGGGCAGGTAGGGTGCCTATTGGGTGGAGGATGGGGGAGGTGCTTCTCATTGTGTCTGTTGAGCTGCTAGTGAAGGGTTCCCCGCTCCCTTCTGGGAATGTAGGGCTTGGAGTTGTGGCTCCCTGATTCCTTTCTTTCTCCTTGCGCTCCCTCCTCGTGGCTGCTGTACTCCTTCTCTCGTCCCTTGTCATATCCCTCTGCAGGAATACTTTTTTGAACTTCTGTACATATACTAGTCCGCTCTTCCTTGCTAACAAGTCCTCTTTAGTTTTCTCGCTCTTGAATACCAACTTTATCACTCGGTCTGTCCTTGTTGTACCGTCCAATCCTGAAAACCTCTTCAATATATTGGTCAGCTCTCTCTCCATCTTTATCCCTTTAAGGATTTCATTAACTTCATTTTTGTCCTTGTTTCTCCTTTCCACTCGACCAGTCCATGTTTGCTTCTTAATGCCTACTATTACTTTGGCTCTTTTTCCCTCTATCAGCTGGCTAGTACATCTAGCTGCTTCCTGAGAAGAAGCCACTTCCATGGCAACTTCCCTTACTGCAGACCTAGCTTCAGGGCTCTTTTTAAGCAATTCTGCATATGAGGGATTTTTTGTAGAAGTCCCCTCAACAGTAGCATCTCTATCACCCTGAGGGATGGTCTGTGTCGGGTTTTGTGGAGGAGTCTCCTTCAGGCTTCTTATCTCCTCCTTTGCCGCCCTTAGTTCATCCTGCAGGTTGGTTACTGTCTCTCTCATTACCCTCAGTCCTTCACTGAATTCCTGCCATGTGTGCTGGAATGTTCCACTAAGCCAGGCTTCCTGTTCCTCCCCAGTCTCTGAGTATGTCCCTGACATGTTTGTCTCCCTGCGATTGCTTCCCCGAGTTAGTCTCCTATCTCCTGTTATGTTTTCTCACTATGAAGGAGATAGAGGGGGAGAGAAAAGTGTGAGTGTGTGAGTTGGACTGTGGAAGGGAGTGTGAGTGTGAGTGGGGGGCTGGGAGAATATGAGGGAGTCAGGGGGCGGGTGTGTGGGGAGTGGTGTTGGCGGGAGGGATTAAGAGTAGTGGGTGGGAGGTGTGTACTCACCTAGTTGTACTCACCTAGTTGTGTTTGCAGGGGTTGAGCTCTGGCTCTTTGGTCCCGCCTCTCAACCGTCAATCAACAGATGTACAGATTCCTGAGCCTATCGGGCTCTATCATATCTACACTTGAAACTGTGTATGGAGTCAGCCTCCACCACATTACTGTCTAATGCATTCCATTTGTCAACCACTCTGACACTAAAAAAGTTCTTTCTAATATCTCTGTGGCTCATTTGGGCACTCAGTTTCCACCTGTGTCCCCTAGTGCGTGTGCCCCTTGTGTTAAGTAGCCCGTCTTTATCTACCCTATCAATTCCCTTCAGAATCTTGAATGTGGTGATCATGTCCTCCCCTAACTCTTCTGTCTTCCAGCGAAGTGAGGTTTAATTCCCGTAGTCTCTCTTCGTAGCTCATACCTCTCAGCTCGGGTACTAGTCTGGTGGCAAACCTTTGAACCTTTTCCAGTTTAGTCTTATCCTTGACTAGATATGGACTCCATGCTGGGGCTGCATACTCCAGGATTGGCCTGACATATGTGGTATACTAAGTTATGAATGATTCCTTAAACAAGTTTCTGAATGCCGTTCGTATGTTGGCCAACCTGGCATATGCCGCTGATGTTATCCTCTTGATATGTGCTGCAGGAGACAGGTCTAACGTGATATCAACTCCCAAGTCTTTTTCTTTCTCTGACTCCTGAAGAATTTCCTCTCCTAGATGATATCTTGTATTTGGCCTCCTGCTCCCTACACCTATCTTTATTACATTACATTTGGTTGGGTTAAACTCTAACAACCATTTTCGTTCGACCATTTCTTCAGTTTGTCTAGGTCTTCTTGAAGCCTCAAACAGTCCTCAAACTGTGTGTGTTTGTGTGTGTGTGTGTGTGTGTGTGTGTGTGTGTGTGTGTGTGTGTGTGTGTGTGTGTGTGTGTGTGTGTGTGTGTGTGTGTGTGTGTGTGTGTGTGTGTGTGTGTGTGTGTGTGTGTGTGTGTGTGTGTGTGTGTGTGTGTGTGTGTGTGTGTGTGTGTGTGTGTGTGTGCGTGTGTAGAAATAGATATATAGAAATAGACCTTTCTCTCTTCATTTTGCTATCGTTGATCTCATTTTCTGCCTTGTGTATCTGATTTCGAATCAGATCTAGGCGATATTTTTTCGTGAAGGCTTGGTTTCTTGCTGCTGAGTCGTGCGTTTTAATATTACTATATTTTGGAAGCAGTCTTTCTTGTAAACATATATTGATGAATATGACTGAAAGGGTAAGATTAATTTAATAATTCTAAGACGAATCTTCTCAATATTTCTTACGTTCTTCTTCACTGTCGAGGGTAATTGATAAATTAACTCTCCAAAACTCATTCTTTATTCTAGTCTGATATACATATATATATATATATATATATATATATATATATATATATATATATATATATATATATATATATATATATATGTCGTACCTAGTAGCCAGAACTCACTTCTCAGCCTACTATTCAAGGCCCGATTTGCCTAATAAGCCAAGTTTTCCTGAATTAATATATTTACTATAATTTTTTTCTTATGAAATGATAAAGCAACCCTTTTCTCTATGTATGAGGTCAATTTTTTTTTATTGGAGTTAAAATTAACGTAGATATATGACCGAACCTAACCAACCCTACCTAACCTAACCTAACCTATATTTATAGGTAAGGTTAGGTTAGGTAGCCAAAAAAAGCTAGGTTAGGTTAGGTTAGGTAGGTTAGGTAGACGAAAAAACATTAATTCATGAAAACTTGGCTTATTAGGCAAATCGGGCCTTGAATAGTAGGCTGAGAAGTGCGTTCTGGCTATTAGGTACGACATATATATATATATATATATATATATATATATATATATATATATATATATATATATATATATATATATATATATATATATATATGACTAAAAACTCACACCCAGAAGTGACTCGAACCCATACTCCCATTGCTCCTGGGAGTATGGGTTCGAGTCACTTCTGGGGTGTGAGTTTTCAGTCGCATATAGTCCTGGGGACCATTCAGGCTTGTTTGCATATATATATATATATATATATATATATATATATATATATATATATATATATGTATATATATATATATATATATATATGTATATATATATATATATATATATATATATATATATATATATATATATATATATATATATATATATATATATATATATTTATATGTTGGAAAAGACCTGGTAGAATTTGTTTTTTAATTTTTAGAACAATTGGAGTGTATTTTGATTCAGAAGGCTTCACTGGTCCGCTAAGTATTCGAGAGCATAATCCACAAGGGGGTGTAGTTCGAATTCTTATGTTTTTATCGTGAAACGATCATGAGCCACATGTACTCCACATTTCTGGAACGACAAATGATTTGTCCACAAGCCACTTATACCCAACACTCCTTGTATAACACGGAGGGATCAGGAGCCACATATACCCAATATTCCTTATATAACACGGGAGGGATCAGGAGCCACATATACCCAATATTCCTTATATAACATGGGAGGGATCAGGAGCCACATATACCCAACATTCCTTATATAACATGGGAGGGATCAGGAGCCACATATACCCAATATTCCTTATATAACATGGGAGGGATCAGGAGCCACATATACCCAACATTCCTTATATAACATGGGAGGGATCAGGAGCCACATATACCCAACATTCCTTATATAACATGGGAGGGATCAGGAGCCACATATACCCAACATTCCTTATATAACATGGGAGGGATCAGGAGCCACATATACCCAACATTCCTTATATAACACGTGAGGGATCAGGAGCCACATATACCCAACATTCCTTATATAACATGGGAGGGATCAGGAGCCACATATACCCAACATTCTCGGCCTAAACGGGACGACATCACTGTTCGTGAACACAGGTAAAGGGCAGAAACTGGCCACTGCCCAGCCTTAGAAAAAACACTCATTTTAATCGTGTTTGCTCGTCACGTTGTCCACGGGCGTCCACCTGTCGCTACCAGTTATGCATAGCGTAAGGCCGTGTGGTATGGGTGTCCACATACTGGGTGGACACTGTCAATGAAGAAAATTATCGTCTACTCAATAACACAATTTTATTTGAGGGAGCAATTAATGCTCCCTCAACTAGGGAGCAAGATGGACCACTCTCATTGCAGAGACTTGAAGTATTCACTAATCAACCAGTTCAGTGGGTTTGATTCACTCCCTCAAACCGAGTAAATCATCAGCTTTCCCTACTTATCTGAATGTACCTGAACCAGTTCGTTTTTTTTTAACAAATTAGTCCAAAGCAATAACCGACGTTACCAACCACAAATAAAGTTGGTAAAATATCACAGTCGTTAGCAATAATTGATGACTGCACCGGGAACAGCGTCAACACGGGTGTTAATGATGGCAAATTCATTTCTGTTTAAACCACACATGTTTTCTAACAATTTAACTGACTCAATGTCACACTGGTTCATCTCCTGGATGCTTTATATTGGTTGGAAGGCTTATTATTATTTACCACCCCTGTCCACTGATGGTGTTAGTGACTAAGCATCATATTGTCTGACTGTTGCAGGTGTAGTCATGGTGACAGGTTTGCTGTTGCATGCAACACTCGTGTTAACTCAGCAACACGCGCCGGCATGAGAGTGGAGATGCAGCCTCCTGTGTGATCCTCGTCGATGAGGAGCCGTGTGATCTGCTAATCCTCGTGTAATCTATATTACGTGACAATAACTTCCGGTAAGAGCTGAACATAAGGCATGCAACAACAGTTTAATGAGACACTACACGAATATTAAATCACATGACACAAGAGGTCACGTGACAACAAAACGAGCGAGTCACGTGACAAATCAATTAGTTATCCCCAGTTATCTATCGCATCTGTAAAAATGATACAACTGTCTTAATTCTTATAGAAATGTAATTCCTTCACCAGGGTGTAGAGATGAGTCAGGAAGGTTAAGTCACCGTCAATGAGGTTCATGGCGCCCCAACATGGCGCACTGGGGAGGCAAGGACGACTCCCAGCTGGACGATGACACTGTACACTGGAGTGTCCAGTGTCAAGCTTCCCAGGACAGTGGCCAAGATCGGTCTTCCCAGGACAGTGGCCAAGATCGGTCTTCCCAGGACAGTGGCCAAGATCGGTCTTCCCAGGACAGTGGCCAAGATCGGTCTTCCCAGGACAGTGGCCAAGATCGGTCTTCCCAGGGCAATGGCCACGATCGGTCTTCCCAGGACAGTGGCCAAGATCGGTCTTCCCAGGACAGTGGCCACGATCGGTCTTCCCAGGGCAATGGCCACGATCGGTCTTCCCAGGGCAATGGCCGAGATCAGGCTTCCCAGGGCAATGACCAAGATCAGTCTTCCCAGGGCAATGGCCAAGATCAGGCTTCCCAGGGCAATGGCCAAGATCAGGCTTCCCAGGGCAATGGCCAAGATCAGGCTTCCCAGGGCAATGGCCAAGATCAGGCTTCCCAGGGCAATGGCCAAGATCAAGCTTCCCAGGACAATGGCCAAGATCAGGATTCTCGTGGCCCCGACCAATATCAGGTTGTTCGGGCCAGTGACTAAGACAAACTAGTAATTCCCGGCTATTCGCTGAGTCTAGCCGTCGGACAATCGGGCCAATTAACGCTCGCCATTGCCAAACCAGGCGGGGCTATATATCCACGTGAAGGTGGAAGTGGACCTCCAGTCCCCTACTTAGTCACAGTGGTGCTGCTGGACCAGCCACCGGAACACCCTGTCAGTAACTTTTCTGCGAGAGTCCTGAATGTTACCGTGCTGATACACGACTCCCCTGGAAACACAAACCGAAACTGTCTCTATTTTCTGCTTGTTACAACTTGAAATAAAGTTGTTACATCTTGGCTTAACGTGTTTATGACGTAGTAGAACGTTGTTACAACTTGTTATATTGGTTGTTATAACTGGTTAGGAGGTGTTAAAACTTGTTCGAACGTTGTACCAACGTCTTAGTTTCGGTATGTGTTTGGCGGGTCGCTACTGATTTACTCGGCGAGAGGACGCCGTGATAAGGTAGCAATATTCTCCAGCGAGTAAGATATATGTGAACTTGCAGGTGGGCAATATTGCCCAAAGTAACATTTCAATTTGTTTTATTTTGGGCAGGGAGGGAAATAACAAGTAAATACTATAATAGAGTAATATTTCTGTTCCTTAATGATATGTATTATATCACTGCATTTTGGTGTGTCATTAACTCTAAAGGAATGATTCAGAACAACACAGTGTGTTTTATTGTGAGCAGATTGTGACGTGCTATATTCACCATACGTTAATATGTGATATTGAGAAGCAGTGGTTGTTGATACTACAGACGAGTTATATTGACAGTGGTGTCTAATGTTTTCTTAATATTGGAAGTGATGGTTAAGCATGTATGGTGATCTGTAGAACTGTGCAAGGTGATCAAGTGCTATATGAAGTCACAACACTGCCTATAATTTATGGTGAGCCTGTTTATAGTGAACAAACATAAAGTGGTTAACTGCAACTGATAGTGACACTGTTAATATAGACATATGGTGTACGCTACAAATGATAACGAAGTTCATACAAGTATTGTGTTATTAATGAACTGTGGATAATACTACACAATGAAACCCGGAGTACTAAACGATGCTCACTTGTAAACTGTGTAGACAATGCAGGAAATTATAGTGTTACAATGTACTCGTGAGCACAGTAGAAGATAGTGACTGTGTACAGTGAAGGAACTAACACGTGGTGGCCAAGAGAGCTACATAGTGGAAAAGTAACGATCTTGGTATATGGTGAAAGTAACGTGGAAGTGAAAAAAAAGAAGTGTGGTAATAAATAGAGAGGATAATTAACAGGAAGAGTGATGAGACAATCTAAGCACGAGGAGAACTATTACCACATCACAAAAAAGTGGGGGACTTCTAATTGGTTGGTTACGTTTCTCCTTGGATTTTGCTAGTGGTTGGGAGTCTTTATTTTTTTCCCCAATGTCGTGAGGCTTAATTTTATAGGGAAACTCATTCCCAACGAATGCATTCTTAAAATTAACTTTTGAGACGATCTTGTATTAATTAGATATGAGATAAAATCATCGTAGTCATAATTTTGTGGAATTCCCAGTGAGACCTGTTATGGCCCCCATGCAGCTCGGGTGGAACGAGTCTTCCCAGGAAGAGTTATCCTGCTTTCCGGACCTGAGATTAAGAGGTCAGAGAAAGAAAATATATAATAAATGTCAGCAAATAATTTATGAGTTTGAGCAGAGGATGAGCATTTAAGTAAGTGAAATGAAATAGGATGTCGATACTTTGGTGATATGATGTGACGCCAGCCGGACGTCGTGACCTCACTTGAGCTACAGCAGTCATCAGAGATGGTCATACTGCGTTTATCTCCTGGAAGGAGGATGAATATAGTTCCCTGTGTTGGTGATGGAGCGAAGGCTACTTGTTTGCAAGTGTGAGGAAGCTGTTGGGAACTTACTACACCATTTATTTGAGATTTGGATAAATTAGAGGCGACCTCGAAGTGAGTGTTGTGTTGCTTCTCCAAGAGGAAGGAGGTAAGCAGGCGTTTGTGTTGTGGAGCCTGCAGGGCGACTCCGTGTACTCAAGTCAGGACTAGAAGAAGCTTTGTGAAGCAGTCTTATAGCGATTTTTGTGGGCGGCCTGTGTGAGCGCCATGTTGAGGGCCAGGGAGTGAGCGCCCTACGTCATAGATCCCTGCGGTAAGTCTATTTAATCGTTTGTTAGATTAGCTACCAGTGTTTCATCGTGTGCCTATCGATCATAGTGAACATATGTATATATAAGGTAGTAATTTATATTGAGCCATTGAGATAAAAGAAGCAATTAAAGGACATGCTGTAGGGGGGGAGTGGCGCACCCTCACTCTCCAGTGTCTGGTGAACGACTGAGGCCAGCGGACTCCCCTCCCCCAGCAGTGGCGGACAATAGACCCCCAGCAACGCATCAAGACATGTTACCAGGTGGACTCGTCCATGGTGGGAGAGGGATCACCTCGGCGGTGCCATACAATTTGAAAGGATGTCGGGTGGAGGAGTTAATTTGTTGTGAATACATATAGTTATGACTAGCTGTACTCGGCCACCCGTTGCCGTGGCTCAGCAACGCATTGGCGTTGACGAGCCACAGCAACATCGATGCATTCCCAAATGATCTGATGTTCCCATCACTGAACAATAAGAAGAACAGTTAAAAAATGGAATGAAAAAATGACAAAGTTAAAATATAAACTATACTCACGAAATGAGCGATATGGTAAACAACACAGCTCTATTCCAATGCAATATCACACAAAATAATTAAATGTAAATGAAAATAAATCGAAATCTATGAAAATTCAATTTATCAATTAAGTCGGAAACACTGAAATGGGATCGTAACATATTTAGTATTAGCTGTTCCCGGCCACGTGTTGCTGTGGCTCAACAATGCATTTGAGTGGCTGAGACTCGGCAAGCTTCCCCCTGTCTCCATGTACTACCCACCATTCCCCCCATCCCCTCGTCCTCCCAACCATTCCTCACTCCCTGTCCCCTCGTCCTCCCCACCAGTCCTCTACCCCCTGTTTGTTTGTCCTCTCCACCATTCCACACTCCAACGTCCCTTCGTCCTCCTAACCATTTCCCACTCCACCGTCCCCTCGACCTCCCTCCATCTCCCTCTTCTCCGTCCCCTCGTCCTCCCTACCATTCTCCCCTTCCCTGTCCCCTCATCCTCTCCACTATCCCCAACTCTCGTCCCCCTTGTCCTCCCCACCATTCCCCACTCCCTCGTTCGATGCATTTCCCAAATTATCTGACATTCCCATCAGAAAATTGGGAACATCAATTGATCTGATGTTCCCATCACTTATATATAAGAAAAACAGTTAAAAAAATGAAAAAAAAAACTATACTCACGAAATGAACAGTATGGTAAACAACACAGCTCAATTCCAATGCAATGTAACACAATAATCAAATCAAAATGAAAAACTATCGAAATCTATGAAAATTCAATTTATCAATGAAATTGGAAACATTGAAATCGAATCATGACATATTTAGTATAGCGTGTGTTGCTCCTACGTGCAACAAATTGTGGTGTTTCTAAAAAAACATAAATTTTTACTTGTCACAGGTGTTTCCTCTCTACTTATACTTACAAAATGAACGGTATGGTAAACAATACAACTCAATTCCAATGCAATGTCACACGAAATAATTGAATCAAATTGAAAATATTTCGAAATCTTTGAAAATTCAATTTATCAATGCTATCAGTTACATTGAAATGGAATCGTGACATATTTTGCATAGCGTGTGTTTATATTACATGCAACAGATAGCAATGTTTTACAGAATAAGCATGTTTTTACCTGTCACAGGTGTGATATCTATATAGTAGTTATATAAAAACATGCGCACATTCAAATGGAACGTTGTGTAAAAATTTTAAACCAATCGGTAAAGAACTTTTGGAGATTACAGCATGTGTTGCGATTGTGTCCAACAGATTGTGCTCTTTAAAAAAAAAAATGTTTTTTCCTATCAAAGGTGAGGTATGTATATAGCAGGTATATAAAAACACGCTCCTATTAGAATGCAATGTTGTGTAAAAATTTCAAAGCAAACGTTAGAGGTTTCGAAGATTTCCCTCACATGAAAAATGTATAAAAAACACCGTTTTCCAAAAAAAAAACATGTTTTCCCCGCCACAGACGTGACATCTATATAGTATGTATATAAAAACTCGCTCGGATGCGAATGGATCGTCGTGTGAAAATTTTAAAGCAATCGGGGAAGAACTTTCGGAGATTAGCGATTTTGAACAAACGAACATTTACATTTTTATTTATATTGATAGCCTGTGTTGTTCTTTTGGGTAACGAATGGTGCTGTTGTTTAAAAAAAGAATGTTTTTACCTGTCACAGGTGTGGCATCTATACTTTTACTCACAAAATGAATGGTATGGTAAACAACACAGCTCAATTCCAATGCAATGGCACACAAAATAATTAAGTCAAATGGAAATAAATCGAAATCTATGAAAATTCAATTTGTCAATGCAATCGGAAACATTGAAATGTAATTGTAACATAGTTTTTGTAACAATTTGTAACAAATGTAACAATGTTTTTGTAACAATGTAACAAATTGTAACACAGCATTTTGGGACCTCTCCTATTTCTTATATACATAAATGATCTGCCTAATGTCTCTAACATTCTGAAACCTATTTTGTTTGGTGATGATACTACCTTCATCTACTATAACCCCATCCCACATACACTAAATAATGTTGTTAATAATGAACTAAAAAAAAGTCCACTTATGGATGTCAACCAACAAACTAACACTTAACATACAAAAGATCTACTACATCTTATTTGGAAGCAAATCTACAAATGCAATTCAGCTTTAGATAGACAATGTAAACATTAGCAATAAAAATGATGGAAAGTTTCTCTGCCTATTCCTAGACAAGAGACTCAACTTCAGTACCCACATAAAACACATAACTAAGAAAGTCTCTAAAACAGTTGGTATACTCTTCAAAATCAGATATTATGTACTTAACTCTGCTCTCATCTCTCTATATTATGCACTAATCTATCCCTATCTTAATTATGGTATCTGTGCATGGGGTTCAACCACTGCAAAACACCTCAAGTCCATCATCACCCAGCAAAAATCTGCTATCAGAATAATAACAAATTCTGCTTTCAGACAACACTCAGCCCCTTTGTTTAACTCCTTAAACATGCTAAACATAATCTCACTCCACAAATTCTCTTGTGTCAACTACATTTACAAAACCCTGTTCTTAAATGCAAATCCTGCTCTGAAACTTTCCCTGGACAGATGTAATAGGACCCATTATCACCACACCAGAAATAAATATCTCTTTGATATCCCCAGAGTCGAACTTAATCTGTGTAAACACTCTATGCAAATAAAGGGACCCAGTCTATGGAACTCACTCCCTATTGAATTGAAAAGCTGTCCAACTTTTGCGTCATTCAAAAACAATACTAAAAAGTTCCTAATTTCATCTTCATAGTTTTTTACCTTTTGCTTTAAATTTGCACTGTATCTATTGCTACCCAATCTCCCAATCTTTATGTACCCAATCTGAACATCTTTATCATTGCGATCAATGCTGTCTTCCTATATGTACTGTCAATCTGCTGTATGGTGTCTATTAATCTTGTTTAAATTACCAATCAAGCTGTCAATGTAATCAATCAGAGCTTTAATATACCAATGTGCTTTAATATTCTTACTAATCTCTCTCATCTCATTTTTTTTTCTTGCAATGTATTTGTTATCATTTTATTAATTCTGATAGAATTTACCTACTTAAAATTATCTGTTAGATTAAGGACCTGCCCGAAACGCTGCGCGTACTAGTGGCTTTACAAGAGTGTAATTACTGTACTATGATATGTATTCTCACAAACCCAATGTACCTTCTTGTATATAAAAAAATATAAATAATAAATAAATAAATAAATAAATAGTATAGCGTGTGTTGCTCGTAAGTGCAACAGATGGCGCTGTTTTTAAAAGAAAACCTGTTTTTACTTTACGCAGGTGTGGCATCTATATAGTAAGTATATAAAAATACTTATTTGAATGGAATATTGTGTCAAAATTTCAAAGCGATCGGTGAAGAACTTTCGGAGATTTACAGCGTGTGTTGCTCTTAAGTCCAACAGATGGCGCTGTTTTTCAAAAAAGCATGTTTTTACCAGTCATACGTTTAGCATGTATATAGTAGGTACATAAAAGCACACGCATATTTGAATGCAACGTTGTGTCAAAAATTCAAAGTAATCGGTAAAGAGGTTTCGGAAATTTCCCTCACATGAAAAATCTCATGACAAACACAGTTTTTAAAAAAGCATGTGTTTACCTGTCACAGACGTTATATCTATATAGTAAGTATAAAAACACTGTCAAAATTTCAAAGCAATCGGTGAAGAACTTTCGTAGATTAGTGATTTTGAACAAACGAACATTTACATTTATATTTATAGAGATTGGTCAGGAAAACATTTTATATTGGCATGGTGAGGGATTTGCAGGTTTGTGAGGGAGAAGTTAGTGAAGAAATTTCGTACCAGAGGAGTAGTGTATGGTGAACTCCAAGTGTGAGCTGAAACTCATAGTGGGAGCTAAACTGCAAGGTAGAGTAGGACTTCCAGTGAGGAGTGAAACTCCATGGTTATAGTGAATCTTCAAGTCGTGTAGGGAACTACACGTCTTTTGTGTGAAGCCGTGTGAGAGAGCTTCGCAGACATTCGAGGAGGACTTCAGATGCAACAGATTGGAGGAACTGCATAGAGTACCTAACCTGATTTCGAGGACCCAGACAGATGTATTTGACAGTAGACCTCGAGGAATAGAACAGAGGATCGTTCGAACACATTAAGGTTTAAAAAGAGTGCTTAATTGCGTTTTTAGCATGAAAGGTGCATTGCTAGGTGACAGGCTGGTATCTGGTTACAGTAGGTGATATATGAATATTTTTGTACCCTGTATTTCAGCCCAAAGCGGTAAAGGATGCAGTACATTGTGAGCTGAGAAGTGAGCAGAACCTAGAATAAAGTTATAGGAAGAAGATTTAGAGGAATATTAGAGTGCTATCAGTTGGTAGCAGCCTAAGGAGTTGCATAGTAATATCACTATTCTTGTATAGATTTATTGTATGAGTTTATGTATTAAATGTCTCATATGTTAGCTGGTGTTTGCCTTAGTCCTGATGAGGCTTCCTGGCTAGTGAGAGAGAGAGAGAGAGACGCCTGTAACTTGGTTGACAGTGGACAATTGTAAACTTAAGGGGGATTGAGAGATCATCTCACAGTAAGGAGAGTGCGGGGAGTCACGGTAGCTCAAGAGCGGGAACGTACTCATGACAACTAGGCAGTGTGAACCGTAGCCCTGAATAAAGGTGAAACTGAACCACTCTCCCAGAACCATACGCTTACCAGGGTGATCTCTCAAATAATTGCAAGCACCTCAGTGTCCATGGCAGGTCGACTAACAGCAGCAGAAGTGTGGCTGTCGTGGTCGGTCATTATCCTGTCAGGGAGTGGTTTGGGTCTCCGTTCGACGGTAAGCTAGTATCAGAATGGTTCAAATAACCGAGTTTCATTGTAACCCCCCTAAATAGACCGCTTTTTGGTCTGGGTTGCCTTTTTGTCACTCTTGCTTAGAAAAGAAACGTGAAGAGGCAAAGGTCTGCATTTGCATGAAATTGTATTAAATTGTATTAAATTAGCAGTAACCCATATCAGGTCAGCCCATCCTCACGAGTTATCACAGCGTCACAAAAATATTCTAAATATCCCCGAACCTAACCTAATGGAGAACCCACAAACAGAAAACGGGAGAGACCATCAATTTTCGAGAAGCTATGATTAATAGTGCATCATATTTTGGTCGGTGGGGAGTTTATACGTCAAACTGTTATGTGCTTTTCGAGAGGACAAATTCATAATTCACCACATAAAAGTGGTGACTATGATTGTTGAGGATTAGGAAAAATGGTTCAATTATTCATATTTAATTTAAAGACATTTGGCAGAGACTTATATTGATTTAACCAGGTGTGGGAACCGACCTGTGAGATTTATATTTATTTAATTTATATGAATTTATATAGAATTTATATTTACGTTAATTTATATATTTCGATAGCAATTTGTATGATGTTAAGTGGACTGTATTTCTGCAATATTTCTCACAAATCGATCCTTGCACATTAGGGGGGTTTTATATTAAATTTATTTATATGCAGCCAATCAAACTACAGTATTAAACTACATATATTAGTGTATATAAAATTGGAGGTGCCCTATCTTATAACATGGTAGGCTTAGTCCACCAGGTATAACTAGGATATAGACACCAAATTATCCTCGTGTGAGGCTAGCTTCCATCACCCAAGTAATTGATGTACCAAGAATAATTCTTGCTTCCTCTTCTTGTTCCTGTCAAAGGGCACTAGCTGTAAAGCCGGAACCCTAATATATGACAGCTATATCAGAGAAAACACTGTATATTATTAGATAAGGACCAAGGCCTAATTACCTGTGTTGAGTCGATCGTTCGTGTTCTAACCGGATATAATCCTATCAAACATAACATTACTGGCTAATAATGACTTAGATAAGATTTCGGAAAGACACTTCCGTTGTGGTTGTTGACAGCGTGTTGATGATGGTAGAGCACTAATAGATTTTATCTCCATAACACTTCGTTCAAGATAAATTATAGGAGCTGAATTTGCTCCAACGACTCTGGGGCCAGATTCACGAAAGCACTTACGCAAACACTTACGAACGTGTACATCTTTTCTCAATCTTTGACGGCTTTGGTTACATTTATTAAACAGTTCACAAGCATGAAAACTTCCCATTCAACTGTTGTTATTGTTCTAAATAGCCTCTTGGTGCTTCGGAGCTTATTAACTGTTTAATAATTGTAAACAAAGCCGCCAAAGATTGAGAAAAGATGTACAGGTTCGTAGGTGTTTGCGTAAGTTCTTTCGTGAATCTGGCCCCTGATCTTAACAAACAATGGCTGACCTTTTCACACTGGCGCTCCTGGCTCACTTTGTCCAGATGTCAGTAACTGATGGAAGAG
The DNA here is from genome assembly GCF_040958095.1 of Procambarus clarkii. NCBI lineage: Eukaryota > Metazoa > Arthropoda > Malacostraca > Decapoda > Cambaridae > Procambarus > Procambarus clarkii. The sequence goes on from NC_091179.1 coordinate 31,527,197, forward strand.
TCACATTTACTCTATTTTGACACTGATAATTAAGTTAAATCAAATGAGATGTTTTTATGATGTAACCCTGGAAACACAAACCGTAACTGCCTCTATTTTCCGCTTGTTACAACTTGTAATAAAGTTGTTACATCTTGGCTTAACGTGTTTATGACGTATTAGAACGGAGTTACAACTTGCTATATTGGTTGTTATAACTGGTTAGGAAGTGTTAAAACTTGTTCGAACGTTGTACCAACGTCGTAGTTTCGGTGTGTGTTTGGCGGGAATAAGTCCAAAGAATGGTGAATTTATAGTACTATGTGGCAATGATATCCCGTTTTCTATTGACGGAAAATTTCACTACAAGCTACATTTTCTATGGGTTAACTTGTGTATACAACAGCAGCAATATTATAATGTAATATTACATGTAATATTATTAAATGGTATCGGGTTTTTCGACACCAGTTCTTCTTGGGACATGAGCTAAGTAAAGTCAAGCCAGTCCTCGGGCCGGGCTTGGGAAGTAGAAGAACTCCCTGATCCCCATCAAGCTGGTATGAGTACCTTAAGTAGTTTAGGTTAGATGCACATCTTTTGCATGATTGATTTGACCCAAGACGTCCTTTTTTATGTGTTGCATGTTGATTTGTTGTCTGGTGATGATCTCGTATGATCACGACTCACAGGATTGAAAGGCAGAGTTGGACAGAGTAATACAGAGTAGACTGACATGTATTGTTGTAAGAGTATTGATACCAGGCAAAGAGTTGCAGGTCATGTTCAGCAACCGTAGTAGCAGGTCATGTTCAGCAACAGTAGTAGCAGGTCATATTCAGCAACAGTAGTAGCAGGTCATGTTCAGCAACAGTAGTAGCAGGTCATGTTCAGCAACAGTAGTAGCAGATCATGTTCAGCAACAGTAGTAGCAGATCATGTTCAGCAACAGTAGTAGCAGGTCATATTCAGCAACAGTAGTAGCAGATCATGTTCAGCAACAGTAGTAGCAGGTCATGTTCAGCAACAGTAGTAGCAGGTCATGTTCAGCAACAGTAGTAGCAGGTCATGTTCAGCAACAGTAGTAGCAGGTCATGTTCAGCAACAGTAGTAGCAGATCATGTTCAGCAACAGTAGTAGCAGGTCATGTTCAGCAACAGTAGTAGCAGGTCATGTTCAGCAACAGTAGTAGCAGATCATGTTCAGCAACAGTAGTAGCAGGTCATGTTCAGCAACAGTAGTAGCAGATCATGTTCAGTATCAGTAGTAGCAGGTCATGTTCAGCAACAGTAGTAGCAGATCATGTTCAGCAACAGTAGTACCAGATCATGTTCAGCAACAGTAGTAGCATGAAGTTATAATCCTAAACAGTAACATTGCGTAACGTAACGCAACATCAGTAGGAAGAGATCAAGCGACGCAACACGGAATTAAGAGCTCACGTGATGAAGGAACAACGGAATTAAGAGCTCACGTGATGAAGGAACAACGGAATTAAGAGCTCACGTGATGAAGCAACAACGGAATTAAGAGCTCACGTGATGAAGCAACAACGGAATTAAGAGCTCACGTGATGAAGCAACAACGGAATTAAGAGCTCACGTGATGAAGCAACGACGGAATTAAGAGCTCACGTGATGAAGCAACAACGGAATTAAGAGCTCACGTGATGAAGGAACAACGGAATTAAGAGCTCACGTGATGAAGGAACAACGGAATTAAGAGCTCACGTGATGAAGGAACAACGGAATTAAGAGCTCACGTGATGAAGCAACGACGGAATTAAGAGCTCACGTGATGAAGCAACAACGGAATTAAGAGCTCACGTGATGAAGCAACAGTGACTTAAGTGCATCATTTAGTTAACTAGATAAAGAGCAATGGTGGAATAGGTCATTCCCGGTCCATCTCAACTTTTAATATAACTAAAATCAACCATCACAAATTACCAACAAAACGCTTAGTCAAATTTTTAATGCCTATTTAAGGGCTTAATTTATAATGTAATCATAATGTCCAAATTTGTCTTTTTGGTCAGCAGCGAGATATATATGTGACTAATGAATGGACCTTTTGTCAGCCAGAAGAGTTTAGATGAACCTTCAGTCAACACGACCGGTATAGTTGGACCTTCAGTCAACACGGCCTGTATAGTTGGACCTTCAGTTAACACGACCGGTATAGTTGGACCTTCAGTCAACACGACCGGTATAGTTGGACCTTCAGTCAACACGACCGGTAGAGTTGGTCCTTCAGTCAACACGACCGGTATAGTTGGACCTTCAGTCAACACGGCCTGTATAGTTGGACCTTCAGTCAACACGACCGGTATAGTTGGACCTTCAGTCAACACGACCGGTATAGTTGGTCCTTCAGTCAACACGACCGGTATAGTTGGACCTTCAGTCAACACGGCCTGTATAGTTGGACCTTCAGTCAACACGACCGGTATAGTTGGACCTTCAGTCAACACGACCGGTATTGTTGGTCCTTCAGTCAACACGACCGGTATAGTTGGACCTTCAGTCAACACGACCTTTATAGATGGACCTTCAGTCAACACGACCTGTATAGTTGGACCTTCAGTCAACACGACCTGGTTAATGCAGGCAGAATAATCCGACATTTAATAAGTGTATTCCACATAGCACAACCTTCTTGTTTGTGCGGCCGCCATACAACGACCTTTCTGCCATTGTGGTCGTTATAGTGCAACGTTATAGTGAATGTGGTTGATATAAAGAGACATTTTAGAAACCAGTAGAGATCTGTTGTAACCCAGTACTCAGGGCAATCTCTGTAGTCCGGCCATTAGACCAAAACGTAACACTGGAATTGAACTGCAATATTTTACATACCACAGAGTCTATTACAGATTAAGAAAGTAATTAGAAACAGCAATGCAAAAGATGTACAGTGACCACAACACAACAGTTGCAATATCAGGATCTGCGGGTTGGCACAAGAATTCAACCAACTACGAACCACTTAGTTTGATGAAAGGGAGCAGTAGAGCAACAGAAGTACACTTACATCGCATCAGGCTTGGATACCCATGTGCATGGGAAATAGGCTTACAGGTTCCGGAAGATGAGAGGAAATGTCAGCACAGTGGAGAAATGCCCGACAGACCACTGGAACATTATCTAACACAGTGCACAGTTACAACCACAACAGACCACTGGAACATTATCTAACACAGTGCACAGTTACAAACCCATTAAGATTTCAACTTAGATTCAACAGAGCAGAAGAAGTTGTTAAACACATATGGCAAAATCTTACTGAGGCGAACATACGAGTCATAAATACTCATACTCCGCCCAAGTAAAACAGAAACAAGTAACACTTAGTGGGCCAGCCAGAGGCTTAGGGCCCGCCCAGTGGGCCAGCCAGAGGCTTAGGGCCCGCCCAGTGGGCCAGCCATAGGCTTAGGGCCCGCCCAGTGGGCCAGCCATAGGCTTAGGGCCCGCCCAGTGGACCAGCCAGAGGCTTAGGGCCCGCCCAGTGGGCCAGCCAGAGGCTTAGGGCCCGCCCAGTGGACCAGCCAGAGGCTTAGGGCCCGCGCAGTGGGCCAGCCAGAGGCTTAGGGCCCGCCCAGTGGGCCAGCCAGAGGCTTAGGGCCCGCGCAGTGGGCCAGCCAGAGACTTAGGGCCCGCCCAGTGGGCCAGCCAGAGGCTTAGGGCCCGCGCAGTGGGCCAGCCAGAGGCTTAGGGCCCGCGCAGTGGGCCAGCCAGAGGCTTAGGGCCCGCCCAGTGGGCCAGCCAGAGGCTTAGGGCCCGCGCAGTGGGCCAGCCAGAGGCTTAGGGCCCGCGCAGTGGGCCAGCCAGAGGCTTAGGGCCCGCGCAGTGGGCCAGCCAGAGGCTTAGGGCCCGCCCAGTGGACCAGCCAGAGGCTTAGGGCCCGCGCAGTGGGCCAGCCAGAGGCTTAGGGCCCGCCCAGTGGGCCAGCCAGAGGCTTAGGGCCCGCGCAGTGGGCCAGCCAGAGACTTAGGGCCCGCGCAGTGGGCCAGCCAGAGGCTTAGGGCCCGCCCAGTGGGCCAGCCAGAGGCTTAGGGCCCGCGCAGTGGGCCAGCCAGAGACTTAGGGCCCGCGCAGTGGGCCAGCCAGAGGCTTAGGGCCCGCCCAGTGGGCCAGCCAGAGGCTTAGGGCCCGCGCAGTGGGCCAGCCAGAGACTTAGGGCCCGCGCAGTGGGCCAGCCAGAGGCTTAGGGCCCGCCCAGTGGGCCAGCCAGAGGCTTAGGGCCCGCGCAGTGGGCCAGCCAGAGGCTTAGGGCCCGCGCAGTGGGCCAGCCAGAGGCTTAGGGCCCGCGCAGGAATATCTCTGCCAAAACAACAACAACAAAAATTGCAATATCAGTAGAAAGAACCCATAAAAAAAGGACAATACGATCTAAAATATGAGGGAATATATATATGAAAACTCTGCCATGTGTGAAACTTTTGGGCGAAGTTTATGCGCATTATAAACATTGACTCGGTTATACACGCAGGGTATAAACACCGAGATATATATATATATATATATATATATATATATATATATATATATATATATATATATATATATATATATATATAGATATATATATATATATATATATATATATATATATATATATATATATATATATATATATATATATATATATATATGCGAACAAGCCTGAATGGTCCCCAGGACATATGCAACTGAAAACTCACACCCCAGAAGTGACTCGAACCCATACTCCCAGAAGCAACGCAACTGGTATGTACAAGACGCCTTAATCCACTTGACCATCACGACCGGACATAATGAGGTGATAGCCGAGGCTATATGAACCACCCCACCGCCGGCACTCGGATAGTTATCTTGGGCATAGCATTTTACCAAATCACCTCATTCTTTGGGGCACACGTGAGGAACACAAATTTGTGTTCCTCACGTGTGCCCCAAAGAATGAGGTGATTTGGTAAAATGCTATGCCCAAGATAACTATCCGAGTGCCGGCGGTGGGGTGGTTCATATAGCCTCGGCTATCACCTCATTATGTCCGGTCGTGATGGTCAAGTGGATTAAGGCGTCTTGTACATACCAGTTGCGTTGCTTCTGGGAGTATGGGTTCGAGTCACTTCTGGGGTGTGAGTTTTCAGTTATATATATATATATATAACTTCTCGGAGAATATACAACGATTATTTTGTGCTGGACTGTATTCTGGAATACAATATACCTGCTGGTTACTGTATTCTGGAATACAATATACCTGCTGGTTGGTCAGTAAAGTTGGATGACGACTTGATAATCATCCAGACGTGGATAGGCCGTAATCTCAACACCAGACTAACAAACACGATAATGAAATCTTTTGCCACTGGTAAAACTTATTACATTATGGAGGAAAAGAGTAACTGTGGAGTTACAACCTGTGGAGTCACAACCTGTGGAGTTACAACCTGTGGAGTTACAACCTGTGGAGTTACAAGCGGTGGAGTTACAACCTGTGGATTCACAACCTGTGGAGTTACAACCTGTGGAGTTACAACCTGTGGAGTTACAACCTGTGGAGTTACAAGCGGTGGAGTTACAACCTGTGGATTCACAACCTGTGGAGTTACAACCTGTGGAGTTACAACCTGTGGAGTTACAACCTGTGGAGTTACTACCTGTGAAGTTACAACCTGTGGAGTTATAACCTGTGAAGTAACAACCTGTAAAGTTACAACCTGCGGAATCACAACCTGTGGAGTTACAACCTGTGGAGTTACAACCTGTAGAGTTACAACTTGTGGAGTTACAACCTGTGAAATTACAACCTGTGGAATCACAACCTGTGGAGTTACAACCTCTTGAGTTACAACCTGTGAAGTTACAACCTGTGGAGTTACAACTTGTGGAGTCCCAGCCTGTGGAGTTACAACCTGTGAAGTTATAACCTGTGGAATCACAACCTGTGGAGTTACAACTTGTGGAGTTACAACTTGTTGAGTTACAACCTGTGGAATTACAACCTGTGAAGTTACAACCTGTGGAATCACAACCTGTGAAGTAACAACCTATGGAGTTACAACCTGTGGAGTTACAACCTTTGGAGTTACAACCTGTGAAGTTACAACCTTTGGAGTTACAACCTGTGGAGTTACAACCTGTAGAGTTACAACCTATGAAGTAACAACCTGTGGAGTTACATCCTGTGGAGTTACAACCTATGAAGTTACAATCTGTTAAGTTACAACCTGTGGAATTACAACCTGTGGAGTTACAACCTGTGGTTACAACCTGTGGATTTACAACCTGTAAAGTTACAACCTGTGGAGTTCAACCTGTGGAGTTACAGCCTGTGGAGTCACAACCTTTGAAGTTAAAACCTGTGGAGTTACAACCTGTGGAGTTACAACCTGTGGAGTCACAACCTTTGAAGTTAAAACCTGTGGAGTTACAACCTGTGGAGTTACAACCTGTGGAGTCACAACCTTTGAAGTTAAAACCTGTGGAGTCACAACCTGTGGAGTCAAAACCTGTGAAGTTACAACCTGTGGAGTCACAACCTGTGGAGTCACAACCTGTGGAGTCACAACCTGTGGAGTCAAAACCTGTGGAGTCACAACCTGTGGAGTCACAACCTGTGGAGTCACAACCTGTGGAGTCACAACCTGTGGAGTCAAAACCTGTGGAGTCACAACCTGTGGAGTCACAACCTGTGAAGTTACAACCTGTGGAGTCACAACCTGTGGAGTCACAACCTGTGGAGTCACAATGTATGGAGTTACAACCTGTGGAGTTACAAATTGTGGAGTTACAACCTGTGGGGTCACAAGCTGTGGAGTTACAACCTTTGGGGTTACAACCTGTGGAGTCACAACCTGTGGCGTTTCAACTTGTGGAGTTACAACCTATGGAGTCACTAGCTGTGGAGTTACAAGTTACAAACTGTGGAGTTACAACCTGTGGAGTCACAACCTGTGGAGTTAAAGTCTATGGAGTTACAACCTGTGGAGTTAAAACCTGTGGAGTTACAACCTGTGGAGTTACAACCTGTGGAGTCACAACCTGTGGAGTTAAAATCTATGGAGTTACAACCTGTGGAGTTACAACCTGTAGAGTTACAACCTATGAAGTAACAACCTGTGGAGTTACAACCTGTGGAGTTACAACCTGTGGAGTCACAAGCGGTGGAGTTACAACCTGTGGATTCACAACCTGTGGAGTTACAACCTGTGGAGTTACAACCTGTGGAGTTACAACCTGTGGAGTTACTACCTGTGAAGTTACAACCTGTGGAGTTATAACCTGTGAAGTAACAACCTGTAAAGTTACAACCTGCGGAATCACAACCTGTGGAGTTACAACCTGTGGAGTTACAACCTGTAGAGTTACAACTTGTGGAGTTACAACCTGTGAAATTACAACCTGTGGAATCACAACCTGTGGAGTTACAACCTCTTGAGTTACAACCTGTGAAGTTACAACCTGTGGAGTTACAACTTGTGGAGTCCCAGCCTGTGGAATTACAACCTGTGAAGTTATAACCTGTGGAATCACAACCTGTGGAGTTACAACTTGTGGAGTTACAACTTGTTGAGTTACAACCTGTGGAATTACAACCTGTGAAGTTACAACCTGTGGAGTTACAACCTGTAGAGTTACAACCTATGAAGTAACAACCTGTGGAGTTACATCCTGTGGAGTTACAACCTATGAAGTTACAATCTGTTAAGTTACAACCTGTGGAATTACAACCTGTGGAGTTACAACCTGTGGTTACAACCTGTGGATTTACAACCTGTAAAGTTACAACCTGTGGAGTTACAACCTGTGGAGTCACAACCTGTGGAGTTCAACCTGTGGAGTTACAGCCTGTGGAGTCACAACCTTTGAAGTTAAAACCTGTGGAGTTACAACCTGTGGAGTTACAACCTGTGGAGTCACAACCTGTGGAGTCAAAACCTGTGGAGTCACAACCTTTGAAGTTAAAACCTGTGGAGTTACAACCTGTGGAGTTACAACCTGTGGAGTCACAACCTTTGAAGTTAAAACCTGTGGAGTCACAACCTGTGGAGTCAAAACCTGTGGAGTCACAACCTGTGGAGTCACAACCTGTGAAGTTACAACCTGTGGAGTCACAACCTGTGGAGTCACAACCTGTGGAGTCACAACCTGTGGAGTCAAAACCTGTGGAGTCACAACCTGTGGAGTCACAACCTGTGAAGTTACAACCTGTGGAGTCACAACCTGTGGAGTCACAACCTGTGGAGTCACAATGTATGGAGTTACAACCTGTGGAGTTACAAATTGTGGAGTTACAACCTGTGGGGTCACAAGCTGTGGAGTTACAACCTTTGGGGTTACAACCTGTGGAGTCACAACCTGTGGCGTTTCAACTTGTGGAGTTAAAATCTATGGAGTTACAACCTGTGGAGTTAAAACCTGTGGAGTTACAACCTGTGGAGTTACAACCTGAAAAGTTATAACCTGTGGAGTTACAACCTGTGGAGTTAAAACCTGTGGAGTTACAACCTGTGGAGTTACAACCTGTGGAGTTACTACCTGTGAAGTTACAACCTGTGGAGTTATAACCTGTGAAGTAACAACCTGTAAAGTTACAACCTGCGGAATCACAACCTGTGGAGTTACAACCTGTGGAGTTACAACCTGTAGAGTTACAACTTGTGGAGTTACAACCTGTGAAATTACAACCTGTGGAATCACAACCTGTGGAGTTACAACCTCTTGAGTTACAACCTGTGAAGTTACAACCTGTGGAGTTACAACTTGTGGAGTCACAGCCTGTGGAGTTACAACCTGTGAAGTTATAACCTGTGGAATCACAACCTGTGGAGTTACAACTTGTGGAGTTACAACTTGTTGAGTTACAACCTGTGGAATTACAACCTGTGAAGTTACAACCTGTGGAATCACAACCTGTGAAGTAACAACCTGTGGAGTTACAACCTGTGGAGTTACAACCTTTGGAGTTACAACCTGTGGAGTTACAACCTGTAGAGTTACAACCTATGAAGTAACAACCTGTGGAGTTACAACCTGTGGAGTTACAACCTGTGGAGTCACAAGCGGTGGAGTTACAACCTGTGGATTCACAACCTGTGGAGTTACAACCTGTGGAGTTACAACCTGTGGAGTTACAACCTGTGGAGTTACTACCTGTGAAGTTACAACCTGTGGAGTTATAACCTGTGAAGTAACAACCTGTAAAGTTACAACCTGCGGAATCACAACCTGTGGAGTTACAACCTGTGGAGTTACAACCTGTAGAGTTACAACTTGTGGAGTTACAACCTGTGAAATTACAACCTGTGGAATCACAACCTGTGGAGTTACAACCTCTTGAGTTACAACCTGTGAAGTTACAACCTGTGGAGTTACAACTTGTGGAGTCCCAGCCTGTGGAGTTACAACCTGTGAAGTTATGACCTGTGGAATCACAACCTGTGGAGTTACAACTTGTGGAGTTACAACTTGTTGAGTTACAACCTGTGGAATTACAACCTGTGAAGTTACAACCTGTGGAATCACAACCTGTGAAGTAACAACCTGTGGAGTTACAACCTGTGGAGTTACAACCTTTGGAGTTACAACCTGTGAAGTTACAACCTTTGGAGTTACAACCTGTGGAGTTACAACCTGTAGAGTTACAACCTATGAAGTAACAACCTGTGGAGTTACAACCTGTGGAGTTACAACCTATGAAGTTACAATCTGTTAAGTTACAACCTGTGGAATTACAACCTGTGGAGTTACAACCTGTGGTTACAACCTGTGGATTTACAACCTGTAAAGTTACAACCTGTGGAGTTACAACCTGTGGAGTCACAACCTGTGGAGTTCAACCTGTGGAGTTACAGCCTGTGGAGTCACAACCTTTGAAGTTAAAACCTGTGGAGTTACAACCTGTGGAGTTACAACCTGTGGAGTCACAACCTTTGAAGTTAAAACCTGTGGAGTCACAACCTGTGGAGTCAAAACCTGTGGAGTCACAACCTGTGGAGTCACAACCTGTGAAGTTACAACCTGTGGAGTCACAACCTGTGGAGTCACAACCTGTGGAGTCACAATGTATGGAGTTACAACCTGTGGAGTTACAACCTGTGGAGTTACAACCTGTGGGGTCACAAGCTGTGGAGTTACAACCTTTGGGGTTACAACCTGTGGAGTTACAACTTGTGGAGTCCCAGCCTGTGGAGTTACAACCTGTGAAGTTATAACCTGTGGAATCACAACCTGTGGAGTTACAACTTGTGGAGTTACAACTTGTTGAGTTACAACCTGTGGAATTACAACCTGTGAAGTTACAACCTGTGGAATCACAACCTGTGAAGTAACAACCTATGGAGTTACAACCTGTGGAGTTACAACCTTTGGAGTTACAACCTGTGAAGTTACAACCTTTGGAGTTACAACCTGTGGAGTTACAACCTGTAGAGTTACAACCTATGAAGTAACAACCTGTGGAGTTACATCCTGTGGAGTTACAACCTATGAAGTTACAATCTGTTAAGTTACAACCTGTGGAATTACAACCTGTGGAGTTACAACCTGTGGTTACAACCTGTGGATTTACAACCTGTAAAGTTACAACCTGTGGAGTTCAACCTGTGGAGTTACAGCCTGTGGAGTCACAACCTTTGAAGTTAAAACCTGTGGAGTTACAACCTGTGGAGTTACAACCTGTGGAGTCACAACCTTTGAAGTTAAAACCTGTGGAGTTACAACCTGTGGAGTTACAACCTGTGGAGTCACAACCTTTGAAGTTAAAACCTGTGGAGTCACAACCTGTGGAGTCAAAACCTGTGAAGTTACAACCTGTGGAGTCACAACCTGTGGAGTCACAACCTGTGGAGTCACAACCTGTGGAGTCAAAACCTGTGGAGTCACAACCTGTGGAGTCACAACCTGTGGAGTCACAACCTGTGGAGTCACAACCTGTGGAGTCAAAACCTGTGGAGTCACAACCTGTGGAGTCACAACCTGTGAAGTTACAACCTGTGGAGTCACAACCTGTGGAGTCACAACCTGTGGAGTCACAATGTATGGAGTTACAACCTGTGGAGTTACAAATTGTGGAGTTACAACCTGTGGGGTCACAAGCTGTGGAGTTACAACCTTTGGGGTTACAACCTGTGGAGTCACAACCTGTGGCGTTTCAACTTGTGGAGTTACAACCTATGGAGTCACTAGCTGTGGAGTTACAAGTTACAAACTGTGGAGTTACAACCTGTGGAGTCACAACCTGTGGAGTTAAAGTCTATGGAGTTACAACCTGTGGAGTTAAAACCTGTGGAGTTACAACCTGTGGAGTTACAACCTGTGGAGTCACAACCTGTGGAGTTAAAATCTATGGAGTTACAACCTGTGGAGTTACAACCTGTAGAGTTACAACCTATGAAGTAACAACCTGTGGAGTTACAACCTGTGGAGTTACAACCTGTGGAGTCACAAGCGGTGGAGTTACAACCTGTGGATTCACAACCTGTGGAGTTACAACCTGTGGAGTTACAACCTGTGGAGTTACAACCTGTGGAGTTACTACCTGTGAAGTTACAACCTGTGGAGTTATAACCTGTGAAGTAACAACCTGTAAAGTTACAACCTGCGGAATCACAACCTGTGGAGTTACAACCTGTGGAGTTACAACCTGTAGAGTTACAACTTGTGGAGTTACAACCTGTGAAATTACAACCTGTGGAATCACAACCTGTGGAGTTACAACCTCTTGAGTTACAACCTGTGAAGTTACAACCTGTGGAGTTACAACTTGTGGAGTCCCAGCCTGTGGAATTACAACCTGTGAAGGTATAACCTGTGGAATCACAACCTGTGGAGTTACAACTTGTGGAGTTACAACTTGTTGAGTTACAACCTGTGGAATTACAACCTGTGAAGTTACAACCTGTGGAGTTACAACCTGTAGAGTTACAACCTATGAAGTAACAACCTGTGGAGTTACATCCTGTGGAGTTACAACCTATGAAGTTACAATCTGTTAAGTTACAACCTGTGGAATTACAACCTGTGGAGTTACAACCTGTGGTTACAACCTGTGGATTTACAACCTGTAAAGTTACAACCTGTGGAGTTACAACCTGTGGAGTCACAACCTGTGGAGTTCAACCTGTGGAGTTACAGCCTGTGGAGTCACAACCTTTGAAGTTAAAACCTGTGGAGTTACAACCTGTGGAGTTACAACCTGTGGAGTCACAACCTGTGGAGTCAAAACCTGTGGAGTCACAACCTTTGAAGTTAAAACCTGTGGAGTTACAACCTGTGGAGTTACAACCTGTGGAGTCACAACCTTTGAAGTTAAAACCTGTGGAGTCACAACCTGTGGAGTCAAAACCTGTGGAGTCACAACCTGTGGAGTCACAACCTGTGAAGTTACAACCTGTGGAGTCACAACCTGTGGAGTCACAACCTGTGGAGTCACAACCTGTGGAGTCAAAACCTGTGGAGTCACAACCTGTGGAGTCACAACCTGTGAAGTTACAACCTGTGGAGTCACAACCTGTGGAGTCACAACCTGTGGAGTCACAATGTATGGAGTTACAACCTGTGGAGTTACAAATTGTGGAGTTACAACCTGTGGGGTCACAAGCTGTGGAGTTACAACCTTTGGGGTTACAACCTGTGGAGTCACAACCTGTGGCGTTTCAACTTGTGGAGTTAAAATCTATGGAGTTACAACCTGTGGAGTTAAAACCTGTGGAGTTACAACCTGTGGAGTTACAACCTGAAAAGTTATAACCTGTGGAGTTACAACCTGTGGAGTTAAAACCTGTGGAGTTACAACCTGTGGAGTTACAACCTGTGGAGTTACTACATGTGAAGTTACAACCTGTGGAGTTATAACCTGTGAAGTAACAACCTGTAAAGTTACAACCTGCGGAATCACAACCTGTGGAGTTACAACCTGTGGAGTTACAACCTGTAGAGTTACAACTTGTGGAGTTACAACCTGTGAAATTACAACCTGTGGAATCACAACCTGTGGAGTTACAACCTCTTGAGTTACAACCTGTGAAGTTACAACCTGTGGAGTTACAACTTGTGGAGTCACAGCCTGTGGAGTTACAACCTGTGAAGTTATAACCTGTGGAATCACAACCTGTGGAGTTACAACTTGTGGAGTTACAACTTGTTGAGTTACAACCTGTGGAATTACAACCTGTGAAGTTACAACCTGTGGAATCACAACCTGTGAAGTAACAACCTGTGGAGTTACAACCTGTGGAGTTACAACCTTTGGAGTTACAACCTGTGGAGTTACAACCTGTAGAGTTACAACCTATGAAGTAACAACCTGTGGAGTTACAACCTGTGGAGTTACAACCTGTGGAGTCACAAGCGGTGGAGTTACAACCTGTGGATTCACAACCTGTGGAGTTACAACCTGTGGAGTTACAACCTGTGGAGTTACAACCTGTGGAGTTACTACCTGTGAAGTTACAACCTGTGGAGTTATAACCTGTGAAGTAACCACCTGTAAAGTTACAACCTGCGGAATCACAACCTGTGGAGTTACAACCTGTGGAGTTACAACCTGTAGAGTTACAACTTGTGGAGTTACAACCTGTGAAATTACAACCTGTGGAATCACAACCTGTGGAGTTACAACCTCTTGAGTTACAACCTGTGAAGTTACAACCTGTGGAGTTACAACTTGTGGAGTCCCAGCCTGTGGAGTTACAACCTGTGAAGTTATAACCTGTGGAATCACAACCTGTGGAGTTACAACTTGTGGAGTTACAACTTGTTGAGTTACAACCTGTGGAATTACAACCTGTGAAGTTACAACCTGTGGAATCACAACCTGTGAAGTAACAACCTGTGGAGTTACAACCTGTGGAGTTACAACCTTTGGAGTTACAACCTGTGAAGTTACAACCTTTGGAGTTACAACCTGTGGAGTTACAACCTGTAGAGTTACAACCTATGAAGTAACAACCTGTGGAGTTACAACCTGTGGAGTTACAACCTATGAAGTTACAATCTGTTAAGTTACAACCTGTGGAATTACAACCTGTGGAGTTACAACCTGTGGTTACAACCTGTGGATTTACAACCTGTAAAGTTACAACCTGTGGAGTTACAACCTGTGGAGTCACAACCTGTGGAGTTCAACCTGTGGAGTTACAGCCTGTGGAGTCACAACCTTTGAAGTTAAAACCTGTGGAGTTACAACCTGTGGAGTTACAACCTGTGGAGTCACAACCTTTGAAGTTAAAACCTGTGGAGTCACAACCTGTGGAGTCAAAACCTGTGGAGTCACAACCTGTGGAGTCACAACCTGTGAAGTTACAACCTGTGGAGTCACAACCTGTGGAGTCACAACCTGTGGAGTCACAATGTATGGAGTTACAACCTGTGGAGTTACAACCTGTGGAGTTACAACCTGTGGGGTCACAAGCTGTGGAGTTACAACCTTTGGGGTTACAACCTGTGGAGTCACAACCTGTGGCGTTTCAACTTGTGGAGTTACAACCTTTGGAGTCACTAGCTGTGGAGTTACAAGTTACAAACTGTGGAGTTACAACCTGTGGAGTCACAACCTGTGGAGTTAAAGTCTATGGAGTTACAACCTGTGGAGTTAAAACCTGTGGAGTTACAACCTGTGGAGTCACAACCTGTGGAGTTAAAATCTATGGAGTTACAACCTGTGGAGTTAAAACCTGTGGAGTTACAACCTGTGGAGTTACAACCTGAAAAGTTATAACCTGTGGAGTTACAACCTGTGGAGTTAAAACCTGTGGAGTTACAACCTGTGGAGTTACAACCTGTGGAGTTACTACCTGTGAAGTTACAACCTGTGGAGTTATAACCTGTGAAGTAACAACCTGTAAAGTTACAACCTGCGGAATCACAACCTGTGGAGTTACAACCTGTGGAGTTACAACCTGTAGAGTTACAACTTGTGGAGTTACAACCTGTGAAATTACAACCTGTGGAATCACAACCTGTGGAGTTACAACCTCTTGAGTTACAACCTGTGAAGTTACAACCTGTGGAGTTACAACTTGTGGAGTCACAGCCTGTGGAGTTACAACCTGTGAAGTTATAACCTGTGGAATCACAACCTGTAGAGTTACAACTTGTGAAGTTACAACTTGTTGAGTTACAACCTGTGGAATTACAACCTGTGAAGTTACAACCTGTGGAATCACAACCTGTGAAGTAACAACCTGTGGAGTTACAACCTGTGGAGTTACAACCTTTGGAGTTACAACCTGTGGAGTTACAACCTGTAGAGTTACAACCTATGAAGTAACAACCTGTGGAGTTACAACCTGTGGAGTTACAACCTATGAAGTTACAATCTGTTAAGTTACAACCTGTGGAATTACAACCTGTGGAGTTACAACCTGTGGTTACAACCTGTGGATTTACAACCTGTAAAGTTACAACCTGTGGAGTTACAACCTGTGGAGTCACAACCTGTGGAGTTCAACCTGTGGTTACAACCTGTGGATTTACAACCTGTAAAGTTACAACCTGTGGAGTTACAACCTATGGAGTCACAACCTGTGGAGTTAAACCTGTGGAGTTACAGCCTGTGGAGTCACAACCTTTGAAGTTAAAACCTGTGGAGTTACAACCTGTGGAGTTACAACCTGTGGAGTCACAACCTTTGAAGTTAAAACCTGTGGAGTCACAACTTGTGGAGTCACAACCTGTGGAGTTACAACCAGTGGAATTACAACCTGTGGAGTTACAACCTGTGGAGTTACAACCTGTGGAGTTATAACCTGTGGAGTTACAACCTGTGGAGTCCTGAATGAATTCACAACCACCATTACTCTCCAGTGTCAACATTTAAACGATGCTTTCGTCTGTGTTTACATGAGAGAACATTATTATTCCCCTGTATACATATCGTCTTGTGCGTGTACATGAGTACATATGTATAAATGCTTGGCGTGCAAGGCCCCCAAGTTCAGTAGTTGACGTCATGGCGCCGAGGGTTCGATTCTCCGAGTGATTATTATTGTTGATGATACATATGTATGTGTCGTGATCGCTGCTTCATTCCGAACACGGCGATTACACAACGATAACTCCCTTGCCTCAGGAGCCGTTACTACCCTTATGTAATTCCCCACACCAGAAGACCATTGGGTCGTACCACTAGGTTTATACACGAGCTCAGTGAAAGGACATATGAAGGTGGTTAAAGGCCGTCGGGTTTGAGGGGAACCGACCTGTGAGATTTATATTTATTTATTTTACATGAATTTATATAGTATTTATATTTACGTAACTTTTTATGTATTTCGATAGGAATTGTATGAAGTTTAACCAGACTCTATTTCTACAATATTCTTACAAATCGACTCCTTTATACATTAGGGGGGGGGGGGTTATATTGTTTATTTATGCAGCCAATCAAACTACAGTATTATTAAACAACATATATTATTAATTGAAACTGAGAGGCCTTATCTTATATGACTGATTTAGTCCTAAACAACCAGTAGGAACACGGATGAATAAGCCAGTCGATCCACCATGTGGGTGTGGCTGGCTCCCAACTCATGTACTGGTTACTAGGTTACTATTCTTGCTTCCTCTTCAATTGTTCCTGTCAAAGGCTAGTTACATAATAGCAGTAATCCTATATATATATATATATATATATATATATATATATATATATATATATATATATATATATATATATATATATATATATATATATATATATATTATTAAATATGACCGAAAAAGTAAGATTAATAATTCTAACACGAATTTTCTCAATCTTTCGTACATTACGCTTCACTGTTGGAGGTAAATCAAAAATCACTTCTCCAAAATTCATTTTTATTTCTAGTCTGATGCAACACGGGCGCGTTTCGTAAAATTTATTACATTTTCAAAGACTTCACAAATACACAACTGATTAGAACGTATCTCTGATTTTATATCTACATTTGAGTGAGGTGGGAAGGGTGATGTGGCATTAACACAAGACAGAACAGGAGGGGATATTAATAGGGTATTAAAAGTATCAACACAAGACAGAACAGAAACAATGGGTATTGAATAGAAGTGTTTGTAGAAAGCCTATTGGTCCATATTTCTTGATGCTTCTATATTGGAGCGGAGTCTTGAGGTGGGTAGAATATAGTTGTGCAATAATTGGCTGTTGATTGCTGGTGTTGACTTCTTGATGTGTAGTGCCTCGCAAACGTCAAGCCGCCTGCTATCGCTGTATCTATCGATGATTTCTGTGTTGTTTACTAGGATTTCTCTGGCGATGGTTTGGTTATGGGAAGAGATTATATGTTCCTTAATGGAGCCCTGTTGCTTATGCATCGTTAAACGCCTAGAAAGAGATGTTGTTGTCTTGCCTATATACTGGGTTTTTTGGAGCTTACAGTCCCCAAGTGGGCATTTGAAGGCATAGACGACATTAGTCTCTTTTAAAGCGTTCTGTTTTGTGTCTGGAGAGTTTCTCATGAGTAGGCTGGCCGTTTTTCTGGTTTTATAGTAAATCGTCAGTTGTATCCTCTGATTTTTGTCTGTAGGGATAACGTTTCTATTAACAATATCTTTCAGGACCCTTTCCTCCGTTTTATGAGCTGTGGAAAAGAAGTTCCTGTAAAATAGTCTAATAGGGGGTATAGGTGTTGTGTTAGTTGTCTCTTCAGAGGTTGCATGGCTTTTCACTTTCCTTCTTATGATGTCTTCGATGAAACCATTGGAGAAGCCGTTATTGACTAGGACCTGCCTTACCCTACAGAGTTCTTCGTCGACTTGCTTCCATTCTGAGCTGTGGCTGAGAGCACGGTCGACGTATGCGTTAACAACACTCCTCTTGTACCTGTCAGGGCAGTCGCTGTTGGCATTTAGGCACATTCCTATGTTTGTTTCCTTAGTGTAGACTGCAGTGTGGAAACCTCCGCCCTTTTCCATGACTGTTACATCTAGAAAAGGCAGCTTCCCATCCTTTTCCGTCTCGTAAGTGAAACGCAGCACGGAACTCTGCTCAAATGCCTCCTTCAGCTTCTGCAGATGTCTGACATCAGGTTCCTGTGTAAAAATGTCGTCAACATACCTGCAGTATATGGCCGGTTTCAAGTTCATGTCGACTAAGATTTTTTGCTCGATGGTACCCATGTAGAAGTTTGCAAACAGAACACCTAGGGGAGAACCCATGGCGACCCCATCTACTTGCTTATACATGTGCCCATCCGGGCTCAAGAAGGGTGCCTCTTTAGTACAAGCTTGGAGTAGTTTCCTCAGAATACTTTCTGGCATGTCAAGAGGAGTACAGGCTGGATCACGATACACTCTGTCGGCTATCATTCCGATTGTCTCGTCCACAGGTACGTTGGTAAACAGCGATTCTACGTCCAACGAGGCTCTTATCCCTGTGGCCCGTGTGCCCCGCAGTAAGTCCACAAATTCCTTTGGAGACTTCAGGCTGAAGGCGCAAGGAACATAAGGAGTCAGCAGGCCGTTGAGTCGCTTTGCCAGTCTGTACGTGGGTGTGGGTATCTGGCTAATGATTGGCCGAAGTGGGTTTCCAGGCTTGTGCGTCTTGACATTTCCATACGCATATCCAGGTTTATATTCCCCAATGATCTTTGGCAGGTGGAGTCCGGATTTCTTGGCGTTTACAGTTTCGATCAGTTTGTTGACCTTTGCTTTTAATTCGGCTGTAGTGTCCTTCGTTACCCTTTGGAACTTAGTTTGGTCAGAGAGTATGATGTTCATTTTCGCCAGATATTCGTCTTTTTTAAGAATGACATATATTGGCGACTTGTCACCTCTCCTGACAACTATCTCCTTGTTCTCACGAAGGCTTTTAGCTGCCGCTTTAAGCTCGGGGGACAGTATGGTGCTTCTGTAGTTGCCTCGATTCTTTCCTCCTTCTGCAATAAGTTCTGCTTGTAAGGTATCTTTGGTAGTGACCTTCTTTTGTGTCTCGAGGTCGAATATGTCGTCCAACAGAATTTCCAACTCTACTTTCCGGGCCATTTCACTCGGTCTGGACATAACATGACAGTTTATGCCCAGATTTAGGAGAGTGACTTGGTCCTCAGTGAGGTTAATTCCTGCAAGGTTCAGGAAGCCATCTCTTGGTCGTGGAATTGCCATAGGTCCTCCATATAATGTTGTTAGTTTCTTGATAATCCTTGTTTCAGTGCTGAGGTGATGTCGGTCTGTGAGGATGTCGAGGTGTTGTTCAATGCGGGTACGGATACTATGGTCGATGTTGCTATTTCTCCACTCGTTTGTAGCATGAAGTAGTTGCGTTTTGTTGTCTTTGATTTCATTCTCTGCCTTGTATATCTGATCACGAATCAGATCCTGGCGATATTTTATCGTGAAGGCTTGATTCCTTGCTGCTGGGTCGTGCACTTTAATATTAGTATATTTTGGTAGCAGTCTTTCCTGTAGACATATATTATTAAATATGACCGAAAATGAATTTTGGAGAAGTGATTTTTGATTTACCTCCAACAGTGAAGCGTAATGTACGAAAGATTGAGAAAATTCGTGTTAGAATTATTAATCTTACTTTTTCGGTCATATTTAATAATATATGTCTACAGGAAAGACTGCTACCAAAATATACTAATATTAAAGTGCACGACCCACCATCAACACAAGACAGAACACAAACAATGGGTATTGAATAGAAGTGTTTGTAGAAAGCCTATTGGTCCATATTTCTTGATGCTTCTATATTGGAGCGGAGTCTTGAGGTGGGTAGAATATAGTTGTGCAATAATTGGCTGTTGATTGCTGGTGTTGACTTCTTGATGTGTAGTGCCTCGCAAACGTCAAGCCGCCTGCTATCGCTGTATCTATCGATGATTTCTGTGTTGTTTACTAGGATTTTTCTGGCGATTGTTTGGTTGTGGGAAGAGATTATATGTTCCTTAATGGAGCCCTGTTGCTTATGCATCGTTAAACGCCTAGAAAGAGATGTTGTTGTCTTGCCTATATACTGGGTTTTTTGGAGCTTACAGTCCCCAAGTGGGCATTTGAAGGCATAGACGACGTTAGTCTCTTTTAAAGCGTTCTGTTTTGTGTCTGGAGAGTTTCTCATGAGTAGGCTGGCCGTTTTTCTGGTTTTATAGTAAATCGTCAGTTGTATCCTCTGATTTTTGTCTGTAGGGATAACGTTTCTATTAACAATATCTTTCAGGACCCTTTCCTCCATTTTATGAGCTGTGGTGTGTCGTAAGGTGCATTTCCCGCAGCCTTTCCTCGTAACTCATGCCTCTTAGTTTTGGGACTAGTCTATTGGCATACCTTTGGACTTTTTCCAGCTTCGTCTTGTGCTTGACAAGGTACGGGCTCCATGCTAGGGCCGCATACTCCAGGATTGGTCTTACATATGTGGTGTACAAGATTCTGAATGATTCCTTACACAGGTTCCTGAACGCTGTTCTGATGTTAGCCAGCCTCGCATATGCCGCAGACGTTATTCTTTTTATGTGGGCTTCAGGAGACAGGTTTGGTGTGATATCAACTCCTAGATCTTTCTCTCTGTTCGTTTCATTAAGTACTTCATCTCCTATTCTGTATCCTGTGTCTGGCCTCCTATTTCCAATGCCTAGTTTCATTACCTTGTATTTACTCGGGTTGAACTTCAACAGCCATTTGTTGGACCATTCACTCAGTCGGTCTAGGTCATCTTGTAGCCTCCTGCTATCGTCCTCAGTTTCAATCCTCCTCATAATTTTTGCATCATCGGCAAACATTGAGAGAAACGATTCTATACCCTCTGGGAGATCATTTACATATATCAGAAACAGTATAGGTCCAAGGACTGACCCCTGCGGGACTCCACTCGTAACGTCTCGCCAATCTGAGACCTCACCCCTCACACTGACTCGTTGTCTCCTGTTACTTAGGAACTCCTGTATCCAACGGAGTACCGTCCCTTTCCCTTCAGCCTGCATCTTCAGCTTTTTCACTAGCCTCTTGTGTGGTACTATATCAAAGGCTTTCTGACAATCCAAAAATATGCAGTCTGCCCATCCTTCTCTTTCTTGCCTTATTTTTGTTGCCTGGTCGAAGAATTCAAGTAACCCTGTGAGGCAGGACCTGCCATCCCTGAATCCATGTTGATGCTGTGTTACAAAGTTCTTTCGCTCCAGGTGCTCCACTAGCTTTCTTCGCACAATCTTCTCCATCAGCTTGCATGGTACGCAGGTTAGGGACACTGGCCTGTAATTCAATGCCTCCTGTCTATTCCCTTTCTTGTCTATCGGGACTACGTTAGCTGCTTTCCAAATTTCTGGCAGTTCCCCTGTTGCCAGAGATTAGTTATACACAATGGAGAGTGGGAGGCACAGTTCTTCAGCACCTTCCTTTAGTATCCAAAGGGAGATTCCATCTGGGCCTATAGCCTTTGTCACATCCAACTCTAGTAAACACTTCCTTACTTCCCCGCTGGTAATCTCAAACTCTTCCAGTGGTTCCTGGTTAGCTATTCCCTCTCTTATCTCTGGGATTTCTCCTTGCTCTAAGGTGAAGACCTCTTGGAATTTCTTATTCAGTTCCTCACACACTTCCTTGTCGTTTGTAGTGAATCCTTCTGCCCCTATCCTTAATTTCATAACCTGTTCCTTTACTGTTGTTTTTCTCCTGATGTGGCTATGTAACAATTTAGGCTGAGTCTTTGCCTTGCTTGCGATGTCATTTTCGTATTGTCTTTCTGCCTCTCTTCTCATCCTGACATATTCATTCCTGGTATTCTGGTATCTTTCTCTGCTCTCCAATGTCCTGTTATTCCTATAGTTTCTCCATGCCCTTTTACTTTGCTGCTTAGCTAGCCTACATATTGTATATTACCATATGGTATATTAATACAATATATATACAGGGTTGTATATTACCTGGACCACAATTCTTTTTCCATCTGTTGTCAGTGTGCTAATTATGGAGTCTGTGTATATGTTTTCACTCTGATTCTTGAGTTCTTTAAATTAACACTCCCGTTTTACTAGGAGTGTAACTTCTCTTCTTTGCCTTTGTTGTCTTTCCTTATCACATGGACCCCCCCCCCCCTCCCCTGGGAATATTGCATCAGAGATCATATCATTTATTTTCGTTTCCACTATTGCGATCAAATCTGGGTCATTTTCACTTACTCTTTAATTTCCTCTGCTTTGTTTGTAACTCCGTCGGCGTTCGTGTACCAAATCTTCAGGCTCTTCTTGGACACACTATTTCCAGAGATTTCAGTGTCAAGCAGTGGGAGGAAGTCTGGGGGTGAGGGTGGGGGGGGGGGCTCAGGGTGTGGGTGGGAGTAGGAAGGTGTTGGTGGGAGGTAGGGCATGGGTATTAGTCAAAGAGGGGGGGGGGGCAGAGCAGGATCCTGTACGGTCAGGGAGTGTGTTGGGAAGCATGAATGGGTGGGGGAATTTGGTGCACCAAGCGACAGGGGGGGGGGTGTCTGGTCATACTCAGGTAATGGAGGGTTGGGGGACATGTTAGGGTGTGGTTGTGGTTGTGGTTGGGTGAGGGAAGGTGTGTGGTTGTGGTTGTGGTTGGGTGAGGGAAGGTGTGTGGTTGTGAGGTCGAGGTCTTGCCAGTCAATGTATGGAAGTTCCGTTTCTACTGTCATGAAATCTCTGTGATTTATGTTCCTTCTGCTCCTGTTTTGTCATGAATCGTTTTGTGTAAACATTATAGTAATTCCATGACCTCCTTAGCAAATGTTTGTGCTGCAATATATATTCAACTGCATGTACATTGGTGAAATCTAAAAACAACAGGTCGATTCGTAGTATTCTGAGTATATGATCCATTAGGTGTGATATCACAACCTCCGTCATCGCCCAGACAGCATTCAAACATCTCATGATCTCATGATGATCGTGTAACCCATGATGATCTCATGATGATCGTGCTGCTATGGCGGTATGTCCACTCACAAGATGAGTGGCGCTGCCCAATAAACTCGCCCCTCGGGGCAAAATTTAAAAAAAATTAAATCTCATGATCTCTCCCAGGCTCTAGTCTTTCACATTGTATCCTCTCGTGTTGTGAAGTCATGGCGTTCCTGGATTAGTCCCCCGTATTACTATTGTTCTTTTCTTCTGTAGTTCCATGTCGACATGTCTCTCATCACTCTGCTTCAAAGTCCCTTGGTGTATTGTGCCGCCCGCTTTCTCTTTGTCGTTTCTAATTACCGTATTGCTCTCTTCATTTTTACATATTCGAGAGGTGCTTTGTAATCTTTTCAATGTGTCCTCTAGCTGTTGTAGTCTCATAACCCCATCCCCCCTCCCAGCTTGCTCGCTACTCCAGTGGTGGTTGACGCTACCTCTGCTGCTCTGGTGTCGAGGATTATGTCCCCCTTCCGCCCAGCAATGACTGATTCTTAGTTACTCTTCTCTCCAATCTTTCCATTGTTGCCCTCCACCGTGTCCCCATCTTCCTATTTTTGCTTAATAATATCCCTCTATCCACTGCTTCTGTTTGGTCATTGCATATTCCCATTAAGTGTCTAAGTAGTTTTTCTGTGCTATGACGATCTCCTCAACCCAAAGTTTACTCCTCTCTTCCCATTACCCCAGAGCTCTCTCTACAGTCTAATCTGCTCCTCCCATTGTGAGTTTCTCCATGCTGGTCCTCGAACTAGTTACGCTTCCTGTGTCAGTCAAGGCAAGACTTCCGTAAGAAGCAAGCGTGTCAATAACCCTACCCTCCTGCCAGCACAATAGGTGAGCATTTCCAGGTACGTTATCTGCACAGTCTGGAGCTTCCAATTTCTTCATTCACAGTTCCCAGCATTGCCAGTTCACTTTCCACTATTTATACCTCAGTATCCCTTCACAGTTCCACCCCACCCTCATCCTCCCTACACATTCTCAGAGCACGGCATGTCACCTCTGACCCGGGCGGTGGTCAGGTCACGACTGTGTGTGTGTGTGTGTGTCTACTCACCTAATTGTGCTTGCGGGGGTTGAGCTTTGGCTCTTTGGTCCCGCCTCTCAACTGTCAATCAACTGGTGTACAAATTCCTGAGCCTACTGGGCTCTATCACATCTATATTTGAAACTGTGTATGGAGTCAGCCTCCACCACATCACTTCCTAGTGCATTCCATTTATTAACAATTCTGACACTGAAAAAATTATTTCTAACGTCTCTGTGGCTCATCTGGGTACTAAGTTTCCACCTGTGTCCCCTTCTTCGTGTCCCACCTGTGCTGAAGAGTTCATCTTTGTCCACCCTGTCAATTCCCCTGAGAATTTTGTAGGTGGTTATCATGTCTCCCCTTACTTTTCTGTTTTCCAGGGATGTGAGGTTCAGCTCCTTTTGCCTTTCCTCGCAGCTCAATCCTCTCAGTTCTGGGACGAGTCTGGTGGCATACCGCTGAATCTTCTCTAACTTTGTCTTGTGTTTAACTAAGTATGGACTCCAGGCATACTGCTGCATACTCCAGGATTGGTCTTGATTGGTGTGTGTGTGTACTCACCTAATTGTACTCACCAAATTGTGCTTGCGGGGCTGAGCTTTGGCTCTTTGGTCCCGCTTTGATTATACAACTGTTGAAATGATTCCTGAACCTACTGGTTCAGAAATCTGATGAGCAATGGACTGAACTATGGGCTCTATGAAATCTACATTTTGAAACTGTGTATGGAGTCTGTCTCCACCACATCCCTAGTTAATGCATTCCGTTTGTTAACTACTCTAACACTGAAAAAAATCTTTCTAATGTCTCTATGGGTCATCTGGGTACTAGGTTTTCACCGTTGTTCGCTTGTTCGTGTTCCACCCGTGCTAAAGAGTTTGTCTTTGTCCACCCTGTTAATTCCCCTTAGAATTTTGTAGCTGGTTATCATGTCTCCCCTTATTCTTCAATTTTCCTGGGAAGTGAGGTTCAGATCCCTTAGCCTTTCCTCGTACCTCATACCTCTCAGTTCTGGGACTAGTCAAACTTCTGTGTGTAATGAAGTAAGGGCGAAGAGGTAGAACAGCTTATTGGCAGTGCTCGGGTGCATGGGGAAATTGTGTAAAAACCTGGTTTGTGTCTCGGAGAGACTGCAGGATCCGTGGTAGGTCAAGGTGATTTCCCGGTTGCAGTTCTTATACCATGTCGTAACTCAGTCGATTAAGGCGTATCTGGGATCCTTTTGGACGTAGGTTCGAACCCTCGTCACGGCTCTTGTGGATTTGTTCATAATATGGTAATTTTTATCATATATGTCAAACTGAATTGGGATGAATATATAATTATGAATACATTAACAATAGTGAGAGTCAGGAAATTACCTGACTCGTAACAAGGGTTCACACCTAGGCTGCATATTGAATTGTTGGTCGTACATAGGTTGTGAGTATGTGAGGATATGCATACATAACATTTAACGTGGTCTTCGCCTGCTATTCTTAGTTGGTATTATATAGCTGTTCATATTTAGCTGCTGGGCCCCGCCTCTGAACAGAATATTGTCTCTCCTAAGGACTTTAGATGACTCTTCTAGAGTTATGACTCTATAACATGACTACCATGTTATAGTTAATTTACACACACTTTGAAAACTGTGAACTCAATTAGCCAACATTGCCGCCCATTTTAGTTCATTTCACATGCATTTAGTGCCCGGGAAATGAAGAGGTGCTCTCTCATGTCCCTCTTTCTCAACTCATTATCCTGTTACCTCCTGCGCTCTCAGGTTGCCACATGTGTCTGTGTCCCCTGTGTCCCCCGTTACCTCCTGCGCCCTCAGGTTGCCACATGTGTCTGTGTCCCCTGTGTCCCCCGTTACCTCCTGCGCCCTCAGGTTGCCACATGTGTCTGTGTCCCCTGTGTCCCCCGTTACCTCCTGCGCCCTCAGGTTGCCACATGTGTCTGTGTCCCCTGTGTCCCCCGTTACCTCCTGCGCCCTCAGGTTGCCACATGTGTCTGTGTCCCCTGTGTCCCCCGTTACCTCCTGCGCCCTCAGGTTGCCACATGTGTCTGTGTCCACTGTGTCCCCCGTTACCTCCTGCGCCCTCAGGTTGCCACATGTGTCTGTGTCCCCTGTGTCCCCCGTTACCTCCTGCGCCCTCAGGTTGCCACATGTGTCTGTGTCCCCTGTGTCCCCCGTTACCTCCTGCGCCCTCAGGTTGCCACATGTGTCTGTGTCCACTGTGTCCAGAGCTTTATGTTTCTCGTATGGTGCATTCTTCGTCCCTCTGGTTGTCAGACCTTCACAGATTTACGGTTCCGTTCTCTATGGTCGACCTTACGCAAATAACCACAAGAAAAAATATATAGAGAAATTGGACTTGAATTGGAAATAAACTGAAAAAGGCCAATTGGCCCATCGAGGCACTTCCTATTTTATCTCATAGATCTGAAGCAATGTGGCAGGAGACTTGAGTTCCTCGAAATGTGTTTTAGTTTATGGGGTCAGACAATAGGCACTGAACTAGAGGCCGGTGCCCTTAACGTGTATACAATGCAAGGTGATGGAGAAGATCGTGAGAAAAAAAACAAAGAGCTGGCCCTAAGCAGGTTCTAAGCTGGTGGAACCATCTCTCAAATGGTCCTATGCAGGTTCACGGTAGTATAGGTCTGGTGAGCCTAGGTGATATCAACTGAAATATTCGAAGTCACAAGCGTTCGCGTGTGCAAGCTTGCAGAAATTAAATCCCACATTTTTTGTTGAATGAGTGTTAGCAATTACATTTTAAACCAGAATGTAATTATGAATTTCATGTGCTTTACATGCACCTGATATAATTCAACAATTAAATAATTATTTACACGTGAAAAATTGCTTTCATTATTTCTTATTGTGCAGGTATGTCCGTCCAAAATGAGGAAATTCTGCGTACCTAGAGAGAACCCAGATACACAGGCAAACGCGCGCGCACACACACACACACACACACACACACACACACACACACACACACACACACACACACACACACACACACACACACACACACACACACACACACACACACACACACACACACACACACACACACACACACACACACACACACACACACACACACACACACACACACACACACACACACACACACACACACACACACACACACACACACACACACACACACACACACACACACACACACACACACACACACACACACACACACACAGAGGAAAGGTCGGTTCCTGTCACAGTGGAGCTGCCACACACACTGAGAGGAACGCTAGAGTGATCGCTACTGCTTGTAATTACCACTAAGTAAACACGACAAGGTGTGCCCCGGAACCAACATTAATTAAACGTTGAAAAGTTTCTAATCTTGCAACGAGGAAAATTCATTTTTTTCTCCTCGTCTCATTAGTGTAAACGAAGGCTAAAATCACACTAAATACTGCCTGAAAGGTGTTATTCTTGTTGTAGCGCGCGCGCACACCCTTGAAAACTTGCACACACACACACACACACACACACACACACACACACACACACACACACACACACACACACACACACACACACACACACAAAGGAGCACAAGGCCGGCCGATCAGACAGCACGCTGGACACGTGATCCTGTGGTCCCGGGTTCGATCCCGGGCGCCGGCGAGAAACGATGGGCAGAGTTTCTTTCACCCTATGCCCCTGTTATCTAGCAGTAAATAGTTACATGGGAGTTAGTCAGCTGTCACGGGCTGCTTCCTGGGGTGTGTGTGTGTGTGTGTGGAGTGGAGAGAGCGCGAGAAAAAAAAGAAGTTAGTAAACAGTTGAGAGGCGGGCCGAAAGAGCAAAGCTCAACCCCCGCAAACACAACTAGGTGGATACACACACATACACACACACACACACACACACACACACACACACACACACACACACACACACACACACACACACACACACACACACACACACACACACACACACACACACACACATGCAAGGGAGCACAAGGCTGGCCGAGCAGACAGAACGCTGGACACGTGATCCCGGGTTCGATCCTGGGCGCCGGGGAGAAACGATGGGCAGAGTTTCTTTCACCCTATGCCCCTGTTATCTAGCAGTAAATAGTTACATGGGAGTTAGTCAGCTGTCACGGGCTGCTTCCTGGGGTGTGTATGTGTGTGTGTGTGGTGTGGGGAAAGATTAAATAAAAAGAAACAGTAGATTGACAGTTGAGAGGCGGGACCAAAGAACCAGAGCTCAACTCCCGCAAGCACAAATAAGTGAGAACAAATAGGTGAGTACACACACACACACACACACACACACACACACACACACACACACACACACACACACACACACACACACACACACACACACACACACACACACACACACACACACACACACACACAGGGTGGAGACCAAGGCTGAAAGATGAAAGGCCAGAGGAAATACTGGATGACATTGTAGTCATCGTGGAAGAGGTAAAAAAAAAAATCCTGGAGAAACTAGATGAGAGAAAATCCGTGGGACGAGACCTTACCAAGGCTGCTGACGGAGGCTGAAGAAACACTCTGCACACTTTACCTAGCAGTAAATAGGTACCTGGGAGTTAGTCAGCTGTCACGGGTTGCTTGAACGGGTCTTGCATTTTTAATTAAACATTTGGGACAGGAAGTCTCCCAGTTGTCTGGAAAAAGGAAAATGTAGTTTCATTATACAAAAAAGGGGATATAAAGGGGGGCACTAAACAACAGAGTAGTGTCACTGACAAGTATTCCTTGCAGAGTGTGGGAGAAAGTCATCAAGTCGAGGATGGCTTTAGGAGGCCTAGTCGACGACGGGACCGCGGGGACGCTAAGCCCCAGAAGCATCTCAAGGTAACCTCAAGGTAAGGTATGGTGGAGCATCTTGAGAGGATCAACTTTGTGACAAAAAAAAACATAGATTTAGAAATAAAAAATCGTGCATGACAAACTTGAATGAGTCTTATGACAAAATTACATAAATAAGACAGGAAAAGGAAGGCAGAGTAGACTGTATGTTTCGAGCCTGCCAAAAGGCAGTTAACACTATTCTCTATGAAAGAATTTGGTACAAGATGAAGAATCAGGCTGAGATAGATGGAAGAACACTGCACTGAGTGAGGGAGTATCTGAAAGCAAAGAGTTACAGTGATGTAGGAGGTATTGAGATGAACAAGTATATAACAAATAAGTAAATAAATAAATATGTTTATTCAGGTAAGGTATATACATACAAGTGATGTTACATTAATGGATTGATATATAGATAGAGCTAGTACATACAATGCCTAAAGCCACTATTACGCAATGCGTTTCGGGCAAACTACACTAAGACTGCACAAACAAATAACACTAAGACTGATCATAGTCGACCCATACGGCCAAGGTGAATGGAATAGCAAGTGTATAAATGATTTTACAGCTGACATGACTTTTGTTTACTCACAAGTGCACTTCTCTGTTATAAAACAAATTAGGTTTATTGTTACACAGAACCAAACTGTGTAACAGAGGAAGAAGTCGTGGACACACATTTCTTCAACGCTACGTGTAGAGGAAGCAGCTGACCGATCTACCTCATCACATAACGATAAATTGACCAGACCACACACTAGAAGTTGAAGGGGACGACGACGTTTCGGTCCGTCTTGGACCATTCTCAAGTCGAGCATTCTCACAATCGACTTGAGAATGGTCCAGGACGGACCGAAACGTCGTCGTCCTTTCAACTTCTAGTGTGTGGTCTGGTCAACATACTTCAGCCACGTTATTGTGACTCATCGCCTGCACATAACGATAAATTTATACCATCGTTGTTACGCCATGACTACTTAAAGGCAACAGGATCTTCAGTCTGTAGTGTGATTACAGATAAGAAACAATACTGTAGAAAATGCAACACAATAAGTGTTGAATAAAAATGCAGGAAAAATGATGTTAGGTGAAGGTTTGTCCTAGTTAAGATTTAATAATAACTGAAAAACTTTTGTAAATAATGGAATATGAAGCGTATAAATTGCAAGGTGCCTGACTTGGGCGTTTCGGACACAAGACGATTTGACAAAAATCATTTTCTGTTTGCTAAAATTGTAATTTATATATTATTATGCTAGGCTGCAGTAGCTTAGATTTGGCTATATTGAGTTCGGTTGGGTTAGGAGGTTAGGATGGGTTAGGTTGGGTTGGGCTAAGTTGGGTTCGGTAAGGTTAGGTTGCGATGGGTTGGGTTGAGATAGAGTTGGAAGCTTGACATTGTGGGTGAAGTACAATTACATGTAAGTTAAAATAATGTTTAAAAAAATACATCTTGCTTATTGCCTTATTTATCATGTTCAGCAGTTTACATTTATTTATTAAATAATCAAATAATATTCTATACTGCCGTGATATTTTTAATCTAAAAAATTACATATATAATACTAATGAGACAATTACAAAGGATTTAGTTAGCATTGAAAACCAACAAAGGGCCTTCCTGTTTGTGTTGACAAAGTTAGAAATAATAATTTATATAATAATTCTTTGTGTCATGGGACAGGCAGCCAGTGTATATATGAGGGTCCCGGTAGTATAGTCAGGTTTGTTCTCGACTCATAATCGAGCATACCGGGTTCGAATTCTGGGCGAGACACAAATGGTAGAGCGCATTTCCTATCACCTAATACAACTGTTCACCTAGCAATAAGTGGGTATCCAATGGTTAGTCAACTTGTTGTTGAGTTGCACCCTTGGTGAGGGTCAGTAATTCGACTCTTGGGAAGGGGAGGACTCGATATTAGCCTAACATGTATATATACAATCTGGCATCCTGTCCCCGACAAAATGAATTAATATTATTTATTATAGACACGTTAGGCTTGTATAAAGGTTACCCCCCCCCCCCTTCCCCACCAACACTCACAGAATGCAGCCTCACAACACGCTGACAAACTCGTGGGTAGCTATACTTACTTCTAGGTGAACAGCGGCATTAGGTGATAGTAAATGCTTGCAAGTATTCCTGTCCCACCCATGCTACAAACGAGTGGAGAAATAGCAACATCGACGAAAGTATCCGTACCCGCATTGAACAACACCTCGACATCCTCACAGACCAACATCACCTCAGCACTGAAACAAGGATTATCAAGAAACTAACAACATTATATGGAGGACCTATGGCAATTCCACGACCAAGAGATGGCTTCCTGAACCTTGCAGGAATTAACCTCACTGAGGACCAAGTCACTCTCCTAAATCTGGGCATAAACTGTCATGTTATGTCCAGACCGAGTGAGATGGCCCGGAAAGTAGAGTTGGAAATTCTGTTGGACAACATATTCGACCTCGAGACACAAAAGAAGGTCACTACCAAAGATACCTTACAAGCAGAACTTATTGCAGAAGGAGGAAAGAATCGAGGCAATTACAGAAGCACCATACTGTCCCCCGAGCTCAAAGCGGCAGCTAAAAGCCTTCGTGAGAACAAGGAGATAGTTGTCAGGAAAGGTGACAAGTCGCCAATAAATGTCATTCTTAAAAAAGACGAATATCTGGCGAAAATGAACATCATACTCTCTGACCAAACTAAGTTCCAAAGGGTAACGAAGGACACTACAGCCGAATTAAAAGCAAAGGTCAACAAACTGATCGAAACTGTGAACGCCAAGAAATCCAGACTCCACCTGCCAAAGATCATTGGGGAATATAAACCTGGATATGCGTATGGAAATGTCAAGACACACAAGCCTGGAAACCCACTTCGGCCAATCATTAGCCAGATACCCACACCCACGTACAGACTGGCGAAGCGACTCAACGGCCTGCTGACTCCTTACGTTCCCTGCGCCTTCAGCCTAAAGTCTCCAAAGGAATTTGTTGACTTACTGTGGGGCACACGGGCCACAGGGATAAGAGCCTCGTTGGATGTAGAATCGCTGTTTACCAACGTACCTGTGGACGAGACAATCGGGATGATAGCCGACAGAGTGTATCGTGATCCAGCCTGTACTCCTCTTGACATACCAGAAAATATTCTGAGGAAACTACTCCAAGCTTGTACTAAAGAGGCACCCTTCTTGAGCCCGGATGGGCACATGTATAAGCAAGTAGATGGGGTCGCCATGGGTTCTCCCCTAGGTGTCCTGTTTGCAAACTTCTACATGGGTACCATCGAGCAAAAAGTCTTAGTCGACATGAACTTGAAACCGGCCATATACTGCAGGTATGTTGACGACATTTTTACACAGGTACCTGATGTCAGACATCTGCAGGAGCTGAAGGTGGCATTTGAGCAGAGTTCCGTGCTGCGTTTCACTTACGAGATGGAAAAGGATGGGAAGCTGCCCTTTCTAGATGTAACAGTCATGGAAAAGAGCGGAGGTTTCCACACTGCAGTCTACACTAAGGAAACGAACATAGGAATGTGCCTAAATGCCAACAGCGACTGCCCAGACAGGTACAAGAGGAGTGTTGTTAACGCATATGTCGACCGTGCTCTCAGCCACAGCTCAGAATGGAAGCAAGTCGACGAAGAACTCTGTAGGGTAAGGCAGGTCCTAGTCAACAACGGCTTCTCCAATGGTTTCGTCGAAGACATCATAAGAAGGAAAGTGAAACGCCATGCAACCTCTGAAGAGACAACTAACACAACACCTGTACCCCCTATTAGACTATTTTACAGGAACTTCTTTTCCACAGCTCATAAAACGGAGGAAAGGGTCCTGAAAGATATTGTTAATAGAAACGTTATCCCTACAGACAAAAATCAGAGGATACGACTGACGATTTACTATAAAACCAGAAAAACGGCCAGCCTACTCATGAGAAACTCTCCAGACACAAAACAGAACGCTTTAAAAGAGACTAACGTCGTCTATGCCTTCAAATGCCCTCTTGGGGACTGTAAGCTCCAAAAAACCCAGTATATAGGCAAGACAACAACATCTCTTTCTAGGCGTTTAACGATGCATAAGCAACAGGGCTCCATTAAGGAACATATAATCTCTTCCCACAACCAAACCATCGCCAGAGAAATCCTAGTAAACAACACAGAAATCATCGATAGATACAGCGATAGCAGGCGGCTTGACGTTTGCGAGGCACTACACATCAAGAAGTCAACACCAGCAATCAACAGCCAATTAATGCACAATTATATTCTACCCACCTCAAGACTCCGCTCCAATATAGAAGCATCAAGAAATATGGACCAATAGGCTTTCTACAAACACTTCTATTCAATACCCATTGTTTCGTGTTCTGTCTTGTGTTGATGAAATTAATACCCTATTAATGCCACCTCTTGTTCTGTCTTGTGTTGATGAAATTAATACTCTATTAATTCCACCTCTTGTTCTGTCTTGTGTTGATGAAATTAATACCCTATTAATGCCACCTCACCTCATCCACCTCACTCAAATGTAGATATAAAATCGAAGATGCGTAAGTTCTATTCAGTTGTGTATTTGTAAACTAAAGTCTTTGAAAATGTAATAAGTTTTACGAAACGCGCTCGTGTCGCGTCAGACTAGAAATAAAAATGAATTTTGGAGAATTGATTTTTGATTTACCTCCAACAGTGAAAAGAAATGTACGAAAGATTGAGAAAATTCGTGTTAGAATTATTAATCTTACTTTTTCGTTCATATTTAATAATATATATATATATATATATATATATATATATATATATATATATATATATATATATATATATATATATATATATATATATATATATTTATATATATAGCTAACATGAAGGACTTCTTCTTCATGGGACGCCCCAGCAGAAATGTTTTGTTTATTATTAAATTTCAAGGCGTCTTGTCTTGAGGCGGTGTTCATAGGGAGATTGACGTTCTTAAATGCTTTTCTGAATCCCGACGTAGCCGCCACGACGATGGCAAGAGCGAAAACTACCTTAAGTATTTGCGTAACTTTTTACTTTAAGTTAACCTCTGTATTATTGTTAAACAGTAATATGACTTCCTATTGGACACCACCTCGAACGACAGCACGGCAATGTCAACGAGAAGTAAGACAATAACGACATCTGTTATTCCCAAGACAAGGAAGAAAAAGAAGTAAGAAGAAGAAGAAAACAACGAAGAAGACTGAAGAACGGAGACCAAAGAAATGTAGAACCAAGAATGAAGAAAGACTGGCGACACCCACCATCGACTGCCTTCAACTACCATCAACTGCCAGCTGCTTGCGAGCCCAGTCCTGTGTCAGAGAGCATCCATGAGAATTCCTCCCACCACCAACCCACAGCGCCAGCTGCAAGTCATATCCACGGTGGTTGGCCCACCGATCTTTTGTCTCCACTCTTCGACTTGTCTCCAGCCCTTAGCTCAATATTTCTACATCCTCGCCCCGGCCTTCCATCCCCTGCTTACCTGCTCTAGTGTCCTTGGAACGTGCGTAACAGCTTCGTGAATCTGACCCCAGATATCTTTCAAACTTGTTTTTATTATGGAGATTGGCGGGAGGGGGGAGGGGATATCAAGCACCTCTGATTCAAAGTCATTCCTCTTGTTTATCCCTCACTGCTAACGAGTATTTTCTTAAAATTATCTTCTTTATTTATTGTCCCTAACTTTACATACCTGACTCTATTAACTCTGCTTATTCCCCTCTGTATCTTGTATACTGGCAGCAAATGACCGCACAACCACTTGAGCTGGACGATAGAGCGAAGATCTCACTTCATGCAGGTTGTAATTAAATCTCTGATCGTCCAAGTGGTTGGGCGCCCTTCCTTCCCCCACTCCCATCCCATATCCTAATCTTGATCCCTTCCAAGTGCTATATAGTCTTAATGGCTTGGTGCTTCTCCTGACAGTTCCCTTCCCTTCATTTCTAATACATCTAATGTCCCTCTTCCAGTATTGATAGTATTAGTTCACTTAGGCTTTCCTTATCGCTCATTTATCTTATCACTGACAACTCTTTTACCCAAGTCTGTGGCTTTTGTCTTGTGCCTTATCAGGCTCAAGTTCCATGTTGAAGATACATACTCTAGGGCGGCTTTAACAAACGTCGTGTGTAATTATGAAGATTTCATTGATTAGATTTATTGAATTACATAAAATTAATTAATCTTGCTCATGAAGCCGTGTTTGGTTTGTTAATGTTTATCTCTGGTGTTATTGTTGGTGGGAATTTCTTTCTCGCTAACTGTACTGCTCTTCTTGTCTTCTCTCATCTTATAAGCCATATTGCTTTACATTTTTTGGATTAAGCTTTAAGTAGCCATTTGTCTGCTTATTCATGAAGCCTGAATAGGTCCATTTGGAGATCCTTCCTGATTATTTCATCTTTTATGAACTTTAAATTATCTGTAAACATTGACATGTATGATCCTTATTCTTCTGGGATGTCAATGAAATCAATCAGGAAGAGTTGAGATCCAAGAAATTCCCCGCTTCTTCCTTCCAACCTTCACTCTTTTTCCCTCACTTCTTTCTTCTATTTTCGTTTTATGAAATACCATCTTATCTAGCCCAATATCTTTCCTGAAACCTAAGCCTGCTTTCCCAACTTGTAAATTAGCTTTTTGTGCTGGAAAGTGTTAAAGGTATATTGGCAATCTTGGAAGATGCAATCCACGTATCTTAGGCTGAAATTTAAGTTCTCATGTCTTATTTACTGACTACGGAAGGCACATTTACATTCTTCCAGGGGCCAGATTCACGAAGCAGTTACGCAAGTACGTACGAACGTGTACGTCTTTCCTCAATCATTGACGGTTTTGGTTACATTTACTAAATGAGTGTTCGCCTAGCTCTGGGCGGAGGTGGACGTGTCGCCTGTGAGCTCCTGGTTTGCTGGCCCGTGGTAGTTTGTGTGAGCGGACCCTTGGGGCCGTGGCGGCTGGAGGGATGGCGGCCCCCCTCCCCCCTGTGAAGCGGAGGGATACCATTGGCCTAGAATTTACTGGCCCAGCGTCTTACCCGGCAGTTGAGGTGGTGATGATTGACATGTTGCGTCTGTGTGCGGCGTTCAACTTGTATCCGAGCATCGAGCTGTTGTGAAATTCTGCTCTGCGGCTGTGTATCGTGACTTTGTGGAACGCTATGACGGGAGGACATTTACTCTGCCTGAGGGTGGTGGTTCGGTGTTAGTGTCGGACAGGTGCAGTGAGACTACCTATGTGGCGGTTAATGGTGCTCCCTTTGAGTTCCCTGACTCTCTTCTACAGCGTCATTTTACCCGGTATGGGCTGGTCTTGAGTGTCCGAATGAATGCAGTCTCCTCCGGGCGGTGGAAGGGTATCCCGAATGGGACCCGCACTGTGACCCGCACCCGCGGGCCTGTGAACCTCTTCAGGGAGGAAGACTTTCCCCCGTTGGCGGTCCCGGACCTGTCGGAAGGTGCTGCTGTGGACAGTGTTACTACCCAGTCCTCTGTTGCCCCGTTGCCGGTCTCTGATGCCAGCCTCGATGTGGCTGTGGGTGTCGGAGTGGAAGGAAGTGCATCCCCGGCTCCCGCACCTCAGCCTCCCCTGCCTGCCTCGTCTCCAGTCGAGTCTTCAGTTGTGTCTCCTGTGGTGTGTGGTCTCGTGGCTCCGGACGTCGAGGCTGCGCCTCGGCCTGTACTGTCTCCGGCAGCTGTGTCTTCGACCCGTGTCGACGTGAACACTGTGATGTCTCCTGAGGTGTGTGGTCCTGTTCCCCAGGTTGTTGAGGCTGCAATATCGAGTGATCGTGCGCTGCAGGGAGTTGCGCGGGCAACCAGCGGTTCTGCTACGGTGCTTCCTAGCGGGGGTGATAGTTCCGACGATCTGCGACCTGTGTCCAAGCGTTCGCGACGAGCTTTGAGTCTGTCTCCGCCTCGTAATGCGGCCTGAGCCGACGTCGGGGAATTTGAGGACTCCGGGAGTTCATCGTCTGGGGATGGTGATTTGTGCGACGCTGTTGGAGTGCCTGCGGCTCCTGTGGGTCGTGTTGCAGCAGTGATGGGTCCTGTGGTGGGATTGTCGCCTGGCCTTGGTCCGGTGTCTTCTCCGGCTGCCTCCGCATCACCGGATGCTGGTTCCCCGGGTTGGGAGGTTGTGGCACCGGCCGAGATTGCGAGAGAGGGTAGAGGCTTGGTGCCGGTTCTTACAAATGCTTCTGTTCCGGCGGCCTCCGTGCCTCTGGCGTCCATGTCTGTGCCTTCCTCGCCTTTGCCCTCTGCTCAGTCATCCTTTGTTACTCCGTCCCCTGTGGTGTCGGCTACTGCACCATCGCCCTTTGTGATTGCGTCCCCTGCGACTCCGCCCGCTATGTTGCCGGCCTGTGTCCAGCCGACTCCTGTGCTTCAGTCCCGCGTGGTTCCACTGTCTGTATCAAAGCCCTCTGTGCGGCCTCTTCCCGTGCCTACCGCCCCCTTGGTGGAGGGCGCCGAGCTGGAGGTTCCTAACTTTATGCGTCGACCACGAGGGTCACGTAGTCACGTTAATGCGCCTATGGAAATGTGGGCACAGTGGGATGCCTATCGGAAGAAGTACCCGCGTCGTTACTATCCGGATAAATATGAAGATTGACTGTGTGTGTGGTTCTTGCTTTGTGTTGCTTCTTTCTTTCATTGGTTTGTTGAGCTATGTGTTACGGGTTCCTTTTTTTCTTCCCCTGTTTTCTTACCTAGTTCTTGCTGGGTTATAATGCTCTAGTGTTTTTTCTTTTTTTTTGACTCTTTCATTGTTACCTATGTGTAAGATTCCATTTTTGTTTATGCTTATTTACGATTTGTTCTCTTATCTGTGCCCTATTTACTGTGTTATATGTTCCGATGTTGGTTTGCGCTATACCGATTCTTTATTTTTTATTTGATAATTTACTATGTCATGCAAATGTGTTCTGTTTCCTTTGTTCTATGTACTGTGCTGTGTATTGCTTTGTTGTATTCCCTTGTTAATTTCCTGCATTTTCTTTACTATGTTGTATTTACAGTATTGTATTACCATGTTCTGTTATTGTGTTCTCGATTCTGTGGTGTGTTGTGTAATTTTGTATGTGTATTCCTTGTTTATATTTCCCCTCTGGTTTTATTGTGCTCCTTGTGTGCTATTGTAATTACTGACACTTTTGGCGCGCCCCGTCTGGGTAGTGCTGCTTTTGTTTTTGTGTGTGTGTCTTCTTATGAGTTTTATGTTATTCTTTGTTTTCACTTTTGTGTTATGGTGATCTGTGTTCCTTGTTATCTGTGTTGTTGTTATTCTGTGTTATTTGTTACTCTGCTTTCCTGTTTATATGGTTACTGTATGTTGTAATTGCTCTGTTAAAAAAAAAAAATACTAAACAGTTTACAAGCATGAAAATTTCCCAATCAACTGTTGTTATTGTTATAAACAGCCTCCTGGTGCTTCAGAGCTGAATAACTGTTTAATAATTGTAAACAAAGCCACTGAGAAAAGATGTATAGGTTCGTAAGTGCTTGCGTAACTGTTTCGTGATTCTGGCCCCAAATTTCCTGGAGTTCTCCATTCGCTAAGTTAGAGCGTTACATAAAATCTCTGCTGCCTGCGAGCCTCAAGTCTTTCTTGCGCATGCGCAACGTGACGTGTTCTTAAGTGATATGAATTCTTGGGAATCATTCATATTGCTCTGTTATCGTAAGGAAACTATTGATAAATATTTAGTTCTTGAAATCAATGATATTGTATTATTATTAGAAACAAACATGAACTATTTCATAGGGGGTAAATAACCACTTATGAACTAGTTAATAGGAGTTAGTGACATAAATAGTGGAAATAGTTGACGAGTATAGATACCAGTATTGGGTGCCGGTCGGCCGAGCGGACAGCACGCTGGACTTGTGATCCTGTGGTCCTGGGTTCGATCCCAGGCGCCGGCGAGAAACATTGGGCAGAGTTTCTTTCACCCTATGCCCCTGTTACCTAGCAGTAAAATAGGTACCTGGGTGTTAGTCAGCTGTCACGGGCTGCTTCCTGGGGGTGGAGGCCTGGTCGAGGACCGGGCCGCGGGGACACTAAAGCCCCGAAACCATCTCAAGATAACCTCAAGATAACCACCACAATGAGAAAGAGGACACACTGAAAGGCTGCCAGTGGACACAGTATCCTAACGTGGCTTTGCTTCGACGTAGAATTATAATTATTAACGTTAATTTAAGGTTGAATCAACATTGATAACGCTTTGAATTGGCGTTGCTAACGGATACTGTTCGTAGTGAGCAGGTGGTTGTCTTGAGATAACAAGTAAGACAAGGTAATACAGGGAGATGAGAGACAAGATATGACACCTGTAGAAATATGACTTGTTCCTCCCCCCCATTCCATGGTCTCAGGTTTTTTTGTTGTTTAAGATTTGCTACCAGGAACAATAAGTTCCAAGTAGCACGGGCTATGGTGAGCCCGTGGTCTCAAGTGTAGTGCTGTGTTCATGAATGTAAAATTGGTGTTTCAAAGTTACTGATGTAATATATTATCTAGAATTATTGGACAGGTGTATGTGTGGAGAACAGATTCATGTGGGATTAGTTTTAGAAATATATAATATCAATTCATTGTTCTGTTTCCACTCGGGCATGTTATTTATTCGCTGTCATTATATTGGCAGCGTTAATATTCAGTGGTGTTATCGAATCATATGTTATACTGCAGTGTTTGTACAGTGTCAGTGTTATTTGATGGTATTATTAAAGTTAAAGCATGTTTTTTTATCTCTATATTGATGGAATATTTAGCGATTAACTATATCTGAGATAATCATTCATGGTTTCATTGTAAATTTTAGCTTTAAATTAGATTTCTTTTCCGAAATATCCATTATAAAGAGGTAAACATAATTCTATAATTTTTGAGGCTTTTTTCTATTACAAATGAGAAAAATTAGTAATATATATATAAATATATATATATATATATATATATATATATATATATATATATATATATATATACACATGTGGACACCCTCCACATGTGTCCTCACCCTCCACATGTGTCCTCAGCCTCCACCTGTGTCTTCAGCCTCCACCTGTGTCCTCAGCCTCTACCTGTGTCCTCAGCCTCTACCTGTGTCCTCAGCCTCTACCTGTGTCCTCAGCCTCCACCTGTTCAGTGGAGCACCAGGTGGTGTTCAGTGGAGCACCAGGTGGTGTTCAGTGGAGCACCAGGTGGTGTTCAGTGGAGCACCAGGTGGTGTTCAGTGGAGCACCAGGTGGTGTTCAGTGGAGCACCAGGTGGTGTTCAGTGGAGCACCAGGTGGTGTTCAGTGGAGCACAAAGGGTCGTGGGGACGAGGCGAGTAGAACACCAGTGAACAAACAACCTGTCCTCAGGCTTGGCTCATCTAAGCGCCAGCGACTCCAAACACGTCTTCGATATTTTTAACGTAAAGTTTTTTTCAAAATCCAGTTTTGTTAGATGAACAAATCCACAAGGGTCTTGATGAGGGTTCGAACCTACGCACGGGATGTTCCCCGCTGGGCCTTTGTTAACTGTACCAATAACGTTATTGGTCAATAACGTGTATATCACGTTATTGTCAGTTCTGTGTCCTGTTCTGTTTTTTGTCGTTTATTAATAGTATTAATTAAATTTTATGTATAATTAGGCATAGGTTAGATTATTATTGACTACAAACCTATTTTACATTATTTACACCCATTATGTATTCACCCAGTTCTGCTTGTGGGGGTTGAGCTCTGGCTCCTTGGTCCCGCCTCTCAACCGTCAATCAACAGGTGTACAGGTTCCTGAGCCTATTGGGCTCTATCATATCTACACTTGAAACTGTGTATGGAGTCAGCCTCCACCACATTACTTCCTAATGCATTCCATTTGTCAACCACTCTGACACTAAAAAAGTTCTTTCTAATATCTCTGTGGCTCATTTGGGCACTCAGTTTCCACTTAAATAGCCTGTCTTTATCAACCCTGTCGATTCCCTTAAGAATCTTGAATGTGGTGATCATGTCCCCTCTAACTCTTCTCGCTTCCAACGAAGTGAGATTTAATTCCCATAGTCTCTCCTCGTAGCTCATACCTCTCAGCTCGGGTACTAGTCTGGTGGCAAACCTTTGAACCTATTCCAGTTTAGTCTTATGCTTGACTTGATATGGACTCCATGCAGGAACCGCATACTCCAGGTTGGTCTGACATATGTGGTATATAATGTTCTGAAAGATTCCTTACACAAGTTTCTAAAGGCTGTTCTTATGTTAGTCAACCTGGCATATGCTCCTGATGTTATCCTCTTGATATGAGCTTCAGGGGACAGGTCTGGCGTGATATCAACTCCCAGGTCTTTCTCTCTTTGTGACTCTTGAAGTATTTCATCTCCCAAATGATACCTTGTATCTGGTCTCCTGTTTCCTACCCCTATCTTCATTGCATTACATTTGCTTGGGTTAAACTCTAACAGCCATTTGTTCGACCATTCCTGCAGCTTGTCCAGGTCTTCTTGAAGCCTCAAGCTGTCCTCCTCTGTCTTAATCCTTCTCATAATTTTGGCGTCGTCAGCAGACATTGAGAGGAATGAGTCTATACCCTCTGGGAGATCATTTACGTATATCAGAAACAGGATAGTTCCTAGTACAGAGCCCTGTGGGACTCCACTGGTGACTTCACGCTAGTCTGAGGTCTCACCCCTCACTGTAACTCTCTGCTTCCTATTGCTTAGGTACTCCCTTATCCACTGGAGCGCCTACCAGTTACTCCTGCCTGTCTCTCCAGCTTATGCATCAATCTTTTATGGGGTACTGTGTCAAAGGTACTGTGTGTGTCAGTATGGGACATTCTACAATATAATGGTCAAGAGAGTGCATGTTTTCTCTTTCACAAAGTTGACACATTGTGTACTCGACATTTGGGTTTTGAGAAAGCTGCCAGATACGTCTATATCCCAGGCGTATTCTGGCCACTATAACATCACATTGCCGGGTTCTTGTTCTATTAGTCCCATATGTGAATGTCTCCTCACGATATCTATCATAATATTTAATGCTACAACTTTCAGGTCTTTGAGAATTTGTTAGGTCGGTGAGATTTTCATTAGATATTTGTTTAAGTATTCTCTTTGTCACTGCTAATGAAACACCCATATCAATTTCTACCACTGGTTTTCTGCAGGCTGACTTAGCAAGCATATCAACAGTGTCATGCCTTGAGATGCTAACATGTGATAGTATCCATAGGAATTTAATCTCAAATCAAACTAACTGACTTTCGCCCTCCGGGACAAAGGTATGCTGAACTCTGTAATTACTATATGAGTACTGGAACACTTGATGATATATTGGACTTGTATCCAAGATTGACCATGTAATATATCAATCATACAATGTATATATATGATGTAACTATATAACCTGAGCTTGTAAAGGCACCTTCATCACCTTCAGTGATTAAGTGCTTAATTGCACACTAGTTTCTTTATCAGCTACCTCACCCTGTCAGAGTAAATGAGACAAATGTATGTGAATGCATGTGTGTGTGTGTATATATGTATGTATATGTGTGTGTGTGTATGTATATGTATGGGTATAAAGTATATATGGAAGCTGATCAGAATTACATTTCACCTTTGTGAATGTACATTAATGCCACTATGTAAAAGACACATCTAACACTTTATGTAGGGCATACGTAAATCTGTGTATCTATGTATTTACATATGTAGGTTAGCTTAGCATTTTAAAAGCACCGAATCACCTTCTGTGGTTGAGTGTTCAATAAACCCTTGAACTATATGTTTAACACTTCTCTAACCCTGTCCATGGAGGACAGAAGAAAATGTATATATGCTGATTAGCATTGTAAATGTGTGGCCACGTCTGTGGTAGAAAAAAAAAACCCAGTGTGTGTGTGTTATTTCTGCTACCGCCAGCCGGATAAGTATGCGGGGGGGGGGGGGGGGAGCATTATAAATGTTATTAAACTAAAAGAAAACGACAAGCACAATGACCATGGCTCGAAACCATTCGAGTCAGATTTTGTTTATATGTAATCAATCTTATTTATACAAGACTATCTAACCTGCGCTTGACTATACCTCGCGCTCCCTCGCCTCTCACGTCACCCTGATAAAGAGACTTACAGTTCTCCTATCTAATGTGTGTTTAGTGTTCTAATATGTGTTGATATATTATTACCGCAATAATAATCCCCTAGTTATACTACACTTTCACACATTTGTATACTTCCATACTGTCACCCCTGCTCTTTGCCTTTCTGAAGAAAGTCGACTTCCCTGTGATCCGAGCGAAAAGTGCCCAGGGCATCGTGGCAGTCTGGCCGTTGAAGAGGAAAGGGGAGAAAATTGCGTAATGAGTTCGTGCGGTCGTTAATCAAAGCAGGTGTAATGACGTGCGCTCGTCGCCAGGGCTGAACCAGGTGCCCATCGCACGCTACTTGCAGGCTGACTGGTCGATTGATTCATTGGTTGGTGCAGATTAAGACAACCAAGAGGTGGCACGGGATTGAATATCCAGTAAGTGGTAGATATGAATTTGATATTTGGTCGTAAGTGACAGATTAATCAAAACATACATATAAGCGCTTAAGCTCCACCTCACATGTTAGAGCCCCGCTCCTTTGCCTGGGAAGTCCACTATGAGCTCACCATATGTGCTACTTGCAACTTTCTGTTCCCAGTAACTGAATCTAAGACAACAACAATAACTCCATCTCACGTGTTCCATTCTCTTTCATTGTCTTACACAACAGACTATGTTATATCACTTTACAGATAATGTGTTTTTAAATAATAATAATAATAATAATAATAATAATAATAATAATAATTATTATTATTATTATAATAATAATTATTATTATTTTTATTATTATTAATAATAATAATAATTATTATTATTATTATAATTATTGTGGAGAGAACCACATTCAAAGAGCCCGCTTGGGGAAGCATTTCTTATCTTAGGCAGAACTGTGCCCTGATTGGTGGACGGTGATCGTGCGCAGCGTCTATGCGCATCTCCCACGCGCACGTCTGGAGGGAGCAGAGAGACAGAAGACAACCGCACCTGACCCAGCACGGACCTCATACCGCATCCACTAGTATTTGGGATACTCACCTCTTGGCTGAATCTTTCCTTTGGACTTGGCCAGTCTTCTACTCTACCTTCCCTGAGAAGCCTAGCATCGCCTCACCTGCCTCCCAGACGACTACAGCTCAAGGTGAGCTCCTCTCATTGATATCTTATCCTTACCATATCACTTGGCCGGCGCCATTAACCCTTAGGCGACCGCCGCCACATTATTATAACAAAATTCTTAATAAAATACGAGGATCAGTTCACAATGTTTTCTTAATTGAAATATTTACTTTTTATGAGGCTACTAATCATCTGCAACGTTTTTCATATTATTTTCTTTCTGATTTAGTAGATATTTAAATATGTTTCCTGCCTAGTTTCATATCTCTTTCCCTAGGAATCTCAAACATATTTTACGCTACATCCAACAGATTTGTTTCATCTAAAGTTATCTTCCAATATGGATTTGGTGCAACAGACGCCGTCTTGTAAGATGCACTCTGGCAGCTGAGCATGAAATGTTAGGTGAAAACTTCGACAATTGAATGACATTAATC
This sequence comes from Procambarus clarkii, assembly GCF_040958095.1. Classification (NCBI taxonomy): domain Eukaryota; kingdom Metazoa; phylum Arthropoda; class Malacostraca; order Decapoda; family Cambaridae; genus Procambarus; species Procambarus clarkii. The sequence continues at coordinate 31,571,621 of NC_091179.1, forward strand.
AAAGGAAAGAAAATTTAGATTCTGTGATGATGGTCACTTTCAAGCGAATGATCCATTGCTGTAATAAGACCCCGGTTGGCAAGTTGAGAAGGCTCGATAATGAACGGAGAAGAGAGGAGAGCGACCGACGCAGTGAGGAAATATTCCTACTGGGATCGGAATGATGTAACCAGAGCGAGGAAGAGATACGAGGACAATGGGAACCGGAATAGTATCAGCGGAACAGGGAAGAGTCATGGAAACATCTTGAGACGTCAGACTTGATCCTTACCAAGTACTGAGTGTTATAGGGATGTTACAAGAGCATTAAATCATAAGGGATTTGCTGCTCACATTTCATAAAAATCGATGGTCCCTATTTTCAAGATAGGTCGAGTGGTTAAGGTGTCCTGTACGCCAGAGGCAGAGTGCTCCTGGCAGTATGGGTTCGAGTCTCTTTGGGGGGTGAGTTTTCAGTTGCATATATGCCTGGAGACCATTCAGGCTTGTTCACATTTGTGTTCCTCACGTGTGCCCCAAAGAATGAGGTGATTTGATAAAATACCATGCCCAAGATTACCATCAGAGTGCCAGCGGGGGGATGGGGAATTAGCCTCGGTTACCATCTTCTTTTGTCCGGTCGTGTTGGTCGAGTGGTTAAGGTGTCCTGTACGCCAGATGAGGAGTGCTCCTAGCAGTATGGGTTCTAGTCACTTCTGGGGTGTGAGTCTTCAGTTGCATATATGCCTAGAGACCGTTCAGGCTTGTATGCATATATACATATATATATATATATATATATATATATATATATATATATATATATATATATATATATATATATATATATATATATATATATATATATGTCGTACCTAGTAGCCAGAATGCACTTCTCGGCCTACTATGCAAGGCCCGATTTGCCTAATAAGCCAAGTTTTCCTGAATTAATATATTTTCTCTAATTTTTTTGTTAGGAAATGATAAAGCTACACATTTCATTATGTATGAGGTCAATTTTTCTTTATTGGAGTTAAAATTAACGTAGATATATGACCGAACCTAACCAACCCTACCTAACCTAACCTAACCTATCTTTATAGGTAAGGTTAGGTTAGGTAGCCAAAAAAGTTAGGTTAGGTTAGGTTAGGTAGGTTAGGTAGTCGAAAAACAATTAATTCATGAAAACTTGGCTTATTAGGCAAATTGGGCCTTGCATAGTAGGCTGAGAAGTGCGTTCTGGCTACTAGGTACGACATATATATATATATATATATATATATATATATATATATATATATATATATATATATATATATATGTCGTACCTAGTAGCCAGAACTCACTTCTCAGCCTACTATGCATGGCCCGATTTGCCTAATAAGCCTAGTTTTCATGAATTATTGTTTTTTCGACAACCTAACCTACCTAACCTAACCTAACCTAACGTTTTCGGCTACCTAACCTAACCTAACCTATAAAGATAGGTTAGGTTAGGTTAGGTAGGGTTGGTTAGGTTCGGTCATATATCTACGTTAATTTTAACTCAAATAAAAAAAAATTGACCTCATACATAATGAAATGGGTAGCTTTATCATTTCATAAGAAAAAAATTAGAGAAAATATATTAATTCAGTAAAACTTGGCTTATTAGGCAAATCGGGCCTCGCATAGTAGGCTGAGAAGTGAGTTCTGGCTACTAGGTACGACATATATATATATATATATATATATATATATATATATATATATATATATATATATATATATATATATATATATATATATATATATATATATATATATATATATAGTGACAATTTTATATATTTAAAATTGTTTTTGAAAATGTAAGAAGTGTCTTGCAAAACGCTTCTTGACGTCAGACTATAAATAAAGTGTGAAAATTAACTTTGGAGAGTTAATTTGTCAATTACCCCCGACAGTGAAGAAAAACATAAGAAACATTGAGAAGATTCGTGTTAGAATCATTAATTTTACCCTGTCAGTCATATTCAACAACATGTGTTTACAAGAAAGACTGCTACTAATATATATCTATATAAATAAAAATGGAAATGTTCGTTTGTGCATAACCGCTAATGTTGACCAGACCACACACTAGAAGTTGAAGGGACGACGACGTTTCGGTCCGTAGTGGACCATTCTCAATCGACTTGAGAATGGTCCAGGACGGACCGAAACGTCGTCGTCCCTTCAACTTCTAGTGTGTGGTCTGGTCAACCTACTTCAGCCACGTATTTGTGACTCATCGCCTGCATAACCGCTAATCTCGGAAAGTTCTTCACCGATTGCTTTGAAATTTTCACACAACGTTCCATTCGAATCCAAGCACGTTTTTTTTTTATAAATACTAAATAGCTTTCACGTCTGTGACGGAAAAAAACATGCTTTTTCTGAAAAAATGTGTTTTTCATGTATTTTTAAAGTGAGGGAAATCTTCGAAACCTCTTTATTGTCTTTACCGATTGCTTTGAAATTTTGGAACAACGTTGTATTCGAATAGGTGCGTCTTTTTATATATCTACCATATACATGCCTCACCTGTGACAGGAAAAAACATGCTTTTTTGGAAAAACAGCCCCATCTGTTGGACGTAATTGCAAAACACGATGTAATCTCCGAAAGTTCATCACCGATTGCTTTGAAATTTTCACACAAAAACATGCGTTTTTGGAAAACAGTGCCATCCGTTGAACATAATAGCAATATGCACGCTATACTAAATATGTCACGAATTCCATTTCAATGTTTCCGATTGCATTGATAAATTTCATTTTCATATATTTCGATTTATTTTATTTATTTATTGAATTATTTTGTGTGAAATTGTGTTGGAATTGAGCTGTGTTGTTTACCATACCATTCATATCGTAAGTATCTTGAGATTATCTTGAGATGATTTCGGGGCTTTAGTGTCCCCGCGGCCCGGTCCTCGACCAGGCCTCCACCCCCAGGAAGCAGCCCGTGACAGCTGACTAACACCCAGGTACCTATTTTACTGCTAGGTAACAGAGGCATAGGGTGAAAGAAACTCTGCCTATTGTTTCTCGCCGGCGCCTGGGATCGAACCCGGGACCACAGGATCACAGGTTCAGCATGCTGTCCGCTCGGCCGACCGGCTCCCTTATAAGTATTGATGTAAAGGTGCCACACCTGTGACAGGTAAAACTATGCTTTTCTTGAAAAACAGCGCCATCTGTTGCATGTAAGATCAACTCACATGCTATACTATATATGTAATAATTCCATTTCAATGTTTCTGATTGTGTTGATAAACTGAATTTAAATAGATTTTGATTTATTTTAATTTTTATTTAATTATTTTGTGTGAATTGCGTTGGAATTGAGCTGTGTTGTTTACCATACCGTTCATTTCATGAGTATAGTTTATTTTTTTATCTTGTCACATTTTCACTTCATATTTTAACTGTTTTTCTTATATTTCAGTGATGGGAACATCAGATCACATGATGGTCCCAATTTTCTGATTGGAACATCAGATCATCTGGGAAGGCATCGGACGAGGGAGTGGGGGATGACGAGGGGACGGAAGTGAGAGACGGTGGGGAGGACGAGGGGACAAGTGAGGGGGATAATGGTGGAGAAGGACGAGGGGACGATATATATATATATATATATATATATATATATATATATATATATATATATATATATATATATATATATATATATATATATATATATATATATATATATATATATATATATATATATATATATATATATGTCGTACCTAGTAGCCAGAACGCACTTCTCAGCCTACTATGCAAGGCCCGATTTGCCTAATAAGCCAGGTTTTCATGAATTAATGCTTTTTCGACTACCTAACCTATCTAACCTAACCTAACCTAACTTTTTCGGCTACCTAACCTAACCTAACCTATAAAGATAGGTTAGGTTAGGTTAGGTAGGGTTGGTTAGGTTCTATCATATATCTACGTTAATTTTTACTCCAATAAAAAAAAATTGACCTCATACATAATGAAATGGGTAGCTTTATCATTTCATAAGAAAAAAAATAGAGAAAATATATTAATTCAGGAAAACTTGGCTTATTAGGCAAATCGGGCCTCGCATAGTAGGCTGAGAAGTGCGTTCTGGCTACTAAGTACGACATATATATATATATATATATATATATATATATATATATATATATATATATATATATATATATATATATATATATATATATATATATATATGCGAACAAGCCTGAGTGGTCCCCAGGACAATATGCAACTGAAAACTCACACCCCAGAAGTGACTCGAACCCATACTCCCAGGAGCAACGCAACTGGTATGTACAAGACGCCTTAATCCACTTGACCATCACGACCGGACATAATGAGGTGATAGCCGAGGCTATTTGAACCACCCCACCGCCGGCACTCGGATAGTAATCTTGGGCATAGCATTTTACCAAATCACCTCATTCTTTGGGGCACACGTGAGGAACACAAATGCGAACAAGCCTGAATGGTCCCCAGGACAATATGCAGCTGAAAACTCAGTTGAAAACTCAGTTTGATATATATATATATATATATATATATATATATATATATATATATATATATATATATATATATATATATGTCGTACCTAGTAGCCAGAACGCACTTCTCAGCCTACTATGCAAGGCCCGATTTGCCTAATAAGCCAAGTTTTCCTGAATTAATATATTTTCTCTAATTTTTTTCTTATGAAATGAAAATGCTACCCATTTCATTATGTATGAGGTAAAAAAATTTTTATTGGAGTTAAAATTAACGTAGATATATGACCGAACCTAACCAACCCTACCTAACCAAACCTAACCTATCTTTATAGGTTAGGTTAGGTTAGGTAGCAGAAAAAGTTAGGTTAGGTTAGGTTAGGTAGGTTAGGTAGTCGAAAAACAATTAATTCATGAAAACTTGGCTTATTAGGCAAATCGGGCCTTGCATAGTAGGCTGAGAAGTGCGTTCTGGCTACTAGGTACGACATATATATATATATATATATATATATATATATATATATATATATATATATATATATATATATATATATATATATATATATATATATATATATATATATATATATATATATATATGTGTGTGTGAACTGATATGCTGTGTCAAATATGAAGCTGTTAGAAAAGCATTGATGAACGTTGAGCTGCATATAATGATAACGTCACTGCTCTTCGCCAGTTTAACATAATGGTCGTCTGGTAATTTTCCATTTTCTTTTTTAACGTGAAGTGAAATTATTTTTATTGCCAAAAAATGTAACGAAAAAACGATGTTGTTTGCAATTAATGACCGAAAAAGCAATGTGAGATAATGTGAGTATATTTCATGGGGAAAATTGTTGTTGCCCCGGGCAACAGTGACGTTAGTGATGTCAGTTCAACTAGCAGTGATGTCAGTGCACAATGAAGTCACAATAAGGTGATGTATAAATGAGGAAATCAGTGAAAGCCATGAGTAGGATTCGAACCCACTCTTGGTACGTCCATTCAGTGAATGGTTTACTTAATGGTTGACATATAGGGTGAAAGAAACTCTGCCCATTGTTTCTCGCCGGCGCCTGGGATCGAACCCAGGACCACAGGATCACAAGTCCAGTGTGCTGTCCGCTCGGCCGACCGGCTCCCCTATAGATTGGTATCTACAACTGGAGAGGCAGCCTATGTCTTAATGGATAAATATACTAATAATATATCTTAATCTTCACATTTGTTTGGGATTATAATACTGCTTGCAGGGGAGCCGGTCGGCCGAGCGGACAGCACGCTGGACTTGTGATCCTGTGGTCCCGAGTTCGATCATGGGCGTCGGCGAGAAACAATAGGCAGAGTTTCTTTCACCCAATACCCCTGTTACCTAGCAGTAAAATAGGTACCTGGGTGTTAGTCAGCTGTCACGGGCTGCTTCCTGGGGGTAGAGGCCTGGTCGAGGACAGGGCCGCGGAGACACCTAAAGCCCCGAAATCATCTCAAGATAACCTGAAGATAAGGTTAGAACATGTGTTTAATGTAACTTGCAACCTTCCTAATCTTCGCTGTTGATAGGCATGTTGATATATTCGATCTAACCTTAATATTTAGGCCTACTGCATATGCTCCCTCACATATGTCATTCAATGTTTGGTATGCTTCCTTAAGTGTACCAAAGTTACGCTTTGGTGCGCTTAATGAAACGACAAGTGTTTCTTAAGAGAAGCCATGTGCATAGTGATCTTTATTGCTCTCATGCAACAAACAACAGCATAGGGTGAATGGGGGTAATAGAGTGACATACTCTGCCTGCTCTGGCAAGTGAATATGGAGATTATTGGTAGGCCTTTGGATGCATGTGGAGAGGCGCCATCTGTCTGTATTCCTCCTACGAAGCTGCTCTTGTATCAAGGCACAGTTGTGACATACAAGGATGATCCACTAGACTCTACCACTGAATTAAAACTGAGATAGAAAATAAAGTTGTTAGCTTACGCTTGTATTCGTGTAATTTGTTTGTTAGTAATGCAGACAGTTGCAATAGGTATTTTGGCAGTTTTTGCTATTTTGCAATAAAGAGTTTTTATGGTTCAAGTTTATAAGCGGTGCAGATAATTTAAATTATATTTAAATGTCGTTTTAAGTTATCTATTCTCTAGAGGCCTAGACAATACTTACAGAGACCAATTTGTAACAAGTTCATGACTCTAATCTTGACTCCAGTAGAGCAATAACTTAATAACTTAAAGTGTCTCTGATGGATATTTCATGGTGCATGGTGTGTGTGTGTGTGTACTCACCTAGTTGTACTCTCCTAGATGTGCTTGCGGTGGTTTAGCTTTGGCTCTTTGGTCCCGCCTCTCAACTGTCAATCTTCTGGTTTACAGATTCCTGAGCTTCTCGAGCTTTATCATATCTACATTTGAAACTGTGTTTGGAGTCAGCCTCCACCACATCACTTCCAAGTGCATTCCATTTACTAACTACTCTGACATTGAAAAAGTTCTTTCTAATGTCTCTTTGGCTCATTTGGGTGACGTGGGAGTATGTCTCCCAAGATTCTCCCACAGCTGACTGGAATGGCTCATTGCAGTGCACAGTGCACCGACTTCGTGCACAACCCTGGAAACACAAACCGAAACTGTCTCTATTTTCCGCTTGTTACAACTTGTAATAAAGTTGTTACATCTTGGCTTAGCGTGTTTATGACGTATTAGAACGTTGTTACAACTTGCTATATTGGTTGTTATAACTGGTTAGGTAGTGTTAAAATTTGTTCGAACGTTGTACCAACGTCCTAGTTTCGTTGTGTGTTTGGTGGGAAGGTCCTATTTCTGTTAACCCTGGATAGTGACCTGGCATGTTTGGTATCTCCAGAATGCCCACTTAACCAGGGACACTTTCATAATACAGAGGCCGCTGTATGTCCAGGCAGGAAGTAGATACAGGGAGTTAAGCATACTTGCCACCAAGGGTCAGTGGGTACATTGGCCGGTGGGAGCATGGGACAGAGGGGAGACGCCAGCAGCGTCTGACCTCTGGGGTCAACCGTCGCGCTAGAAAATAACAGCTATGACGTGGTCGTGATGTGTTCATGACGTCACTCCTGCTACTGATCATCGAACGGTGAATATGATTGGTTCCTGCTCATTTACTGCAATGCTATTGGTCAAATTGTAAGCTTTTGTGTTGGGTGCCCACGAGACACCCTGAGCTTCAGGCAAAAGCATTCACGTGAGGGAGACTAAACCCAGAGGACGTGTAGCTGTTCTGTCTATCGGACAATAGACTGAACACCGTCTATTCCTCACCGTCAAGTTAACTCAGCATCTTTGCGATATACTCCACACTCGCCCAGAATCACGAGTGTGAATATATTTTTCAGAAGCTTAAAGTGACAAAATCCCCAGAGCGAAACAGACTGGTATCAGGGAACCCCTGGTGACAAAGATCGTTGTGAGTGACTTAGAGTGAACTAAGGCAGTGCCGCCGCCTAAGTAACTTGTGTGTGACTTTACCACAGTGTACCTGTACCACAGTGTACAGTGTAGTGCATGGTACCATATAACCTGCAGCCGCCCTCACTGTACCACGTGACGTCACCACCCTTACTCACCGCCAGTGCCAAGAGTGTGTGCGTGTGTCTGTACGCCTTACTGCGAGTACCCTCCGTGTCTACGAGCGAAACCAGCTGTCAGGCCACCTACGAGTTCTTGCATAAATGTGTCTGAGTGAGTGAGTGAGTAAGGAAAGGTACCTTATCTGTAAGTACAAGATCTTGTCATTGTTTTATTGTGTCTGTGTTGATCTGAGGTATCAACCACAGTTCTCACCTTCTCATACCTGTCACAGGTTATAGGTGAATCGACGGTGAATGCGTGGTTATGTGTGGTATCACTGCATTTCACTCGTTTGTGAATGTGAGCTTCACATACACCACACATTTACTTATTGTGTGTGATTATTATTGTGCATGTTATGGCCTGTCCCATTGACAGTGCCATTGTGTTTATTGCATATCATCATTAACCGAGTATCCGGTTGGAACTCTTGTGATCCCTTTGCATACTGGCAGTTAGGTTGCCGTGTTAATGATTGGCTGTCAACTGTGTTAAGTTAGGTGTTTCTCCACGAGTGGATACGAGTCGTTCTTCAGCTCTAGGTGTCTTCAACACCGAGGTGCCTAATTCACTAAACTATAAATGTGATGAGGACCCTAGGAGTCCCTTAAAGTGTTAAATCATTGAGGAGATTCCAACGATCAACGTGGAGCAGGACCAGGTGAGGCTAGTCTGAGAAGAGACCCTCAAGGACTCTAACTCGACCTTGCTCCCAGGCCCTGTACGGTTGCTCTCGTATTTTCTATTCTGCTAATTCCGACAGTTTCGTGAAGCGCCTGCCACATGTACATTGGCGACGTACACATTGCAGTCGTGCAAGCAAAAAAGAAAACCCCCACAGATATTCAGTTTCCACTAGTGTCCCCTTGTGCGTGTACCAGCCGTGTTAAATAATCCCTCTTTGTCTATGCTGTCAATTCCCCTGAGTATTTTGTATGTGGTGATCATGTCTCCCTGAGCTCTCTTGCCTTCCAGCGACGTGAGGTGTATTTCAAGCAGCCTTTTCTCATAACTCATGCCTCAGTTCTGGGACTAGCCTAACCCAGATTGGTTCTAAGCCTAGTTGGCCTAATTGGCTTCAAGCCTAATTGGTTCTACAAGGTAGCCAACTCCATCAAAATATCAAATATGTACCCAACTCAACTAATGATAAATCAACCAATTACTGCATGGGATAACTGGGATCTATCAGTTGATTTTGTAAATGCGCCCAAGAAAGATAGTGTGCACACTAAATTATTAAAACAGTTAACACTGAAAAGCATCACTGAAAGTACTCAGAGTATGGGTAACGATGTGTATCAGTGCTATACCGACGGCTCTGTAGAAGAAGGTGGACGATGTACCGGATGTGCATGTAACATATTTGAACAATCTTCTCTCGTACATACAACAATGAAGCGCCTCAATGACTTGACAAGTACAACTCAAACCGAACTTGCAGGCATATACCTTGCCACTGAATTTTTAAAAGACAAAGGCAGTTGACTTATATACTGTGACTCGCAGAGTGCACTCCTGGCATTGAACGCACATAGTAGTGACACCCAGAAAATAGTCAGTGATATTCTAATGAATGTTTTAGCTGCTAAAGAAAACATATTTGAGATTAAATTCCTATGGATACCATCACATGTTGGCATCTCAAGGCATGACACTGTTGACATGCTTGCAAAGACAGCCTGCAGAAAACCAGTGGTAGAAATTGATATGGGTGTTTCATTAGCAGTGACAAAGAGAATACTTAAACAAATATCAAATGAAGATCTCACCGACCTAACAAATTCACAAAGACCTGAAAGTTGTAGCATTAAATATTATGATAGATATCGTGAGGAGACATTCACATATGGGACTAATAGAACAAGAACCCGGCAATGTGATGTTATAGTGGCCAGAATACGCCGGGATATAGACGTATCTGGCAGCTTTCTCAAAACCCAAATGTCGAGTACACAATGTGTCAACTTTGTGAAAGAGAAAACATGCACTCTCTTGACCATTATATTGTAGAATGTCCCATATTGACTGACTTTCGCCCTCCTGGGCTAAGGTATGCTGAACTCTGTAGTTATTACATGAGTACTGGAACACTTGATGATATATTGGACTTGTATCCAAGATTGACCATTTAATATGTCAATTATACAATGTATATATATGATGTAACTATATAACCTGAGCTTGTAAAAGCACCTTCATCACCTTCAGTGATTAAGTGCTTAATTGCACACTAGTTTCTTTATCAGCTATCTCACCCTGTCAGAGTAAATGAGACAAATGTATATGAATGCATGTGTGTGTATATATGTATGTATATGTGTGTGTGTATGTATATGTATGGGTATAAAGTATATATGGAAGCTGATCAGAATTACATTTCACCTTTGTAATTGTACATTAATGACACTATGTAAAAGACACATCAAACACTTTATGTAGGGCATACGTAAATCTGAGTATCAATGTATTTACGTATGTAGGTTACGGGAGCCGGTCGGCCGAGCGGACAGCACACTGGACTTGTGATCCAGTGGTTCTGGGTTCGATCCCAGGCGCCGGCGAGAAACAATGGGCAGAGTTTCTTACACCCTATGCCCCTGTTACCTAGCAGTAAAATAGGTACCTGTGTGTTAAGTCAGCTGTCACGGGCTGCTTCCTGGGGGTGGAGGCCTGGTTGAGGACCGGGCCGCGGGGACATTAAAAGCCCCGAAATCATCTCAAGATAACCTCAAGATAGCTTAGCATTTTAAAAGCACCGAATCACCTTCTGTGGTTGTGTTCAATAAACTCCTGAACTATATGTTTAACACTTCTCTAACCCTGTCCATGGAGGACAGAAGAAAATGTATATATGCCTGGTTAACATTGTAAATGTGTGGCCACGTCTGTGGTAGAAAAAAAATACTAGCCTAACCTCTTACCTTTTTCTAGCTTCGTCTTTTGCTTGATAAGGTACGGGCTCCATATTGGGGCCGCATTCTCCAGGATTGGCCTTTCATATGTGGTATACAAGGATCTGAAGGATTCCTTACACAGGTTTCTGAAGGTAGATCTGATGTTAGCCAGTCTAGCATGGTATTCTTTTGATATGGGCTTCAGGAGACAGGTTTGGCGTGACATGAACTCCTAGACCTTTCCCTCTGTCCGTTTCGTGAAGACATTCGTCTCCCATTTGGTAATAAGTGTCTGGCCTACCATTTCCTTCGCCTAGTTTCATTACCTTACATTTACTTGGGATGAACTTTAGTAGCCATTTGTGGGACCATTCCTTCAGTTTGTCTAGGTCATCTTGCAGCCTCATACTATCTTCCTCTGTCTTGAACATCCTCATATTTTTCGCATCATCAGCAAACATTAGAGGAACGAGTCTATTCCCTCTGGGAGATCGTTTACGTATATCAGAAAAAGTATAGGTCCAAGGACTGATCCCTGTGGAACTCCACTGGTCACGCCTCGTCAATCCGAGACCTCACCCCTCACAGTAACTCGCTGTGTCCTGTTGCTTAGGTACTCCCTTATCCAGTGGAGTACCTTCTCTTTCACTCCTGCCTGCATTTACAGCTTGTGCAGTGGTTCCTTAAGTGATACTGTATCAAAGGCTTTCTGGCAGTCCAGAAATACGCAGTCTGCCCAGTCCTCACTATCTTGCCTGATTTGTGTGGCCTGGTCAAAGAATTCCATTAATCCCAGGAGGCATTATTTGCCATCTCAGAACCCAGGCTGCTGTTGCGTTACAAAGTTTTTTCGCTCCAGATGTTCCACTAGTTTTTTTGCACACTCTTCTCCATCATCTTGCATGGTATGCATACTGTCTTGTAGTTCAGTGCCTCCTGTGCTCACCTATTTGTACTCACCTGTTTGTACTCGCCTATTTGTGCTTGCGAGAGATGACCTCTGGCTCTTTGGTCCCGCCTCTCAACTGTCAATCAACTGTTAATCAACTGATAGACTCCTGTCTATCACCCTACTTGTGTATCGGGTCTACGTTGGCCATCTTCCAAACTTTTGGCAGTTCACCTCTTACCAGTGATTTGTTGTACACCATGGTAAGATTCCATCCAGGCCTATAGCCTTTGTCACATCCAAATCTGGCAGAAGCTTCTTCGCCTCCCCAATGGTAATCACAAACTCCTCTAGTTGTGACTGGTTAGATATTCTCTCTCTTATCACTGGGACTTCTCCTTGCTCTACTGTGAAGATCTGGAATTTCTTATTGAATTCCTCGCACTTTTCCTTGTCATTTGTAGTGAATCTGTCTGCTCCTATCCTCAATTTCATTACCTGTTCCTTCACTGTTGTTATTCTCATGATGTGGCTGTGCAGCAATTTGGGTTGAGTCTTTGCCTTACTCCCTATGTCATTTTTATATTGTCGTCCTGCCTCTCTTCTCAACCTGACATATTCATTCCTGGCACTCTGGTATCTTTCTCTGCTCTCCAATGTCCTGTTATTTTAATAGATTCTCCCCGTCCTTGTACTTATTTGCTTTGCTAGCTTACATCTCTGATTAAACCATGGGTTTCTTGTTTGCATTTCTTTTTTTTTTCTTTTTGGACCAGGACGAGCTTGTTCGCTGTGTCCTTACACTTCTATGTGATACAGTCCATCATGTCTTGAACCGTCTTTCTCTTGAGCTCTGCTTCCCAAGCTATATCTGTTACAAATTTCGTTATCTCCTCATATTTTCCTTTCCGAAATACCGGCCTTTTGTTTTCTGGGCCTTTCCTTGAGCACCTTAACCCATCTTCGACCAGATACTCAAACATCAGTACAGTGTGATCACTCATTCCCACAGGGGCTTCGAAATCGATTTCCCTTATGTCGGAGACGTTCAGAGTGAATACTAGGTCGTGTCTCGCTGGTTCATCACTGCCTCTCATTCTTGTGGGTCCCCTGGCATGCTGACTTACAAGGTTTTTTGTCGCCACTTCCAACAGTTTTGCTCTCCATGTCTTTTCACCTCCATGCGGTTCCTTGGTTTCTCAGTCTATCCTTCTGTGATTGAAATTCTCCATGATGAGCAGATGGGATAAATTTCTACAGGCAGCAGCGGCTGCTCTCTCAATTATTGTGTTATCCGCTAAGTTGTTTCTGTCATACTCTTGCCTGGGTCTTCTGTTGATTGGTGGTGGGTTATATATCACTGCTACTACTCTTGGTCCTCCCATCGTCACGGTGCCTGTTATGAATTCTCTGAATTCCTCGTAGCCTGGAAAAAACATCTCAAAACTCCAGTCCTTTCTAATGTGTAGGGCCACTCCGCCTCCTCTCCTTCCTACCCTCTCTTTCTGTATTACAGTATAGTCCTGGAGAAACATCACATTTTTTTATTAATTCTGAGAGTTTTTTCCATGAGTCCAATTACATCCGGGTTCACTTCTTGTGTTCTTTCCCTAAGTTCACTTGCCTTGCTTATGATCCCATCTATGTTCGAATACAATGCTTGAAAGCTGACTCTCTTCTGTCCATCCTCATTTTCTGTTGATTCGTTGGGATGGATCTGGTAGAGGGGCCAGGGATTGTCTGAGGAGGTGTGGCTGAGAGGGTCTGGTGTTGGAGGTCAATTAGAAATGGAGGTTGGTCAAGTTCCCCCCATCACATCAACAGGGGATAGTGGAGCAAGGAAAGGGGTGCATGTGGAGTAGGGGAAAGGAGGTCATGGGTTGGGGGAATGCAGGGGGTTCTGGGGTGGTGGGGGGGACAGGAAGATCAGTGGTAGGAGAAGAAATTTGAGAGTTGGTTAATAGGGTCTCAGCAGATTCTGAGGTGAGGGGTGGAGGGTCAAGGAAAGAGGGGACAAGGAGGTTATTGGATGAGGTGGGAGGGGGGCCGAGGAGAGTATGGGGTGAGGAGGGAGGGGTGACTGGGTGGGTAAGGGGTGAAAGGGGAAGGGAAAGGGGCCAGGGAGGGAAACGGGTCAGAGGAGAGAGGGGATTGAGAGGGTAAGGGGTGAGGGGGAAGGTGCAAGGAAAATACAGGATGAGGAAGGGGAACTGTGAGGGAATGGGGGTGAGGGGGAAAGAGTTGAATGAGCATTTGAATGAGGACAGGGAGGGTTCAGTGTAAGAGGGGGGTTTGATGATGGGGGGTGTTGTCCTCTCCTCTGGGGGGTTGGGTTGTTGATATAATGGTTGGGAGTTCCGCACTCTCCGCCGGGGCTGTTAAGATGGGGGCTGTCGTTCCCTGTTTCTCTTTTCTACCCCTATGCTTCCTCCTCGCTTCTGCTGCATTTTCTCTCTTCCCTCGTCATGTCCCTCTAGAGAAATACTTTCTTGTAATCACCCACATTGTACTGAAGGCTCTTACTTGCCTCCTAAGGCACTGCCTCCTAAGGCACTGCCTCCTTTGAATTCTCGTTTGTAAACACTATCTTTATCAAGCGATCTCTTTCCTTCTTGCACCAGCCTAGCCTGAAAACCTTCTCTGTGCTTGGTCCAGCCCCTTCCACCTGTAACCCTTGTAAGATCCCTCTCACTGCCTCATTGTCCTTACTAATCCATTCCGTCTTACTGGTGCCTTCCTGTTCTTTAAAGTCCACTACTACCACTGATCTTTTCCTCTCCAGCAGCTGACTACTGCACCTTGCCACTTCCTGTGAGGTAGCTGCTTTCATGGCTACCTTCCTCACTGTGGCCATTACATCTCGACTCTTTCTAAGTAAGTCTCTTTCTAAGTCGGGCCTTGTAGCCTGGTGGATAGCGCGCAGGACTCGTAATTCTGTGGCGCGGGTTCGATTCCTGCACGTGGCAGAAACAAATGGGCAAAGTTTCTTTCACCCGGAATGCCCCTGTTACCTAGCAGTAAATAGGTACCTGGGAGTTAGTCAGCTGTCACGGGCTGCTTCCTGGGGGTGGAGGCCTGGTCGAGGACCGGGCCGCGGGGACACTAAAGCCCCGAAATCATCTCAAGATAACCTCAAGATAAGTATTTCAGGAAATGATGTTTGTACAGTGGCAGTCTCTTCCACCGACACATTTCCATCTTCTCTTGGTATGGTTATCTGGAATTGAGCCTTAGTGTTGTTCTCTTTGAGCCTTCTTCTCTCCTCATTTACTGCTAACAGCTCTTTATGCTGGTTGGTGATTGCATCCCACATTTCTGTCATCTCCTTGCTGATACTATCCCTAGCTTGGTTGAACATCTCCTTCATTTGATCACTCTGCCTTTTCCCTGTGCCAGTGGTGCTTATACCTGTCATGTTTGATCCCTTTTGTGTGTGTGTGTGTGAGAGTGTGTGTTTTTTGTGTGTGTACTCACCTATTTATACTCATGTATTTGTGCTTGCGGGGGGTTGAGCTTTGGCTCGTTGGTCCTGCTTCTCAACCGTCAATAAACTGGTGAACAGATTCCTGAGCCTACTGGGCTTTATCATATCTACATTTAAAACTGTGTATGGAGTCAGCCTCCACCACATCACTGCCTAATGCATTCCACCTGTTAACTACTCTGACACTGAAAATTTTCTTTCTAACGTCCCTGTGGCTTATTTGGGTGCTCAGTTTCCACCTGTGTCCCCTTGTTCGCATACCACTAGCTAGCCTTCGAGGTCAACCCTGAAACTCACAGTTCCTGCGACGGCGCTGGAACCAATCGTATTGGCATACGCCTTTCCATTGGAGACTTTCAGCGCCGTGGAGGGGAGGGGGGACCTGCTGCCTGGGTAACAGCTTCTCCCCCGAATCAACCTACCCTGGCTTTGCGCGCTGGTGAGGCCACTCCAGACCGACAACCAGAGCGCAACTCCATAGTCTCCTGAGACTGATGGATGCCTACTACTAGTGTTGAACAGTTTATCCTTGTCTACCTTGTCAATTCCCCTGAGGATTTTGTAGGTGGTGATTATGTCTCCCCTTACTCTTTGTCTTCCAGTGTCGTGAGGTGCATTTCCCGCAGTCTTTCCTCGTAACTCATGCCTCTTATTTCTGGGACTTGTCTAGTGGCATACCTCTGAACTTTTTCCAGCTTCGTCTTGTGCTTGACAAAGTACGGGCTCCATACTGGGGTCGCATACCCCAGGATTGGTCTTACATATGTGGTATACAAGATTTTGAATAATTCCTAACACAGATTCTTGAAGGCTGTTTTGATGTTAGCCAGCCTCACATATGTCGCAGACGTAATTCCTTTTATGTGGGCTTAAGAGACATGCTTGGTGCGATATCAACCCCTAGATTTTTCTCTCTGTCCGTTTCATGAAGTACTTCATCTCCTATTCTGCATCCAGTGTCTGGCCTCCTGTTCCCACCACCTAGTTTAATTTCTTTGCATTTACTCGGGTTGAACTTAAGCAGAAATTTATTGGACCTTTCATTCAGTCGGTTTAGGTCATCTTGTAGCCTCCTACTATCGTCCTCTGTTTCAATCCTCCTCATAATTTTTGTATCATCAGCAAACATTGAGAGAAACGAGTCAATACCCTCTGGGATATCATTTACATATATCAGAACTAATATAGGTCCAAGGACTGACCCCTGCGATACTCCACTTGTGACGTCTCACAAATCTGAGACCTCACCCCTCACAGTGACTCGATATCTTCTGTTACTTAGGTACTCCCTTATCTAATTGTGTTCCTTTCCTTTCACTCCAGCCTGCATTTTCAGCTTTTTCACTCGCCTCTTGTGTGTAACTGTATCAAAGGCTTTCTGGGAATCCAAAAATATGCAGTCTGCCCATCCTTCTCTTTCTTGTTAGATTTTTGTTGCCTGGTCGTAGAATTCAATTAACCTTGAGAGGCAGGACTTGCTATCCCTGAACCCATGTTGATGCTGTTTTACAAAGTTCTTTCGCTCCAGATGTTCCACTAGCATTTTTCGCACAATCTTCTCCATCAGCTTGCATGGTATGCAGGTTAGGGAGACTAGCCTGTAGTTCAGTGCCTCCTGTCTATCCGCTTTCTTATATATCGGGACTACATTAGCCGCGTTCCAAATTCCTGGCAGTTCCCCTGTTTCCAGTGATTTGATATACACTATGAAGAGTTGCAGGCACAGTGCTTCTGCTCCTTTCTTTAGTTTCCGAGTTGAGATTCAATCTGGGCCTTTAGCTTTTGTCACATCCAACTCTGGTAAACGCTTTCATACTTCCCCCACTGGTAAACTCAAACTCTTCTAGTGTTTCCTGGTTAACTATTCCCTCTCGTTTCTCTGGAATTTCTCCTTCCTCTAAAGTGATGACCTCTTGGAATTTCTTATTCAGTTCCTCACACATTTCCATGTCGTTTTTCCTGAATCCTTCCGCCCCTATCCTTAATTTCATAACCTGTTCCTTTACTGTAGTTTTTCTCCTGATGTGGCTGTGCAGCAATTTAGGCTGAGTCTTTGCCTTGCTTGCTATGTCATTTTTGTATTGTCTTTCTGCCTCATTTCTCATCCTGAGATATTTATTCCTGGCATTCTGGTATCTTTCTCTGCTTTCCAGTGTCCTATTATTCCTATAGTTTTTCCACGCCCCTTTACTTTGCTTCTTAGCTAGCCTTCATCTCTGATTAAACCATGGGTTTCTCATCTTCATTTCGTTGTTTTTCTTTTGTACTTTGACAAACTTGTTTGCTGCTTCCTTGCACTTCTGCGTGATGAAGTCCATCATGTCTTGGGCCGTCTTTTCCTTCAGCTCTTTTTCCCATGTTATATCTGTTAGGAATTTTCTTAACTTCTCATAGTTTCCCATTCGGAACGACAGTTTTTTGTTTTCAGTACCCCTCCTCGAGTTCAATAACCCTTCCTCAACCAGATACTCAAACGCCAGCTCACAGCACACTGTAGTCGCTCATTCCTACTGTGGCCCTCAAGGCCGATTTCCCTTATGTCAGAGTCGTTCAGAGTAAAGACTAGGTGTAGTCTCGCTGGTTCATTGTTTCCTCTCATCCTAGTGGGCTCTTTTGACATGTTGGCTTAGAAAGATTCTAGTCGCCACCTCCATTAGTTTGCCTCTCCATGTATCCTCTCCTCCATGCGGTTCTCTGTTCTCCCAGTCTATCCTTCCGTGACTGAAGTCTCCCGTGATGAGCAGATGGGATCTATTTCTACAGGCAGCAGAGGCCGTCTTCTCAATTATAGTGTTAACTGCCATGTTGTTGTTGTCATACTCTTGCCCTGGTCTTCTGTCAGTTGGTGGAGGGTTGTATATCACTGTTACTACTATTTTTGGTCCTCCTATTGTCATGGTGCCTGTTATGTAGTCTCTGAATCACTTGCAGCCCAGGATAACCATCTCCTTGAAACTCCATTCCTTTCTCATTAGTAGGGCCACTCCACCTCCTCCCCGTCCTTCCCTCTCTTTCCTTATTACAGTGTAGTCCTGGGGAAACACCGCATTTGTTATGATGCCTGAGAGTTTTGTTTCTGTGAGTCTGATTACATCTGGGTTCAGTTCTTGTGTATTTTCCCGTAGTTCATTTGTCTTGCTTGTGATCCCATCTATGTTCGAGTTCGTCACCCTGAAGCTGACTCTCTTCTGTCCTTTCTCAGAGCCTATTGCTTTCCCTGAAGCACGGAAACAGGAAGGGACCGGGATGGGAGGGCCTATGAAGGGGGACCTGGGGGATCTGGGGTGTGCAGGGGCTGGGAGTATCTGGTACGGGGAGGGTGGTGTAGGAGGGAGGACTTGGGATGGTTGGGGAGAAAAGAGGTCTTGGGGGGTTGGGGGGCGGGGGAGGCTTGGGGGGGGGGGTGAGTGAGAGGGGGAGGCTTGGTGAAGTGGGTGAGAGGGGGAGGCTTTCGAGAGTGTGGGAGAAGGGGAGGCTTGGAGGGGGTATGGGAGGAGGGAGGGCATGGGGGAATGGGGGGAATGGGGGGCTTGGGGGGGCTTAAAAGGAAGGAGGGCTGGGGGGGGGAAGGTTGGGGGATTAGGAGTGCCGAGAGGGATGAGAAAAAAGGGAGGGATGAGGAGAGTGGGGCCGAAGGGAGGGCTCAGGAGGGTTGTGGATACTGGAGGGATTATTGAGGGGGAAGAATGGAGGGCTTGGGGTGGGGGAGAAGGGAGGGCATGGGTGATTAGGGATGGATTGGGGTGGGTGGGGGTAAAGGAAGATCCTTTGGAGGGGGAGGGTGCCCAAGGTGGGCACCTTGGGCACCTGGGGTTGGGGCAGGTAGGGTGCCTATTGGGTGGAGGATGGGGGAGGTGCTTCTCTCACTGTGTCTGTTGAGCTGCTTGTGGAGGGTTCCCCACTCCCCTCTGGGATTGTAGGGCTCGGGGTTGTGGTGTGTGTGTGTGTGTGTGTGTGTGTGTGTGTGTGTGTGTGTGTGTGTGTGTGTGTGTGTGTGTGTGTGTGTGTGTGTGTGTGTGTGTGTGTGTGTGTGCGTGTGTGTGTGTGTGTGTGTGTGTGTGTGTGTGTGTGTGTGTGTGTGTGTGTGTGTGTGTGTGTGTGTGTGTGTGTGTGTGTGTGTGTGTGTGTGTGTGTGTGTGTGTGTATGTGTGTGTGTGTTTGAGAGCGTGCGTGCGTGCGCGTTTGCCACTTTCAGTGACAATATACCACACCCATTGTCTTAAGATCAGGTACTTGAAAGGTTTCAACTCACCTTCGACAATATCAAGAACAAAATTTGCCTGTGCTCGACAAATCAAGGATTGTCAAGAGTTCGTGGATGGCAGAACGTACAGGTAAGTACTACGAGGGAAACTAACAACAACTTAAACATTAAAACAAGGGACGTTAAACTAGAGAAAATCATTGAAGCTGAAGAAGTAAGCAAAGATGTGTGGGGAAAGTTATGGATAAGGAAGAATCAATAAAAGAAACAATTTATGTTAAATTAAGAAGAGGGAGAGGAGATTCAAAGACTAAATAATGATACTTGACAGCGATAGAGGAATAATTAGAGTAGACAAATTAGAGTGAAGAAGTGAGAGGAGTAAAGCAGCTGTGTCCAGGTGGGACAGAACCAGGAGAGAAGCAGCTGTGTCCAGGCAGGACAGAACCAGGAGTGAGGCAGCTGTGTCCAGGCAGGACAGAACCAGGAGTGAGGCAGCTGTGTCCAGGCAGGACAGAACCAGGAGTGAGGCAGCTGTGTCCAGGCGGGACAGAACCAGGAGTGAGGCAGCTGTGTCCAGGCAGGACAGAACCAGGAGTGAGGCAGCTGTGTCCAGGCGGGACAGAACCAGGAGTGAGGCAGCTGTGTCCAGGCGGGACAGAACCAGGAGTGAGGCAGCTGTGTCCAGGCAGGACAGAACCAGGAGTGAGGCAGCTGTGTCCAGGCAGGACAGAACCAGGAGTGAGGCAGCTGTGTCCAGGTGGGACAGAACCAGGAGAGAAGCAGCTGTGTCCAGGCAGGACAGAACCATGAGTGAGGCAGCTGTGTCCAGGTGGGACAGAACCAGGAGAGAAGCAGCTGTGTCCAGGCAGGACAGAACCATGAGTGAGGCAGCTGTGTCCAGGCAGGACAGAACCAGGAGTGAGGCAGCTGTGTCCAGGCGGGACAGAACCAGGAGTGAGGCAGCTGTGTCCAGGTGGGACAGAACCAGGAGTGAGGCAGCTGTGTCCAGGCAGGACAGAACCAGGAGTAAAGCAGCTGTGTCCAGGCAGGACAGAACCAGGAGTGAGGCAGCTGTGTCCAGGCAGGACAGAGCCAGGAGTGAGGCAGCTGTGTCCAGGCAGGACAGAACCATGAGTGAGGCAGCTGTGTCCAGGCAGGACAGAACCAGGAGTGAGGCAGCTGTGTCCAGGCGGGACAGAACCAGGAGTGAGGTAGCTGTGTCCAGGCGGGACAGAACCAGGAGTGAGGCAGCTGTGTCCAGGCGGGACAGAACCAGGAGTGAGGCAGCTGTATCCAGGCGGGACAGAACCAGGAGTGAGGCAGCTGTGTCCAGGCGGGACAGAACCAGGAGTGAGGCAGCTGTGTCCAGGCGGGACAGAACCAGGAGTGAGGCAGCTGTGTCCAGACAGGACAGAACCAGGAGTAAAGCAGCTGTGTCCAGGCAGGACAGAACCAGGAGTGAGGCAGCTGTGTCCAGGCAGGACAGAACCAGGAGTGAGGCAGCTGTGTCCAGGCAGGACAGAACCAGGAGTGAGGCAGCTGTGTCCAGGCGGGACAGAACCAGGAGTGAGGCAGCTGTGTCCAGGCGGGACAGAACCAGGAGTGAGGCAGCTGTGTCCAGGCGGGACAGAACCAGGAGTGAGGCAGCTGTGTCCAGACAGGACAGAACCAGGAGTAAAGCAGCTGTGTCCAGGCAGGACAGAACCAGGAGTGAGGCAGCTGTGTCCAGGCAGGACAGAACCAGGAGTGAGGCAGCTGTGTCCAGGCAGGACAGAACCAGGAGTGAGGCAGCTGTGTCCAGGCGGGACAGAACCAGGAGTGAGGCAGCTGTGTCCAGGCGGGACAGAACCAGGAGTGAGGCAGCTGTGTCCAGGCGGGACAGAACCAGGAGTGAGGCAGCTGTGTCCAGGCAGGACAGAACCAGGAGTGAGGCAGCTGTGTCCAGGCAGGACAGAACCAGGAGTGAGGCAGCTGTGTCCAGGCAGGACAGAACCAGGAGTGAGGCAGCTGTGTCCAGGCGGGACAGAACCAGGAGTGAGGCAGCTGTGTCCAGGCGGGACAGAACCAGGAGTGAGGCAGCTGTGTCCAGGCGGGACGGAACCAACAGTCCGGATGAGACGATAGCGAGAGCTGGACCTCCGAGTGAAAACTTTAATAGCCGAGTGTCGTGTGAAAAGGGGTGAGAGTGATGAGTTGGCAGCTGCTAGCTTGTGCAGCTGGACGGAGGACAGGAAGGACAGTGTATGAGATTGGACGGTAAACAGGGAGGAGAATAAATGAGATTGGACGGTGTGCAGGGAGGAAAGTTTTGTTGGAGTATTTTCTGTCACAGATGTGGCCATAGATTTACAATGCTAACCAGAATATATACATTCACTTATGTCGTACATAGACAGGGTTAGAGATATGTGCTACATATTGTGCAGTGGGTTACTGAGCACTCGACCACATAAGGGGGATTGAAGTGCTTGTTCAATAAAGCCATTTTCAATGCAAACCACGATTTTTCCTTTGAAATATAGAGACGTAGAGCGCTGCTACATTACACAGTTATTGAACATTCGATTACGCAGGGTGATCGTATTGCTTTTTCAAAGGAAAATGTAGAAGTTTGGTCAGTGGCCGTGAAAGTGTGCAGGAGATTTAGGTGGTAGACAGGAAAGAGAAGGCAGGAGATTGGACAGTGAGCGGGAGGAGAGTGTAGGAGATTGCATGCTGGACGGGATTAGGTTATGCTGGCATTGAATTCAAATCACCGGATGCAACTCTTCCGCATTTTAAGGGCATTGCTTAAAAAACCCTGAAACTCTGCTTCAAATGAAAACGTTCTTGGCGCTCTCATTTACGACACTTGAGAAAGATAAATGTAGAAAACACACGGGAAGGAAGCGGTTTACGAATCCAATTTCATCCCCAACGTTACAAATAAATATGACGCAAACATTAATGTTGAGAGATATAATTAGGGTGCCAGGTATGAACGGATAGAAGGCGGGGCATACAGAGCTAGAGCTCACTCCCCGGTGGCCACAGGTAAACCACAGGTAAACCACAGGTAAACCACAGGTAAACCCAAGGTAAATCATGATAGGTAAACACATTAACATACGCGAACCCAAGCAACTAGCATTATCCTTCGATAATGCAAGTGGCTACGGTTATCTTAAGAACCAGTAGAAACTAAAACATTTACCTCTAACGAGCCAAAAAATTTGAATAGCAAAACCAAGAAGAAAAATACCTCACAGACCTCAATTAAAAAATATGTACCTTAGAAAAGATTAATGTAAACTAATACACAAAAAACACGGACTCAACGCTTGAACATGGACACGAGACCTGCACATCCCCTCACAAACACTGGTACAGGAAAACGCGGGCATTATTAATTCCCCCACTGGCCGGCGTACATATAAACGCATGCCATCTCCTTACATAAATAAACTGAGAACATTTAATATAAACTTGAACCAGAGCCTCGATTGGCCAGGCTCATTAGCCCTTAAAAATCTGCCTAAACTAAGTACCATGCCACTAAGGAGGAACGAAAAATATACTCTGAATTGAGAACTGTGCCTGCTTGAACTATTAAACTTTTTTAAAACAATAATTTGCATTCAAGGAAAAAATGGATAAATCCCCTTATATACCCGATCAACCAGGCTGTGACAATTTCGTTAATGAGACCATGAACCAGGAGATCTATTTCAGGATCCGGCCGTTAACACTCAGCCTTCCAGGGAACCATGTCACGATTAACAAGGCAGTTAGGGAGGCAGAAGAGTGGGAAGGAGACCTTGACTGCGAGGTGTCTGATTACTAAGACGTTGATGAGGTGCAACTTCATATTTTTTTATCAAAATAGAGCACCATCCAGGAAGGCTGAGTTGTAGACTTGTAAACAAACTCCTAAATGTCACAAAGATGACAAGACGAGAGCAGCTGGACACAAGACGAGAGCAGCTGGACACAAGACGAGAGCAGCTGGACACAAGACGAGAGCAGCTGGACACAAGACGAGAGCAGCTGGACACAAGACAAGAGCAGCTGGACACAAGACGAGAGCAGCTGGACACAAGACGAGAGCAGCTGGACACAAGACGAGAGCAGCTGGACACAAGAGGAGAGCAGCTGGACACAGGACGAGAGCAGCTGGACACAAGAGGAGAGCAGCTGGACACAAGACGAGAGCAGCTGGACACAAGAGGAGAGCAGCTGGACACAAGACGAGAGCAGCTGGACACAAGAGGAGAGCAGCTGGACACAGGACGAGAGCAGCTGGACACAAGAGGAGAGCAGCTGGACACAGGACGAGAGCAGCTGGACACAAGAGGAGAGCCACTGGACACGAGAGGAGAGCAGCTGGACACAAGACAAGAGCAGCTGGACACAAGACGAGAGCAGCTGAACATAGGACGAGAGCAGCTGGACACAAGAGGAGAGCAGCTGGACACAAGACAAGAGCAGCTGAATATAGGACAAAAGCAGCTGGACACAAGAGGAGAGCAGCTGGACACAAGACGAGAGCAGCTGGACACAAGAGGAGAGAAGCTGGACACAAGACGAGAGCAGCTGAACATAGGACGAAAGCAGCTGGACACAAGAAGAGAGCAGCTGGACACAAGACGAGAGCAGCTGGACACAAGAGGAGAGCAGCTGGACACAAGACGAGAGCAGCTGGACACAAGAGGAGAGCAGCTGGACACAAGAAGAGAGCAGCTGGACACAAGACGAGAGCAGCTGGACACAAGACGACAGCAGCTGGACACAGGACGAGAGCAGCTAGACACAAGAGGAGAGCAGCTGGACACAAGAGGAGAGCAGCTGGACACAGGACGAGAGCAGCTAGACACAAGAGGAGAGCAGCTGGACACAAGAGGAGAGCAGCTGGACACAAGAGGAGAGCAGCTGGACACAAGAGGAGAGCAGCTGGACACAAGTCGACAGCAGCTGGACACAGGACGAGAGCAGCTAGACACAAGAGGAGGGCAGCTGGAGACAAGACGAGAGCAGCTGGACACAAGACGAGAGCAGCTGGACACAGGACGAGAGCAGCTGGACACAAGACGAGAGCAGCTACACACAAGAGGAGAGCAGCTGGACACAAGGCGATAGCAGCTGGACACAAGACGAGAGCAGCTGGACGCAAGACGAGAGCAGCTGGACACAAGACGAGAGCAGCTGGACACAAGACGAGAGCAGCTGGACACAAGACGAGAGCAGCTGGACACAAGACGAGAGCAGCTGGACACAAGACGAGAGCAGCTGGACACAAGACGAGAGCAGCTGGACACAAGACGAGAGCAGCTGGACACAAGACGCGAGCAGCTGGACACAAGACGAGAGCAGCTGGACACAAGACGAGAGCAGCTGGACACAAGACGAGAGCAGCTGGACACAAGACGAGAGCAGCTGGACACAAGACGAGAGCAGCTGGACACAAGACGAGAGCAGCTGGACACAAGACGAGAGCAGCTGGACACAAGACGAGAGCAGCTGGACACAAGACGCGAGCAGCTGGACACAAGACGAGAGCAGCTGGACGCAAGACGAGAGCAGCTGAACACAAGACGAGAGCAGCTGGACACAGGACGAGAGCAGCTGGACACAAGACGCGAGCAGCTGGACACAAGACGAGAGCAGCTGGACACAAGACGAGAGCAGCTGGACGCAAGACGAGAGCAGCTGAACACAAGACGAGAGCAGCTGGACACAGGACGAGAGCAGCTGGACACAAGACGAGAGCAGCTGGACACAGGACGAGAGCAGCTGGACACAGGACGAGAGCAGCTGGACACAGGACGAGAGCAGCTGGACACAAGACGAGAGCAGCTGGACACAAGACGAGAGCAGCTGGACACAAGACGAGAGCAGCTGGACACAAGACGCGAGCAGCTGGACACAAGACGAGAGCAGCTGGACACAAGACGAGAGCAGCTGGACACAGGACGAGAGCAGCTGGACACAGGACGAGAGCAGCTGGACACAGGACGAGCCTCGTGAAGAGAATCACACTCTCCAAGGATGGTATTGAGCAACAAACGTGTCAGAGGTACGGTGGAAAATCAACATTTCCGATCCAGAAAATCAGTAGAATCTTCGAGGTGTGGGAAGGATCGGGATCAGAGTGTGTGAGTCTGAGACATAGATGAGGAAGAGAGTGAGGAGGAGGAGTGTGAGGAGGAGGAGTGTGAGGAGGTGGACTGTGAGGAGAGAAGGGGAATGGAGAGTTGTGGAAATATATGGGTAGGTGAGGGAGAGGAACTGTGTCGGGGAAGAGGGAGAGCGTGGAGTGAGAGTGTAAAAGGATGGAGTGAGGGAAGAGGCACGTAGATACTGAAGTGAGGAAAAGATAAAAATGGTGTGTGCTCGGAGGAAGCAATCAAGATAAAGAATAAAAGTTAACGGGAAGAAAAGTGGAGGATGGGTAGAGGGGGATAAGAGAGGAAGAGAGAGAGGTAGAGAGAGAGAGAGGTAGAGAGAGAGAGAGGTAGAGAGGTAGAGAGAGAGAGAGGTAGAGAGGTAGAGAGAGAGAGAGGTAGAGAGGTGGTGAGGTTAGAGGTAGAGAGAGAGAGAGGTAGAGAGGTGGTGAGGTTAGAGGAAGAAATACAAAGTGGATGACAATGTTTGGGAAGAGAAGAATGACAGGTACGAAAGAAGATACCATGGACAAGCATCTTAAAAACGTCAAATAAATTGAGTTTTAAAACAACAATGGTCAGTGAATGAAGAGAATATAAGCTGGTGAAGATTGAGAAGGTGGAGAAGGAGAAGGAAGATAAAGCCAAGTAAAACACGCAATACTAACCACCACCTCTATTGCTTCTTGAGATGTTATAGAGATTAATCGAGATCTTAAAACACAACAACTCCGGAAATGTGTTCAGTATAATATAAATCTTATGATCTTAATGTGGAAATAAAAACACCCAAAGAAATGGAAAACTGTTAAGTAATCAACAAAACAATTCATAACAACATGAA